>NC_138768.1:678955359-679517859 GCF_965119305.1 Pelophylax lessonae | reverse complement strand
AATCAAGAACATGGGGATATGACCTCAAACTACCTGGAAGAAAGTTCCAAATTAATTTTAGAAAGTATTATTTTACTGAAAGGGTAGTTGATGCTTGGAATAAGCTTCCAGCAGATGTAGTGAACCGGTAAACAGTAAATGGCTTCAAACATGCTTGGGACAAACATAGATCAATGCACAAAAAAGTTAAAGTGGTTGTAAACCCACCTTTATAACTTTTACCCATAGGTAAGCCTTTAATAAGGCTTACCTATAGGTACGGTAAATATCTCTTACACTTGCACTGTTTAGGAGATATTTACATTGCATGCAGCCGATGATGTCATTGGCACATGTGCTCTGAAGAAATGGCCACCGTGCCGTTTCTTCAGATCCCTGTGCCATGATCGTGGCACCTGCGTGCATGCGCGGGAGTGACGTCACGCTGCTCTGCCCAATAATACAGCCAGAGTCTGCAGACCCAGAAGGAAGATGGTCGAAGATGGATGTGGCCGCCAGCGGGGACAACGCAGGCTTCGTTTGCAGGTAAGTGTCACATTATGCATTTACTTTGCAGGGGGAAAAAAAAGGAAAAAAAAAACGAAGGACTTTTCTTCCTCTTTAACAATAAAAAACAAACAAACAAAAGCAAAAAAAATAATATTTAAAAAAATAATGGGAAGACTCGATGAAAAGTGTCCTAGAGTGCACCCTCTAAGTGTCCAAAAAGGGTACCCCTGTAAAGTAATTGTTCAGTATCTGGGGCTGGATTTTCAACTTCACCCCTCCTCAGCAGTTGCGCCTAATCTGTACAGTGGTGCACCTAATAACGGCCCCTTTAACCACTTTAGAACCGCTCACAGTAATACTACTGCGGCAGAGTGGTTCGTTATCGTCCAGCGACGTAGTATTAACGTCGTTAGACACTCCCCCTTCTGGGCGGCGCTTGCGCGCCGCCGGAGGCTCGCTCCCGCTGTTTTCATTCACAGCGGGAGTCGGGCCAGGGGAGGAGCAGCGGCGATCGCCGCTGCTCTTACCCGATCGTCGGGGATCGAGTCTGGAGATCCGCCCGCTGTGTGTAAACACAGCGGGCGGATCTCCATAGTGACAGGGAGTGACAGATCGGACTGTTCAGCATAGCTGGACATCCGATCTGTCCATGACTCACACAGTCACCTCCCCCCCCTACACGTCAGTAAGCACCAGGCATACATTAACCCCTCCCTCTCCAATAAAATTAACCCCTTCCCTGCCAGTGTCATTTTTACAGTAACAGTGCATATATATAGCACTGATTACTGCAGTAATGTCACTGGTACCCCCAAAAGTGTCAAAAATGTCAGTCAAGGGTCCGATCTGTCCGCCGCAATGTCGCAGTCCCGCAAAAAAAATCGCAGATCGCCGCCATTACGCGTTAAAAAAAAAAAACACCAAAAATGACAGAAATCTTTCCCTTTGTTAGTAAACGCAATAACTTTTGCGCAAACCAATCAAAATACGCTTATTGCGATTTTTTTTACCAAACATATGTAGCATAAAACAAATTGGCCAAAATTTTTAAAAAAAATTGGTTTTTACATCTTTTTTGGGGGGAATTTCATATAAAAAAATGTTAAAAATATTGTTATTTTTTCAAAATAAACGCTCTTTTTTTGTTTATAGTGCAAAAAGTAAAAATCGCACAGGTGATCAAATACCACCAAAAGAAAGCTCTGTTTGTGGGAAAAAAAGGACGTAAATTTCGTTTGGGTACGGCGTCGCACGACCGCGCAATTGTCAGTTGAAGTCGCACAGCGCCGAATCGCAAAAAGTGGCCTGGACGGAAGACAGCAAAATCCTCCGGTGGTAAAGTGGTTAAATCTGCATGTAGTGATTGGTCTTAGGGGCTACTAAGCAAATGTTGAGTCTCCTAAGATACTGAACTGTTAAAGGGCCATACACATGGGCCAAATATCAGGCGGGATCAGCCGGTTCAATAGAAATCGGCCTACATTCGGCCTGTGTGTATGGCAACCAGTTTGTCAGAAGCTGGCCATTCGGCTAGTATCTGTCAAAGGAGCATGACCAAAAAAGGCTGATTAGCATTCGATCAGCCTGACCAGCGGGGGGGCATCCCCCTGTCAGAACACAACAGCTCATCAGGGGAGATCGCTGTACTAACATCAGAATGTTAGTAGGTCGGCTCCTCCTGAGATCTTCAGTTCTTCAGCTGAGTTGTGCAAAAAAACTTCTAGTGTGTACCAGGCTTAATAGTAAAAAAATAATCTTGGCTGCAACTGCCCACCAGTCCTGGCCCATTCTGTCACTGAACTTCAGGTACTCAATCTTTGATGACTTAGTCCTCAGCAATGCAGTGGCTCAGTCCTCAGCAATCCAGTGGCTTGTTTCCGGCACTCTGCTCCCCAGGTGCATGCCTCTGCTCTCTGCACACCAGCGACGGGTCTCTCAAGCTCCACTCCACTTCTAAACTGTAAAGCCCAGGAAAAAATCTGTCTCCTCCTCTGGGGTTTTATGTGTGTGTAGTTCTAGCTGTATTCACCTCCATGTCCAGTGCTTCCTACTGAACTACATCTCCCATGTGGCTGCATGCTCAAGTTTCCCTGGCAGGCACCATTGCCACTACAGAAAACTCTGGATAGGGAGGAGGGAAGGAGAAATGGGCAGAAGAACACAGACACTACCCACAGCACCCAGCTTCCTCCAACCGGCCTAGTACCTAACTGTATTTTTAACAGAACCAGCTGATTTTGTTTTCAGGCTTCCGACAGATGCCACATCATCCTCAGGGACTCCTGCAACTGGACTGTGCTGCAAAATTCACCTAGACGTATCTCTATAACTATGTATACCTGTTTATATGTGCATAATTCTACTAAGACTTTTATCTACCCCTTTTGCTGATAATACCTGTTTGTACATTGATTGTATATACTGCTATTAATCTCCTCTTATATAAAGCTTGTAATGATTCTATGTGGGTGTGCATCTACTGTATATACTTGCTGTATGGTTATTGTTATATGCTGGTTGCAGTAGTTCTCTTGCTTCCAAATACTTTGTTTAGATTATTGATTAATTTCCCAGAATGGGAATCCCTTCCGATTATGGATGCCCTGTCCTGGGTGGAGACACTGCCAACTTTATTAGCAAACCCACTCTTCACCTTAGCGAAGGTTCTGATTACCTACAGGTTTAGAACGATATCCTGTTTGGAGAGGGACATTTCTCATAACCCCCCACCAAAAAAAAAAAAAAATAGCATTGGGGTGGGCACTGCTCTGGGGAACATATACCAATGAATTTTTGTATTCCATTTTGCCAGAAGCAGTGATTTTTAATTGCTTAAAGTGAAACATTAAATGTCAAATTCTTTTAAATAACATGTCCTAATCCTGTCTGTGAAGGGGCACATCTCTATGATGCACAGAAAGTGCTGCAACAGCATTGACATTTTCAAAGTAAAAAAGTTTTAGAGTTGCTGGCAAGGAATGTAATTGGCCAGCAATTTAAACTGATTAATTTTCCTTTGTAAATGTAATTTTTGCTGTAGCACATGGTACAGCAAGAATGAAAAGGTTGTCCCAAACATGCATATCAGACTCTTTGAGAGATTCCTCAGAAATCCTTACTAGATCCTTAATCCATGAATGCGGCCTGGCTGGCCAGGAAAGGAGGGTGGGGGGGGGGGGGTGGACACAAGGTGGAGGGGTATCATGGTCATGAGGATAAGGGCCTCATCCCCACAACCCTTGCCAGCTGATTGTCGTTGTCTGTGGGTGGGGGGCTTATTGGAATCTGGAAGCCCCCTTTAATAAATATAAATGAAAAAAGAGTTGTAGCATAGCAATAAAGACAACCAAGCATTAGACAAGCCTTTTAATAAAAAATATAATTTCCTAAAAGGTCCTTCATTGTAAATCCACTATCAACACCACGGTGCCCGTCACTGCGACTCACTGAAAACCTGCCGCACAAGACCAATTTCTAATAGAAACACTAGCAAAATTACATATTATATTATATTATAATATATTATATTATATTATGATATATTATCAAAAGTATTGGGATGCCTGCCTTTATATGCACATGAACTTTACCCGTTTCCGAACCGCCCACCGCATATATATACTGCGGCAGGGTGGGCCAGCTGTGCAAAATCACGTACAAGTACGTGATTTTATGCAGGTGATATAGGGGGCCCTGCTCCCGCTGTGATTGGATACAGCGGGAGCCAATCAGCGGTTCCGGCAGCCGTGATGGCCGACAGGACCCGCCCATCTTTCGGAGGAATGACAGAACGGCGGTCTGCCCATGTAAACAAGGCAGACCGCTGTTCTGTCAGGGAGTAAAAGAGAGATCTTGGGTTTCAGCTAAGCTGAAACACAGATCTCTCTTTTCCTTCTGTGCATCCACTTCCCCCACAGTTAGAAAGCACTCCCTGGTGTTAAACCCAGTGTCATTTATACAGTAACAGTGCATTTTTTTTAGCATTGATCACTGTATTGGTGTCACTGGTCCCCAGAAAGTGTCACTTAGGGGTTTATTTACTAAAGCTAGAGAGGGCAAAATTAGTCACCATTCTGCAGAGAAACCAATCAGCTTCTAACCTCAGCTTGTATAATTCAGCTTTAGCAATAAAACCTGCAAGCTGATTGGTTTCTCTGCAGAATTTTGCCCTCGCTAGCTTTAGTAAATAAACCCCTTAGTGTCAGATTTGTTCTCCCCAATGTCGCAGTCCTGCTAAAAAATGCTGATAGCCGCCATTACTAATAAAAACAATAAAAAAAAAATCCATAAATGTATCCCATAGTTTGTAGATACCCTAACTTTTGTGCAAACCAATCAATTTACGCTTATTAGGATTTTTTTTATCAAAAATATGTAACATATTGTCCTAAATTGATGAACAAATTGAATTTTAAATTTTTTTTATTGGGTATGTTTTATAGCAGAAAGCAAAAAATATGTTTTTTTTTTTTTTTTTTCCAAAATAGTGGTTCTTTTTTTGTTTATAGCACAAAAAATAAAAACCGCACAGGTGATCAAATACCACCAAAAGAAAGCTCTACACTTTTTTTGGGTACAGCATTGCAAGACTGCGCAATTGTCAGTTAAAGCAATGCTGTGATGTATTGCAAAAAATTACCTGGTCAGGAAGGGTGTAAAACCTTCCGAAGCTGAAGTGGTTAATGACATCCCAGTTTTAGTCCGTAGGGTTCAATATTCAGTTGGCCCACCTTTTGCAACTCTAACAGCTTCAACTCTTCTGGGAAGGCTGTCCACAAGGTTTAGGAATGTGTCTATGGGAATCTTTGACCATTCTTCCAGAAGCGCATTTGTGAGGTCAGGCACTGATGTTGAATCAGAAGGTCTGGCTCGTAGTCCCATCTCTAATTTATCCCAAAGGTATTCTAGGGAGTTGTGGTCAGGACTCTGTAAAGGCCAGTCAAGTTCCTCCACCCCAAATTCGTTCATCTATGTCTTTATGGATCTTGCTTTGTACACTGATTTACCGTTGTTGGAAGAGGAAGCGGCAATCCCCAAACTGTTCCCACAAGTTGGGAGCATGAAACTAACCAAGATGTCTTGGTATGCTGATGCCTTAAGAGTTCCCTTCACTAGAACTAAGTCCTTTACTGGAACTCAGCCCCTGAAAAATAACCCCACATCATAACCCCACCTCCACCAAATGTTTTGAACCAGTGCATAAAGCAAGGTCCATAAAGACATGGATGAATGGATGAACATTTGTAAACATTGTGAACATTCCAAAACCTTGTGGACAGCCTTCCCAGAAGAGTTGAAGCTGTTATAGCTGCAAAGGGTAGGCAAAATCTATATTGAACCCTACAGACTAAAACTGGGATGCCATTAAAGTTAATGTGCATGTAAAGGCAGGTCTCAATACTTTTGACAATATAGTGTAAATACAGCAGGTAAAATATGTTTTGAACACGTCATACTGATGGCATTGGTTACAGAAGGATTTCTTATTTTCTGAATGTTCCAGTGAGCACTGTTGGGGCCATAATCCAGAAGTGGAAAGAACATAATTTCATTATAAACCGGCAATGACCAGGTGGTCCACGCAAGATTTGTGACAGAGGAATGAAAAGAACAAAATTAAAAACATCAGAAAAGTTGTCCAAAAGCCAAGGACCACTTGTGGAGAGTTTCAGAAAGACCTCGAATTAGCAGGTAAAATAGTTTCAAAGAAAACCATAAGTAATCCACACAACCGCCATGGCCTGTGTGCACGCTTACTACGCAAGACTCCATTGCTTCAGAAAAAGCATGTTGAAGCTCATTTAAAGTTAAACCTCAGTCTGAGAATCCATCCATCGAACGGCCAGCTTCCTACTAACGGAGACCAGCTGGGTACTCTCTCCATGGCGCAACAATCAGATGGACTTCACGTCTACCAATGACTTTTGGGATATCTATATCATAGGATGTGCCTGTTTTTATCTGATAACATGTCAGTTGCCAATTGCATGATTATTATTTGTATCATAGGATGTGCCTGTTTTTATCTGATAACATGTCAGTTGCCAATTGCATGATTATTACTAAAAAACCTACACTTAGAGGCATCTCTCCTTCTTGTTTACTCAATCAGGGTAACATGTGGCTGCATAGCATAGTCTGTATAAGACTCTATAGCAAAAGAAAGTCTAGCTGAGAATCACCACTTCAGTAAAACAGTTCAGATCCCAAACAGCTGCTTGCTATTTTCCTCATGAACAGTATTCCTCACAGTGAAGTCTAGAGTTGCTCTGGTAATATAGGTGAACAGCTGGAAGGGTCAAATGCGCAGGAAAAAAAGGACACCATTCTACAACTGGAGTACTTCGATAATGACTAAGGAGGGACTCCCTGCAGTACCTGGGTCTTCCACAGAAGCTGCATGCCATTAGGTTCCTGTTCAGTTTCCCGCACACCAATTCTGGCAGTGGAGGTTCCCTCAACTGGCTCCTGATCTCTTGCCCTGCTACTTCTGCCTCATCAATAGTAGGGATAAGCAAAGTGTTCAGTCTGAAGGTAAGTTCGGACTGAACAATGGTTGTTAAGACTTTTGTCCAAACACCTAACGTTTAGGGCATCCAGCGTGGCGAACATGACATTCTGCTGTGTCTTTAATAACCATTGATGTCACCAAGTCTATTACTACATCCTACATGGCTGGGAATCCCCAGCCACATAAGCAAACAAGCATGGAACGGAGCATGGCCATGTAAAAAATTGGTGGGGAAATCAGCTTTATATCATCGCCTAATTATAGCCACGTGATCAGTATTGACAGCTTCAAGAAGCTCCCTATATGGAGGAACTAGTCGCATGCATTGCTCAGGTGTGATTTTGGCCCATTCTTCCACACAAAGAATGATGAAGGAGCGTGGCTGTCATACCATTCACACCGCACATGCTTGGAAACATATCACACTCCAGCAACATCATCATCACAGTGTTGTAAAGAGTCTCTGTTTGTGCAGCTTTATTATGCAGTGTATGCGTGCTGTTTGCCAGTCTGACCATCTTTTGCATTATAGTATCTAACTTTGTGACTTTTTAGTAAACTGTAAGTTATGCCTGCCATAAGACAGTTCATATCTCGCCCGTTTCAGCAGGGACCAGCCGAGATTCTAACCATGTATGGGCAGGCTAAATGTACCAAGTTCATTGATCCTCCCACTGACACCAAAAATTTGGCATAATTGCTGTTGCTGACACCAACAATGGGGTGCTTTTTCTTCCACTGACACCAACAATGAGACACTATTCCTCCCACTGACACCAACGATAAAGCAGAATTCCTCCCAATGACACCAATGATGAGGCACTATTCCTCCCAATTGCACCAACGCTGAAGCACTATGCCTCCCACTGACACCAACGATGAAGGAATATTCCTTCCAATGACACCAATGTTGAGGCGCTGCTCCTCCCAATGACACCAATGATGAGGCACTATTCCTTGCACTAACACCAACAAAGGGGCACAATTCCTCCCACTTACACCTATGATGGGGCACTATTCCTTCCACTGACACCAAGGATAGTGCACTATTCCTCCTCCTAATGCCAAAGAAGCACTGTTTACTCCCACTGACGCTAGTTCAATTTCAAGCCCCAATGGCCCCAATGGCCTAAGTCTGAAGGATAGTAAACTAGCCCTTTGGTTAGAAAGTTTGAAGACCCCTACCATACAGCAAAAGAACGTGATCCTATGCATAAAGCCTATATGCAGCACTTTTATTATATCCCCAATAAATTAACTGAAAATGTACAACGTATGTAGAATAAAGGAATTGTAAAGTCAGAAGGTTTTTTATCTTAATGCATTCTATGCATTAGGATAAAAAGCCTTCTGTGTGCAGCATCCTCTCCAGCACCCCCTAATTTATACCTGAGCCCCATCTCTGTCCAGCGATGTTCACGAGTCCCTTGGCCACCCGGGACTCTCCTTTCTTATTGGCTGAGACACAGCAGCAACGCCATTGGCTCCTACAGCTGTCAATCACAGTCAGTTAGCCAATCAGGAGAGAGGGGGGTGAATGGCAGTTCAGTGTCTGAATGGACACACGGAGCTGTAGTTCAGCACAGGTACCCCTACTGCTTGCTATGGCGGTGTTCTACCGAAAACTCAAACTTGCCAAGATCGCCAACGCCATTATTTCCAGTGACTGTTCACCAGGAAAAATTCAAAATTTTTGACCACTTGGTGTTTTTACACAACACAGGCAGCCTATACACTGCAGGAGATGCTATAATTAGTGCAGTAACTGCAGTATAAGCGCTAGTAACCAAAAACATGGCCGCCTCCAAGGCGGCAACAACTAGCAGGCAGACTAACAATCTGCACTAATTATAGCATCTACTGGACTGTAAAGGCTGGCAGTGTTGTGTGAAAAACCAAGTGGTCGAAATCTCCAATAATTCCTGGTATACAGTCACTGGAAATAACATCGTTGGGGATCTTGGCAAGTTGGAGTTTTCGGCAGAACAGGGTCACTCGATAGGAGGGAGGGGCTAAGAGCAGCCATGAGGGACCTGAGAAGAGGAGGATCCAGGCTGCTCTGTGAAAAACCAACTGCACAGAGGAGGTAAGTATAACATGTTTGTTATTTTTTAAAAAGCAAGACAAGACTTTACAATCACTTTAATTTCTTACGTTCAGAAATCATATGTGACCAGATATGATCAGATTGTCAGATTGTTTGTGAACAGTTTAGTCAATGGATATTTAAAATGATGACTGATGTACACCGTAGAAGGTAGTTATAAATCTCTGGCTAAGCACAGTAAAATCACTGTAAACAAGATATATAATGTGCAAGGTTCATTTGCACAGTCACTGACTTTGATTAGTATATAAAAAAGGTTTAAATTGTTGATGGTTAATTATTTGCTTCCATCTGTTCAGTACTCATAAAAATATCTTCGTAGCTGCACATTTGTAGAGCTTGAATATGTTATTTATATGCTGTTTGAAGCAATTTTTTCTCAGTTTGCTAGAATGTTTCCACAAGCCAATGTGCATGGAGCCTTAGAATATTTTTTTAATCAGAAAACAGCTGTATCTAGTGACTACTATTTCATATACAGTGTATGGTTACATATTTGTTGCAGCTAGAAACCGCATGTCTTGGTGTTGTACAGTACATGGATCTTACCAGAATCATAATAAACAGAATAATCAGCTCCTCCAGAGTTACCATTGGCCTCTTGGCTGCTTCTCTGATTAATGTTCTCCTTACTCAGCCTGTCAGTTTAGGTGGACGGCCACGTCTTGGTGAGTTTTCAGTTGTGCCATACTCTTTCCTTTATCAGATGATGGATTGAACAGTGCTCTGTGAGATGTTCAAAGCTTGGCATAATTTTTTATAACCTAACCCTGCTTTAAATTTCTCCACAATTTTATCCCTGACCTGTCTGGTGTGTTCATTGCCCTTTATAATGCTGGTTGTTAAGGTTCTCTAACAACCTCTGAGGGCTTCACAGAACAGCTGTATTTATATTGAGATCAAATTACACACAGGTGAACTCTATTTACTAATTAGGTGACTTCTGAAGGCAATTCATTCCACTAGATTTTAGTTAGGGGTATCAGAGTAAAGGGGACTGAATACTAATGCATGCCACACTTTTCAGATATTTATTTGTAAAAAAAATGTGAAAACATTTTATAATTTTCCTTCCACTTCACAATTATGTGCCACTTTGTGTTGGTCTGTCGCATAAAATCCCGATAAAATACATTTATGTTTTTGGTTGTAACAAAATGTTGAAAATGTTATGGGGTATGAATACTCTCTTCCCCTTTAACACATGTTACATTATAATAGGAATACTAATTGAATGTTTTGCAAGACCAAGTTGACCTGTTTATTTTGATTCTGGTAAGCTTCCATGGACTGTACAACACCAAGACATGTGTTTTCTAGCTGCAACAAATGTAACAATTTCTCAGCTCATCTTCTACAAGGCTCTGGCCTGTATACACAGTGGAAGGTACCCAGCTGACATTATTTTCTCCAAAATGCCACCTTCCATCATCATGTGAAATAAAAGCAGGACAGGGCACAGGGTGGTACTGTCACATGTCACCTGCACCACTTCCTCCTCACTGACCTCCCTCAAACTTCCAGAGCATATGCAACATCCCAAATGAAACAATGTCATGCTATGTTATAAAAAAAAAAAATGAATAAAGTGTGCCGCGCTTAATGTGATAATGAATACAATAACTCCCAGGTTAAAAAACGTAGCATACAACTGCAATTTATACAGTGCATAAAAATTCCTATACTCAAGAAATAAACACACAAACCAAATTTCATAAATATATATATATGTAATCAAAAGGATAGTCAATTAGCACACATTTCATCCATGATTGTAATTCATTTCAACTGTGTGTACAAGTTCCTATGTGTTCAAATGCTAAAATCAGTGCCTTTTTGGGTGCTTCGTATTTGTGTCTATATGTTACACTTGTGCTCCCCATCAAATGTCAGCTCACCTGATGATATGTGACCTTGCAATTCGGCTCGGTCAAATATCGCTTTTTGCCCTTCCAGGGCTAGGTCAATTGCTTTTCACTTCTTTTTCCCTCTGCTGCTGTTATATCTCCTTGGCTCCTTGCTGTATGATCTGAGTCATATGTATGAGAGAAAGGACGCCAATTGTGCTTATACTGTAAAATGCAATTGCTTTTATCAATCCAAATTAAAACCACTCACATTTGTTGGGAATCCCCCTGAGGAAGTCAAGTGTCCCTGTGGTGTAATGCTTAGGGGACATGCAACTGAACGGCATGGTATTCGAATCTGGAACACACACACTGATCGGAAGCAGAGGCAGTGTCACGAATATAGAAATTTTATATGCTTTTAAAGGAGGTGCACTGGCGCACCCAACAACTGTGAGTGGTTTTAATTTGGATTAATAAAAGCAATTGCATTTTACGGTATAAGCACTATTGGCGTCCTTTCTCACATACATATGACTCCGATCATGCGCAAGGAGCCACCATTTTTTTTTCACCTGGGAGTTATTTTTGGAATTAATGTTATTGTAATTAGTATGTCATGCTGGTGTGTAAATTTAGTACAACACATGTATGATTTGTTTGATACATGTAGGATTATGTAAATTGGAAACACCTATGTTGAGTTGGATTAAATAAATGTATTCATTATTACCTTAAGCGCACACTTTATTAATTTTTGTTTGCACACATAAAAATGGGCATGTGCTAGTGCAAGCAGCTTTTATAACATTATTCTCCTAGTTTGCTTTCTATCATTTATTGTAGTTGCTCGCAAGGCAATATTTCAATTTTAATGTCATGCTATGTTGCAGCTCGTGTGCCTGGGGAACAGGAACCACATTAGGCCAGAAAGCTCTATTTTCCAGACCCAGGCTGAGAGGTGCCGCCCAAGGCTATCTTGAGCCAGAAGGATTTGTGACCACTTTAGGAGACCATAATCAGCCAGTGTTTGCCTGGCAGAGATGTAGCACCAACATCAGTTGCCTGTCAAATGCTTCATTTGTGACATCCCAATGCATTTGAAATGAACAGTAGCCATGCTGCAGGTGCTACTCCCCTCCTCTACCTACCCCCTCTCTCTACTAATACATGTAGCAGGTTTTCCAGGCATAGGGCCTGAGGTGAGTCTGCCATTGTTACCGGTAACACTCCCAGTACATTTAAGGTGTAACTCCAGGTGTGAGAACTGAGACAATGACAATTCCGGAATCTTTGGTTTGTGTGTTTTATTATGTTTTGGGGATAGGAGAAGGAAATTAGTGGGATGCTCCTCTGGCTCAACTAGGTACAATTCCGGGACTCTTATAGAAAAAAATGCCTGTCAGCGCTGTCTTGACGCCAGCTGACGCTAGCCAATGCTTCCTGACGCTTGAATATACTGTAATACTGAAAACTGTGCTGGAACCTCGACCTTAATCCAGAAGATCCAGGACTGCAGAATACTTGACTCCTGACACTGCTTTGCTCAAAAGTCACTGAATAGCTTCCTCCAGCCCTGCGCTGGCTTGAGGTAGCTCTTTGTAAATTTCTGTACTGCTGCAACTCTTAACTGGTACACTCCACACTGCACAATGACTCTTCAGGGCCCAAACTGCAGGTACCCCCTATATACTTCAGTGTCCTCAACCTAGGTACCCCCTCTACTACTTCAGGGTCCTCCGACCAGGCACCCCCTTTACAGCTAGCTGACTCTTGGTTTCCAGAACCTTCTCCGGAGTGGTCCCCTCTGACACTAGGTAGATCCCCAAGGGCAATCCACAGTACTCATGACCTTTGTAGGCTTTCTGGCACACCGGATCCCCTTCAGCTCAACTCAGCACCCTCTGGATTCTCAGGCAGCACCCAGAGACATCCACTTCCTCTGGCAGGAGGAGAGACAGCCGTACTCTCCCTCCTGGGACTCTGCTTCCCGCCAAAGATGCTGAGTCATGCACTCCCCTCAAACTTATACCCACTCCCAGAGTCCTCTGCAGCAGAATCTGCCTTCTGGGGTACTTACAAGCATGAATGTGTCCCTGATTGAGGTTCCTCCACTGCCCTATGTGAAACCTCTCACAGAGCCAGTGGGGAGACTCCCCTCTCAGCAGACACACCTGAGAGCCATGACACCCTGACCAAAAAGAAATCATGGCCTTCCTGTTAGGCAAACAAGGTCCACTATGCATTTACCTAGCACCTACCTGTAGGGTGCTACATACAGATTTACATTTTTTTTTAATTTGTATTTTCCCCTCATAAAACTGTCACTGCCCTGATCAAGCAAACACAGGCAAGGATGGCAAGGCTGTAACTAAAATGCTTGCAGGCATTCAATTCAATAGACTATTGGGTGTCATGGTGGATGTACCACTGGCTGGAGGTGGCCAAATACCTGCTTAAAGTTCTAGCCTGCCCTGCCCTGTCATGTCATGTCAGAGTGGTTGTCCATTACAGCAGGGGAAAATTGTAATAAAGAATGTGCCTTTTAATAAAACAAATCAGACCTGGATAACAGAGGACTGCACTAGGAGGTTGCAGTGCACCTGGGTGAGGGGTACATAGTGTTTTTACATGTTGATTCAACTGGGCATAACATATCCGGACTAGGATGAGAAGCAAGCAAAAATAGAAAAGAGATTGAGTGCCATCATGGGCTCTGGTTTAGAATGGGGTAGTTGGCCTGCAAATGGGTTGCCACTGCTGTGGTGTGGGCTACATGGGTTACCCTTCTCCTGAAATGTACAGTAAACCTTGTGCTCTGCTGTCTGAAGAGGTTCATTGCTGCAGTGGGACCCTGGAGGCAGATGCGGTGTAAAGAAAGACCTCTCAAACTTAATGTATTACTGACAGTGCCGAAACTGTGTAGACGTGAGCCCTGAGTTAAGTGACTAGGTTCTTGACTTTCCTTAACTGCCTGACAAGAAAGATAGCCCTCCATCAAGAACTGGCTTACCAACCTGCGGGAAGGTGCAGTAACATATTGGTAATAGTTGTATTCCAGCCACTAGGATGAGCTGCCTTAACGACTTGCACTACAAACTTATGTTTGTCACACACTTAAGTGTGACATGTGCCTTTTTGTGCCATTTCCTGACATATCTTATTTTGATTTGCTCTCTTTTCACTTGTTTATTACTGTATCTGTTGTCATTTAGGTAATTTTCCTTCTGGTCTGGTCTCTTACACTTACCACATTTCTCTCTTGAAAGACAAAGCTGCTCTTTGATTTCATTTATAGGAGCTTATTATCTGGGACCCATGTGCAACACCACAGGACAAAGGCAATATTTACATTAGGGATCCAAGGCATATCTATGTAATCCAAAGGCTGGTGCGGCCACAGGGAGTTCCCTATATTCATTCCACCCCCCGTTCTCACCTACAGTCCAGAAGCCTGCTATTATCTAGGCCAGGTATACATCACACCACTCTGCTGCGAGCATCGTCCTGGAAGCTGCCTGTAAAGTGTAAAGACTACATCATTTCCAGAGGAGTTAATGAGCGGGTCATTGGCAATATGTATTCATGGCCACCAATCAGATTGCTATATTTTTTTTACCTGATAAAAGTATGATTGGCAGCAGCACGAGTCTTTCCTACATTAGACAATTCAATAAGACTTTTTGTTGTGAAGCTCATTTCAATGAAGGCTCAACTTAGCTAGATGAAAACTTAGGTAGATAGATTTAATGAAATATAAACACAAATAAGTGCCTGTGGGAGATTAGCTCGGTGGCGGCTATGGATGACCCCTTGGGGGGGGGGGTGCGTTTACACAGGGAGATAGCCGAGAAGTGGTTGCAAACAACAGTTTGGTTTATTCATGCAATTTTCTTCACACAAGTGCAAGCGTCAAAACATCAAAATAAAACACAAAATAAATCCTTGCCACTGTGGGCGGCTACCTTCTCACACACAGGAACCTATCTAATGAAGTCTGTCCCCAACCTACTGTTGGGCAGACTTGCTGATCCTACAGCAGACTCTCAATAGTCCATGTTTTATCTCTTCACACAACAAATGTCCATTGAACATGTCCCTTTTCCTCTTCAAATTGAACATGTCCTTTTGCTTTTCTCTTCACATAGAACACATTCCTTTGTTTGTCTCTTCACATTGAACATGTCCCTTTGCTTGTCTCTTCACATAGCAAACAGTTCATTTATTTCTTCCACATAGAAATAGTTCATTTTCTTTACCTTGAGAAGTCTTCACACTTTTTACCCTCCTCAGCGCACATCGATCAAGGAGGTCTTCTCCCATGCACACACAGCGTCGGGAGGCACACATCTGACTGTCCTCCTCTCCCCAGCTTCACACAGCGTCAGGAGGCAGCAATCAATAGACTTCCTTTGGACAAATTATAGAGGCCTTAACTTCCTCATTCCGAACAGCTGAAGGCCTTTCAACTTCCTTAAGCCAGTTCTGGCTACCTTTGCAGCCGACACCCTATAGTAATTGGTGAATAGGGATGATCGAACTTTTGAAAAGTTCGGTTCGACCAGAACACCCGAATTTCAGAAAAGTTCGGTTCGGATTCCAGAACCCCATTGAAATCAATGGGACCCGAACTTCTGGAATCAAAAAACACCATATTGAAGCCCTAAAACCCAATAAATGCCCCTAAAAAGTGCCTAGGGTTCTGGGTCATGCCCCATTAACTATTAATCACACAAAAAAAGTTCTTAAAAATTGTAATTTTTGATAAAAAAGCCAATTATTGAAAAAAAAAAAAAAAAAAAGAGAGATTTTTTGATTTTGACTTTGGATTTAGTATCTGGGGGGGGTCTAAAAAGTGTACATGTGAAGTTTCAGCTCTGTAGCATGTCCAGAACCATAAAAAAAGATTGTTTGTATTAGAAAACTTTCAGCACAGGAGGTTGGCTTCGCTGCTGTAACACCTTGCCGGTTTAATAGCAGGCATTTTTTTGGGTTCTTTGCAGTCAGGAAAAACATCTGAACTTGTGTATAGTGGTACTGTGCACAAGTTCTGATGTTTTGCCTGCCTCCAAAAACCCCCAAAAAATGCCAGCAAAAACACACCTGGGCATTTTTTTTTTTTTGACGCTAGCATTTTTTTTGGTATTGTTTGGGGTTCTTTTGAGGCAGGCAAAACATCTGAACTTGTGTATAGTGGTATATATACACACATAATTATATGTATATAGACACCTAGCCATATATAGGAGTGATAGTAGCAGAAATATATTACTGTAAATGATTTCATTAGCGCAAGCATATATTTCTGCTACTATCACACCTATATATGTCTAGGTGTGTATATAAATATATGTATGTGTGTATATACACCACTATACACAAGTTCAGATGTTTTGCCTGCCTCAAAAGAACCCCAAAAAATGCCAAAAAAAACGCTAGCGTCAAAAAAAAATGCCCAGGTGCGTTTTTGCTGGCATTTTTTGGGGGGTTTTGGAGGCAGGCAAAACATCAGAACTTGTGCACAGTACCACTATACACAAGATCAGATGTTTTTCCTGACTGCAAAGAACCCAAAAAAATGCCTTCTATTAAACCGGCAAGGTGTTACAGCAGCGAAGCCATACTCCTGTGCTGAAAGTTTTCTAATACAAACAATCTTTTTTTTTATGGTTCTGGACATGCTACAGAGCTGAAACTTCACATGTACACTTTTTAGACCCCCCAGATACGAAATCCAAAGTAAAAATAAAAAAATCTCTCTTTTTTTTAAAAAATTTTTTCAATAATTGGCTTTTTCATCAAAAATGACAATTTTTAAGAACTTTTTTTGTGTGATTTTGTGTCTGTGGGGTCTAAAAAGTGTACATGTGAAGTTTCAGCCCTGTAGCATGTCCAGAACCATAAAAAAAGATTGTTTGTATTAGAAAACTTTCAGCACAGGAGGTTGGCTTCGCTGCTGTAACACCTTGCCGGTTTAATAGCAGGCATTTTTTTGGGTTCTTTGCAGTCAGGAAAAACATCTGAACTTGTGTATAGTGGTACTGTGCACAAGTTCTGATGTTTTGCCTGCCTCCAAAAACCCCCAAAAAATGCCAGCAAAAACACACCTGGGCATTTTTTTTTTTTTGACGCTAGCATTTTTTTTGGCATTGTTTGGGGTTCTTTTGAGGCAGGCAAAACATCTGAACTTGTGTATAGTGGTATATATACACACATAATTATATGTATATAGACACCTAGCCATATATAGGAGTGATAGTAGCAGAAATATATTACTGTAAATGATTTCATTAGCGCAAGCATATATTTCTGCTACTATCACACCTATATATGTCTAGGTGTGTATATAAATATATGTATGTGTGTATATACACCACTATACACAAGTTCAGATGTTTTGCCTGCCTCAAAAGAACCCCAAAAAATGCCAAAAAAAACGCTAGCGTCAAAAAAAAATGCCCAGGTGCGTTTTTGCTGGCATTTTTTGGGGGGTTTTGGAGGCAGGCAAAACATCAGAACTTGTGCACAGTACCACTATACACAAGATCAGATGTTTTTCCTGACTGCAAAGAACCCAAAAAAATGCCTTCTATTAAACCGGCAAGGTGTTACAGCAGCGAAGCCATACTCCTGTGCTGAAAGTTTTCTAATACAAACAATCTTTTTTTTTATGGTTCTGGACATGCTACAGAGCTGAAACTTCACATGTACACTTTTTAGACCCCCCAGATACGAAATCCAAAGTAAAAATAAAAAAATCTCTCTTTTTTTTAAAAAATTTTTTCAATAATTGGCTTTTTCATCAAAAATGACAATTTTTAAGAACTTTTTTTGTGTGATTTTGTGTCTGTGGGGTCTAAAAAGTGTACATGTGAAGTTTCAGCCCTGTAGCATGTCCAGAACCATAAAAAAAGATTGTTTGTATTAGAAAACTTTCAGCACAGGAGGTTGGCTTCGCTGCTGTAACACCTTGCCGGTTTAATAGCAGGCATTTTTTTGGGTTCTTTGCAGTCAGGAAAAACATCTGAACTTGTGTATAGTGGTACTGTGCACAAGTTCTGATGTTTTGCCTGCCTCCAAAAACCCCCAAAAAATGCCAGCAAAAACACACCTGGGCATTTTTTTTTTTTTGACGCTAGCATTTTTTTTGGCATTGTTTGGGGTTCTTTTGAGGCAGGCAAAACATCTGAACTTGTGTATAGTGGTATATATACACACATAATTATATGTATATAGACACCTAGCCATATATAGGAGTGATAGTAGCAGAAATATATTACTGTAAATGATTTCATTAGCGCAAGCATATATTTCTGCTACTATCACACCTATATATGTCTAGGTGTGTATATAAATATATGTATGTGTGTATATACACCACTATACACAAGTTCAGATGTTTTGCCTGCCTCAAAAGAACCCCAAAAAATGCCAAAAAAAACGCTAGCGTCAAAAAAAAATGCCCAGGTGCGTTTTTGCTGGCATTTTTTGGGGGGTTTTGGAGGCAGGCAAAACATCAGAACTTGTGCACAGTACCACTATACACAAGATCAGATGTTTTTCCTGACTGCAAAGAACCCAAAAAAATGCCTTCTATTAAACCGGCAAGGTGTTACAGCAGCGAAGCCATACTCCTGTGCTGAAAGTTTTCTAATACAAACAATCTTTTTTTTTATGGTTCTGGACATGCTACAGAGCTGAAACTTCACATGTACACTTTTTAGACCCCCCAGATACGAAATCCAAAGTAAAAATAAAAAAATCTCTCTTTTTTTTTAAAAAATTTTTTCAATAATTGGCTTTTTCATCAAAAATGACAATTTTTAAGAACTTTTTTTGTGTGATTTTGTGTCTGTGGGGTCTAAAAAGTGTACATGTGAAGTTTCAGCTCTGTAGCATGTCCAGAACCATAAAAAAAGATTGTTTGTATTAGAAAACTTTCAGCACAGGAGGTTGGCTTCGCTGCTGTAACACCTTGCCGGTTTAATAGCAGGCATTTTTTTGGGTTCTTTGCAGTCAGGAAAAACATCTGAACTTGTGTATAGTAGTACTGTGCACAAGTTAAGATGTTTTGCCTGCCTCCAAAACCCCCCAAAAAATGCCAGCAAAAACACACCTGGGCATTTTCTTTTGACGCTAGCGTTTTTTTGGCATTTTTTTGGGTTCTTTTGAGGCAGGCAAAACATGTGAACTTGTGTATAGTGGTATATATACACACATAATTATATGTGTATAGACACCTAGCCATATATAGGTGTGATAGTAGCAGAAATATATTACTGTAAATGATTTCATTAGCGCAAGCATATATTTCTGCTACTATCACACCTATATATGTCTAGGTGTGTATATAAATATATGGATGTGTGTATATACACCACTATACACAAGTTCAGATGTTTTGCCTGCCTCAAAAACCCCCCAAAAAATGCCAGCAAAAACACACCTGGGCATTTTTTTTTGACGCAGCCATATATAGGTGTGATAGTAGCAGAAATATATTACTGTAAATGATTTCATTAGCGCAAGCATTTATTTCTGCTACTATCACACCTATATATGTCTAGGGGTATATATACAGACATATATGTGTATATATACCCCCTATACACATGTTCAGATGTCATGTCTGACATCAAACATGTCCTCAAAAAAGCACTGGCAGTGGCAGCCCCTGCAGCATAAAAAATGCTTGGCTGGTGAGAAGCCATATTCCAGTTCTGAAGCAATTCAGAGAAATGATCATTTCTCTATAGCGGTCACCCTGCTATGGAAGGGTTTTGTCACCCTGCCATAGCAGTCACTGCCAGTTAACCCTACACTACACTATGGTCCCTTTACACTTAACACTTTCCCTACAGAAACTAAATTTTTGAAGCTAACTTAAGTGTAAAGGAGCACTCTAACTACACTAGATATCCCTTTCCTCACACTAATAAATAGCTAAATGACACTTTTAAAGTAAAATTAACAGAACTGCTTCCACTCTCTTCCATGTCCAGTATAACAATGCTAGGAATATGGCGGGGGCGATCTTATATACTGGGGGGCGTATTCACTAATGATTGGTCTAGGGACCCCCTAGTCACTCCAATTACATTCCTAGCATTCTCCTGCCCCCTCAATTGGCTTTTGCTAATGGTTCTGGTCCAATCACGGGCTTTTAAAGCCCATTTCCTGAAGCATTGCATTTTGGTCGGTTCTGGTTGCCGAATTCCGAACTTTTTGGGCAAAAAGTTCTAAATTCGGCCGAACCTCGAACACCCAATGTTCGGGCCGAACCGATGGTCGACCCGAACCGTTCGATCATCCCTATTGGTGAATTTTCTAAACCAGGTGGAAATGTCTGTGACTACATCCACAGATTTACCTGACTTCCTGTCACAGTGCCGTAATGTTTTAATTAACCACTTCAGCTCTGTAAGATTACCCCCCCCCTTGATGACCAGGCCATTTTTTCCGATACTGCACTGCATTACTTTAACTGACAATTCCAGGGTCGTGCAATGCTGTACTCAAATAAAATGTTTAAAATCATTTTTTTCCCCCACAAATAGAGCTTTCTTTTGGTGGTAAAAACATTTTTTTTTTTATAAATTTAGGCCAATATGTATTCTGCTGCATATTTTTGATAAAAAAAAATTACAAAAAGCGTACATTGATTGGTTTCCGCAAAAGTTACCCCATCTACAAAATATGGGATATTTTTATGATATTTTTTTTTTTTTACTAGTAATGGTGGCGATCAATGACTTATAGCGGGACTGCGATATTGCAGCAGACAATCGGGACACTAACTGACGCTTTTGACACTTTTTTGGGGACCAGTGACATTAATACAGTGATTAGTGCTAAAAAAATATTATTTATCAAAGGGTTATCAAAGGGTTAAATGTGTTCCTAGCCTGCGCATTCTTGCTGTGGGGGAGGTGCTTGTACTACGGGGAAGGCAGAGATCCTGCTTAGCAGGAATACAGGATCAATGTCTTCCTAGCTAACAGAAGGGCAATCTGCCTTGCTTACACAGGCAGATGAAATTCCGCCTCTGTAACGAATAATCGTCAGGTGCCGGTGGACATCGAGACAGCGGTACCCATTGATCGGCTACCACTGTGAATAATCACAGCGGGAGCAGGTCGCTGACGGCATGCCTGAGCGCCCCCAACCCGGAAGTGCTGGATCATGTACTAGGTATGTGATCTAATGCAGGAGAGCCACCTTGCTGCTATATATATATATATATATATATATATATATATACATACAGAATATGGTTGGCAAGTGGTTAAAAAACAAAATAATTAAATTGTGTGTTACCCACTTAAACTGCTAAAAGAACCTGAACCTGTCTTCATATTAGCTTTCTGTTATCTCTTGCACAACAGAGCTCATATTGGGGAAGGGAGAATCAAGACTGAGTGGGAGAGATTCTGTGTGCACCAGTTTTAGTAAATCTCTCACTAAGCCTAAAACAGATCCAATGCATGGCACATTGCAGTCATTAGCTCTTCTTATCAGTCTGCTGTTGTCCAATCAGTATGCTGGGAGCACGCTGGTGACCAAGCTGCATTGCGTAATTGTAGTGGAGAAAAGTCAATGATCTTGCTATGACCTTTGTTAAGGTGTTTGGAGCAAAAGAGTGGCTGAAATAGATTACACATTTCTTAACAGGTAAATGAGTGTATTTAGATGCTTGCCCACAGCTTGCTTGCCTATAAGAAAATAAAATCCAGAACACACTTCTATTTGATAAAAGTTATGAAATGTAAAATGCCATAGCCTTTCATTATTATATTTGCAGTAAGGATTTCTCCTGGCTAACTCATAGAAGCTGAATGAACACAACAGGCGTATAAACAGTCCTAAGAAATGTATTTGTGTCCCGGCTTACACCGCCATTACTCCAAGACTGGCAAACAATTTTCAGCAGCTGTGTAAAGATTTAAAATGATCTGAGCTGATAATGGGGATATCAAGAGACAGAGGAAATGAAGGAAATGAAGTGCTCTACACAAGAGTGCTGATCCAGCTCTTATTGTTAAATTGCCTCACTAACCGTAGGAGCTGATCTAGTTAAAGTGCACCGTGCTGCTGACTATTATTTAGTGGTTGGTATTTTACTGATTGCTGGAATATTTTTTTTTCTGTGGCTTTTTATTGTTTTAAATGAGGAATGTATTTACAGATACATGAACAGGTGAAATGCCCAGTAAATTAATAGATGGTCCCCAGATCCCAGTGCAATGTACAGTAGCCATGGCAACACTAGATGCCACAAAGAATATATCATGAAATAAAATGAATAAGCAATTCATAACAAACATAAAACACCCATTGCATGAAAATACGCAGGTTGTTAGGTTGTATATACTGGGGTAAATAAAATAAATTAGACAATGAAAGATAAATTATACACTAAAAGAATAATCTTTTTATGATGTGAAATCTCGAAAGACTCGTACACAATAACATAAGGAAATTGGGTGAGAATTTTCATCCAAAGAACTTTTCGTACAATTTTCATATAGTGTGTACACAACTTTCGAAAGCTGATTCTGAATTTTCGTACGAAAACTCCCAAAGAGACAAACTGCAAAATTTTTCTCGTGCGGTAACAGAGTGAAAGATGTTCGTTTAATGTGTACTGTTTTCATACGATTTATGTACAAGAAAAATCAGAAAGAAAGACTGCGCATGATCAGAAACAATAAACAATAAAATAAAACCTTTTTCGTATGAGAAGTTTTGTACGAATTTTAGTTCATTGGTTTCGATTTGCTGTGAAACAATGAGTAAATTCAGATGATCGTTTGCCCGATTTTCTTATAGTGTGTACCCCGCTTAAGAGTCTAATTTATCACAGAGCACATTTACATCACTAACTGCACTCCGTTATACTCAGCGCTTATTGAACATGCTATTGCCTGCATTTTGTATCCCCTTTAAAAAAATGCAGGCTGCGGTATTCTATGGAGTTTTCCATTGCTTAAAGTGTATTTCCACTTTTGGAAAAACCCCACTTTACAGGTTTATCTCATAAAATTAGAATACCATCAAAAATTTAATTTATTCTGTGATGATGTGAGGAGCCATGTCATCTGCTGGTGTTGGTCTGCTGTGTTTTATCAAGTACAAAGTCAGCGCAGCCCTTTACCAGATAATTCTAGAGCACTTCATGCTTCCCTCTGCTGACCAGCTTTATGAAGATAAAGATTTAATTTTCCAGCAGGACTTGGCACCTGCCCACACTGCCAAAAGTACCAATATCTAGTTTAATGATCATGGAATCACTGTGCTTGATTGTCCAGCAAACTTACCTGACCTAAACTCCATAGAGAATCTGTGGGGTATGGTCAAGAGAAAGAGGAGACACCAGACCCAACAATGCAGATGAGCTGAAAGCCGCTATCAAAGCAACCTGGGCTTCCATAACACTTCAGCAGTGTCACAGGCTGATTGCCTCCATGCCACGCTGCATTGATGCAGTAATATATGCAAAAGGAGCCCTGACCAACTATTGAGTGCATACTATACTGTACATGGACATACTTTTCAGTAAGCCAACATTTCTGTAACAAAAAAAACTTTTTTTTATTGGTCTTATGTAATATTATAATTTTCCTGAGATACTAAATTTTGGGTTTTCACTTGCTGTAAGCCATAATCATCAACATTAACCACTTGCCTATCGGGCACTTTCACCCCCTTCCCATCCAGGCCAATTTTCAGCTTTCAGTGCTCTCACGCTTTGAATGAAAATTGCGCGGTCATGCTACACTGTACCCATATGACATTTTTATCATTTTTTTCACACACATAGAGCTTTCTTTTGGTGGTATTTAATAATCTCTGGGTTTTTTATTTTTTACAAAAAAAAAGAAAAAAGAGAAAATTTTGAAAAAAAAAAAGTTGTTCTTATTTTCTGCGAGTAAATTTTGAAAATAAATACATTTTTCTCCTTCACTGATGTGCGATGATGAGGCGGCACTGATGGGCACTGATAGGCTGAACTGATGGGCACTGATGAGGTGGCACTTATGGGCACTGATGAGGTGGCACTGATGAGGAGGTACTAATATGCCGCACTGATGAGCACTGATAGGCGGCACTGATAGGCAGCACTGATGAGCACTGATAGGTGGCACTGCTGGGCACTGAGAGGTGGCACTGCTGGGCACAGAGGTGGCACTGCTGGGCACTGAGAGGCGGCACTGATAGGCTGCACTGATGGGCACTGGCGGGTGGCACTGATGGACACTGACGGGTGGCACTGATGAGCACTGATGGGCAGCACCATCAGTGCCCACACTCATTGCCCATAGTGCTGCCAGTCAGTGCTCATCAGTGCCTAGATGAGTATGGGGACTGATTGTGGGCACTGATGGGGGCACTGATGGAGGGCACTGTGGGCACTGATGGTGGGCACATTGTTTTTTTTTTACCTCTGTAGTAATCAGGGCACTGGTGATCAGTGCCCTGATTACATTCCACTGTGTCCCCCGACGGCTGATCGGCTCTCCTCCTTCCTCACACTGCAGTCTCCGTGTGAGGAAGGAGCGCTGGCGATGAGAGATGATCTCATATGTTTACATATGAGATCATCTCTCATTGCATGGGCCGATCACGTGGTAAATGGCCGCTGTGATTGGCCATTTACCACAATCTGTGATTGGCTGTGTCCAAGGGACACGGCCAACACAGATTTTCACCCGATGCGCGCTCGCGGGAACGCACAAGGAGACTGTCTCTGGGAGGCCGTATAAAGACGGCCTCCCGGAAATTCGAGTCCGCGCTGTAGCCGTACTTCGGGTATAGCGCGGATAGCAAGAAGTTAAAAGAAAGAAATGCTTGAAATATATCACTCTGTGGGTAAGGCATCTTATGTTTGTTGTGTGTTCCCATTTCACACAGCATACCTAAAAATAATTTTAAAGGATAGGTCTTACCTTTTTTGAAGCAGGCCTCAAGCAGACTGCAAGCTACTGTGAAATGAGAGGACAGTCTGTCCCAATAATAAGGAGGGATACACTGAGTTTCCCCTCATTAACATGCAGTGAAGAAGCTCAGCTTCTAGATTGTGAAATCTTTGTTAAGACAGACAGTGTTAAAATCTACTTTACAACGAGTGATGAGATCTGCCAGCACAGCACACATGGTTATTTATGGTAATCAATTACTCCCCAGCACCCTCTGCATTGGACTTTTCAGAAAAGGGCAGGTACAATATAGGTAGTTTTTTATGTTCTGCTATTTGAATGAGAACATGTAGCAAATATAAATTAGATGTTATCCCAATTTGCCTGCAAGCGTGGATACATGTTTTTAAGGCAACAGATAACACTCCAAAATCAAAAGAAAGCCTGTCATATGGCTTTGTGGGCTCTTCACATGGCTTTTTTCCCCTCACACACTCTATTCATTTTAATTCTCTGTGTGCTCTCTAAAGTGCTAAGCATGAAGCACATCAACAGCGGAACATCCACTGCTCTACTGCTGCATTATAAATCAATTTAGATACATACTACAATATACAATGCAATGCATGTTTGTTTCTTTCTTTTGTGGTAGAAGTGGACAATGGGATTATATAGATTTAAGAGCTACACCTTCAACTAGTATATCAGTTGTGGGTGAATGCAGGTGTGTTGGTTTCTTTATTTTTGTGTCTCTAAGGCTAGGTTCACATATATGTGCATGCGGGAATGCATGTACATGGTATACATTCCCCTACTCGCAGACAAAATGCGCAGACGTGAGACATAAATTCTTAATGGTACCCCCACCTATCTGTAAACACTGCACGTTTTAGGGTGCCAGAAATCGCATGTTGCATGTTAGTTACATATTGATAATTAGCAACATCTGTAAAAACATTCAAAGACAAAAAAAAATGCACAACACAACAGCAATGCGATCCACATCACAACACAACAGCAATGCGATCCCACATCAAGCGTTCATTTTCACTCTTTCAGCTTCTGTAATATTAAGAATTTGAAAAGTTTGAATAGGAAGGGTAAGACCCCATATAGTTTCTTCTGCTGCTAGTGGGCAACAGTTGAAATTTGTCTTTAATAAGTAAGTAAAGTGTTTACTTGTCCCTAGGGAGTCGTAAGTAGATTGGGATCGCCCACCCTGCACAACCGGGCAGACCAAATTTTCACAGTCACTTCAGAGTCAGGAAACTGTCCAGTATCTAATTTTTTTGTTTGATTAAGGGAAAATAACTTGGATAGGGATTGGGAAAATTATGGGATGCCCACTTGACTTCAAACAACTTCAGGGACAACTTCTTCTATACACAGTCTATATATACTCATCACTTCCAGCACACTTGCTTATAGAACTCCAGCTGCCACACTACTTGTGGATCTGACAAAAGCACTCATTTAAATTTTTGAGAAAAAGTCTGTTATAGGCAGGAACCCTAGGCCCCTTTAAGTGTGTAGCAAAAGATGCAGTGTCCAGGTTAATCACTCCTGTGGCTACTGATCCCAGCACCACCTCTTCAGGAACTGCCAAACTGTCTGCCTGCAGCTTTCTCTTTCACTAGACTTCCTGGCTACTTCTCCACAGCCCTCCCAGACTGACACTCTCTCTCTCCACAGTCTTCTGAGACTAATCATGTCATGTACCTGATCCAAGGCTGAAATTCAGAGAGAGCTCCCCATGTGGCAAAGTGCACCCCTGAGGTTGGGACAGGAGGTGTAGCGCCCAAAGAAGCACTGGTTGCCAACAGGGTTAGTGGAGTAGACAGGTGGTCCCCTGAAGGATGCCAGGCAGAAGTCATTCTGGAGTCTTCAGGTGAACTAGACAACTGGTGCAGCCAAGAAACAGGTATAGAAGCAGGCTGAGGTTCAAACACAGTTAATCAGTCCGAGGGCACAGGCAGGTAGCAGAAACAGGAACTTTAGAACTATAAAGGTCACAACAGGAAGGCAGGGATTCATGGAACAAGCCGAGATCATACACTGGAGAGCAGGCAGATAGGTCGCAGTCCTTAGGCAAAGCCAAGGTCAAACACAGTGGAGCCAAACCGGAGCCCGGTAGGTGAGACAAGCCAGAGGGTAAGAGCCAGGAGAGGAGAGCAGACTGGTCAGGAACAAGCTGGGTCACAACAGGAAATCCAAGGTAAGTTTAGCAGATGCACAAGACACAGGAAGGCTGATGATAATGCAGCAACTTGATGGGCTGAGAAGAGGTCTTATATAGGCCAGCAAGTGATTGCATCAAGATGTCATGCATGTGCCTTTGCACATGCGCGTTCCCAAACGTGTGCCGCTGCGAACCTGCGTACGCCTATGCTGTTGGTGTGCACGTGCGCAGGAATGCGCCTGATGCGCCCATCACAAGTACTGACGGGAGTGCCAGTTTCACCACGGCCATTTTCCTGACAATGCCCTCCCCCCTCAAGGGGCAGCCTCCGGATGCCCAAATGGACCAAGCTACCTGGGAATCTTCTGTGGAATTTCTGTACCAACCTGGGGGCATGCAGGTAACTGGCAGGCTCCCAAGAATCATCTTCAGGGGGGTAACCCTTTAATTTGATGAGATACTGGACCTGTCTACCTTTCTTCCGGCAGTCCATAATGATCTCGATTTCATATTCCATTTCTCCTTCCACAGAGGCTGGAGGTTGGGGTAACTCATCTCTCCCAGGGAACTTGGTATAACTGGCTTAAGTAAGGAGGCTTGGAAAACTGGGTGAAAGAATTGGGAAATGCCAACGCAAAGGCCACAGGATTTATCACTCTCTTCATTTCAAAAGGCCGATAAACCTAGGCCCCAGCTTCCAGGAGGGGCATGAAATTTTAAGGTTCATAGCTGAGAGCCATACATTGTCTCCAACTTTGAAATCCAGGCTCTCCTTCCTTTTTCTGTCATGAAACTTCTTAAAGTCATGTTGAGCTTTTTGCATGGCCTCCTGCAGCGATGGAGAATTTGTTTTAATAAAGCTAATCCAATCCTGGACTGCAGGAACTGATGCCTCAGGTAAAGTATTGAGTAAGAAGGAGGGATGGAACCCATAGTTCGCCCAGAAAGGCGACTGATTGGTTGAAGCCTGCCGAGAGTTGTTATAAGCGAATTCCACATAAGGGAGGAGAGAAACCCAGTTATCCTGAGAACAGGTGCAGAAACATTGTAAGTACTCCAAGGTTTGATAAGTTCTCTCCATTTGCCCATTGCTCTGTGGGTGGTACGCTGAGGATAGACAAACTTCTATGGATAAGGATTTACAGAGATCTCTCCAGAACCTGGAAGTAAACTGCACCCCTCTGTCAGATATAATATTGTCTGGTAGCCAGTGTAGCCTGACTATTGCCTTGATAAATACGTTGGCTGTATCCAGAGCTGAGGGTGTGCCAACCATGGGCAGAAAATGAGGCATCTTTGAAAGACAATCCACTACCACCACAATGGTGAAAAACCCTTCAGAGGGAGGTAGATCAACAATAAAGTCCATGGATAGTTTTTTTTAGGGCTGCTCAGGAATTGGAAGTGGTCTCAGCAGGCCCCATGATTTAGCATTGGACCCCTTGTTGCTTTGGCAGATGATAAAAGAGTTGATGTAATCCATGCAGTCCTGCCTCAGGCTGGTCCACCAGAAGGAATGCTGAACAAGTTCAGAGGTTTTCCACACCCCGAAATGCCCAGCAAGTCTTATTTGAAGTGGAACAAAGATTTTATCTTGTAAGGAATATACTAGTGTATATGCCCCGCGCCACGTGTTTATTTTATATTATAAATATGTGAATAAATAATAAAAATTCCTGTAAATAACAATTCATTTTGTGCATAAAAATATTTTTTAAAATAGTGTGTATTCGTAGCAGCTGCTATAGAAGATAAAGGTTGTTTACAGGTAAGTAGTCTGGATGACTACCTATAGCGCTTGCTTTAAAATAATTACAATATATATTAAAGTGAATAAAGTAAATTTCATAAAATTAATAGTGACCAATATATGTGAAAATAATCAAATCTTATTTCATATAAAATGTCCAAGGTAAAAAGTCCAATAAATATGCAATATAAAATAAGTCCTTTGTGCAAACTTCCAATCAAAAAAGTGCAATTATTGTGCAAAATAAGGTGAGTCCTTTGTGCAAAACTTCCAAACGAAAAGGTGCAAGTGCTCAGCGCAATGATTACTCAATCCACTCAGTAGTATTCCTTACGTTTAAAATATCATCATGACAGAGGTAAGATTCAATCACTTACCACCAGATGTTGGGGGTCATGTGTGCCTTATAGCACCACGACCAATCGAGCTTGTATAGCCGTCCAGGCTAAAGATGGACTCTCCTTATGGCTTGCTCCAGGGGGATGAGATGGTGGGATCCCCCTCTGTCTCCTCTCTCCTCGTGCCAAAAAAAGGAATATAGAAAAAAAGGAGCTCCAGATAGTGTAATATCTTCAGATATATTTATTCCCAATTGGGCAAAAGATTATACAAACTATGTGCAAAAAAGCAAAAAACAGCAACAGATCTAATGAATAAAACCAGGGTTTAGTCCTCCCGAATGCAGCCCTAATGTGGCCGCTTGTGACCGTGTGTGTTCAGCGCAAGCCGAAGCCGATATCGTGGAAGCAAGTGGGGAGACTTCCGGCTAATTGCACTTTTTTGATTGGAAGTTTGCACAAAGGACTTATTTTATATTGCATATTTATTGGACTTTTTACCTTGGACATTTTATATGAAATAAGATTTGATTATTTTCACATATATTGGTCACTATTAATTTTATGAAATTTACTTTATTCACTTTAATATATATTGTAATTATTTTAAAGCAAGCGCTATAGGTAGTCATCCAGACTACTTACCTGTAAAGATTTTATCTTGACACCACAGCAACCCCTCCTGTCTTTTCAAGGAAGAAACTTCAGGATCTGTGCAATGAACTGAGGCCTGTTGGATTTCTGTCTTCTGGTCAGGCTGGATGAGTAAAAAATTTGAGCAGAAAGAATGGTACCTGCTTTCGCTGTCTCTGGGGCATCTGGGAACAGAGAGGGCATCCACTTTCCCATTCTTGGAGCTGGGTCGGTATGTGATGTGGAAGTTAAACCTGGAGAAGAACAGGGCCCATCGGTCCTGCCGGGGTCTTAAACGTTTAGCTGTTCTGAGATACCTCAGGTTTTTATGGTCAGTGAAAATCATAATAGGATGAGCAGCCCCCTCCAGCAGGTATCTCCACTCTTCCAAGACAAATTTAATTTCCAATAGCTCCCAATCACCCACGTCGTAATTCCTCTCAGGAGGAGTCAACTTCCGTGAGAAAAAGGCTACAGGATTGAGAAGAGACTTAGGCCCTTGACGTTGGAACAAGATCGCCCCGGTGGCAACTTCTGAGGCATCCACTTCTAACACATAGGGTTAGGCCGGATCAGGGTGTTGTAATACAGGTGCAGAAATAAATAATGTCTTCAGTTCATCAAATGCCGCTTGTGCTTCCTGAGACCACTGAAACTGTGACTGCTGGCGAGTTAACTGAGTGATGGGTGAAATAATGGTGGAGAAGCCTTTAACAAAATGTCTGTAAATGTTGGCCATTTTCACGAACCGCTAAATCCCTTTTTTATCCAAAGAATCGGGCCATTTCAAAATTGCTTTTACTTTCTGCGGGTCCATAGTGATCCCATCTGTGGAGATAATAAGCCCCAGGAACTAAATAGACATCTTCACGAAATAACATTTTTCTGTCTTAATATAAAGTTCATGTTTACCTAAGGTTGTGAGCACCTTCTTAACGTTAATTCAACGTTAATTGGAGTTCCAGTGAGGCAGAGAAAATGAGGATGTCATCGAGGTACACAATGGCAAAGTTATCGAGGAATTCTCGAAAAATGTTGTTCACCAGATATTCGAACATGGCTGGGGCGTTACACAGGCCGAAAGATATGACCAGGTACTCGAAGTGTCCAAATCGAGTTCTGAACACTGTCTTCAACTCGTCCCCCTCCTGGATCCGAACGAGGTTGTGGACCCCCCGCAGGTCTACTTTGGTGAAGACCGGAACCTCTGAAAAAGTTCAGGAATAAGTGGAAGCGGATACCAGTTCCTAATAGTGACCTTATTAAGCTCTCTATAGTCCACACAGGGTCTCAAAGTGCCATCTTTTTTCTCAACAAAGAATATGCCGGCCCCTGCAGGAGAGGAGGAGGGGCCGAATAATCCTTTCTTTAGATTCTCATTAATGTAGATTCGTAGTGCTCCTAGCTTATTCTCGGATAAAGGGAATATCCTTCCAAACAGGATTTCAGCTCCAGGAAGCAGCTCTATTGGCCAGCCGTAAGGCTGGTGAGGTAGGAGGACCTTGACTTTTTTCTTGTTGAAGATGTCCATGAATTCTTGATAGGCAGATGGGGCGTTAAGGAGTGTATCGGGTAGTGATTGTACAGTCAGGCAGCTAGCAGGGCTACTGGATCCAGGGATGAAACAGTGCTGCTGGCAATATTCTGAAGAGAAGGAAAGTTCTTTCCTGGCCCAATTATTTGGGGACTATGAGCTTGCAGCCATGGGAGTCCCAAAATGATGGGAAACATGGGTGAATATAGGACATTGAAGCGGATGAATTCCTGATGGCCAGAATTTGCTATAGTGAGGATGGGTCAGGTTTCTAGAGTAACTGGCCCGGAACTGGGTAGTAACCCATCGGCAAGATGAACTTTGAGTCTTTGTACTTTGTGATGAAGGGGTATAGATGAAGGGGTATATGAAGTCTTTTGGCTAAAGACAAGTACAGGAAACAGCTGCAGGCCCCGGAATCAACGATTGCTTGGAGCCGGACCTTCCCTTTCGCCACCTGTAGGGAGACAGGGAGAACGAGATGAGAGAGAGAAGGTCCAGAGACTCGACAGTTCGAAGGGATTTGTTGATAACGCTCACGGGGCACTTTTGTAGGAAATGGCCGGCCCCACTGCAGTAGAGGCAGAGATTGGCCTGCCGACAATGTTGCCTTTCGTCAGGAGTAAGGGAGAAACAGACCAAGCCCAGTTGCATAGGTTCCCCATCAGAGGCTGCAATGGAGGAGGAAACCGGGGCTGGTACTGGAACTGAAGGAATTTTGGGGAGCATCCAGGTAGGCCAAACGTTTTGGAGATGTTCAGACCACCGCTCCCACAGGCATCTGTTAAGCTGGGTGGCGAGCTGTATAAGATCCTCAAGAGTAGTGGGGGTCTCAACTTGAGCAAATTCATCCTTAAGTGTCTCGGATAGCCCCATGCGGTATTGATACTTAAGGGCAGCCTTGTTCCAACCTGTGTCAGTGGACCACTTGCAGAACTCGACAGTGTAGTCTTCCACTGGACATTTTCCTTGTTGCAGGGTATGTAAAGCAGACTCTCCGGGGGGGTCATCATAAAGCTGAGGCATAGCCTCAAAGAATGTGTCCATCAAATGCAGGACAGGGCTCTTTTGTTCCAGCAGGTTATGGGCCCAGGTTTGGGTTTCCTTAGACAGCAGAGAAATGATGAACACCACCTTCACAGTGTCTGTAGAAAAAGTCTGGGGTTGCAGGGCCAAATACAGTGGTTCAGGAGGAGGGATCAACATGGTGTGGGAGGAGCTGGCATGTTCCTGTGAAGAAGAGGCTAAAGCAACACTGGCAGATGGTTGGTTGGGATATGCAGGGGGCATAACTGTCAGATATTGCAGGCAGCCCTTCAATTTAAAGTAGCCTTCTTGAAGTCTCTGCTGCCTGAGTAAGGGCAGTGACTTGCTGGCACAGAGCCTTGAGTGGGAAAGCACCTCTGTCGGCCTCTGACATGGCTGGATTGTACTGTCATGTACCTGATCCGAGGCCAGAATGCAGAGAATGCTCCCTTTGCGCTGAGTGCGGTACACCCCTGAGGTTGGGACAAGAGGTGTTGCGCCCAAAGAAGCACTGGTTGCCAACAGAGTCAGTGCAGTAGACCGGTGGTCCCCTGAAGGATGCCAGGCAGAAGTCCTTCTGGAGTCTTCAGATGAACTAGAAACAGGTATAGAAGCAGGCTGAGGGTCAAACACAGTTAATCAGTCCGAGGGCATAGGCAGGTAGCAGAAACAGGAACCATAGACAAGGTCACAACAGGAAGGAAGGGATAAGGCAAAGGCAGGATCCGTGGAACAAGCTGAGGTCATACACTGGAGAAAAGGGAGAGAACCACAAGCGCCAATCTAAGTGTAGTAATAAGACACTTTAATGCAGGATGAAAACAATCTTACTCACAAGAGAAGCGCAAATTGAGCGTGGGATAATGTTAATCAAATGGTCCTGGGCATCAAGCTTTAAGGGGGTTCCTCTAGTACCAGACACAGCTGTCCTTAAGAATGGAGGTCTCCTGTGTGCTGGCAGGAGGCTTCCGTGGTCTACAGGCTGCCGAGGCTCTGTTCATCTGAGGGCCATGACATCTTTTCCTGGATGCCAAGCTGAAGACTAACAGGGATGCCTTGCCAAGCATGCACTCCTTCTTCAGGCCGTCTCTGTCTTTCATGGCCTGAAGAAGGAACGCATGCTCCACAACGCATCGTCGTTAGTCTGCAGCTCGGCATCCAGGAAGTGACGTCATGGCCCTCGTCTAAAGTAATGCATTTGGGTGCCAAAAATACAAAGGGAAGTTACTCACTAGGAGGTGAACCTCTGGGGTAATCTAGGATGGAAAAAGATCTGGGAGTCCTTGTAGATTGATGCAAGCTGATGCAAGCTGATGCATGCTGATGCAAGCAAAGCCAACAGAATACTGGCATGTATTAAAAAGGGTATTCACTCCAGAGAAAAAACGATAATTCTCCCACTCTACAAGACTCTGGTCCAGCCGCATCTTGAGTATGCCTTCCAGTTCTGGGCACTGGTCCTCAAGAAGGATGTGCTGGAACTGGAGAGAGTCCAGAGAAGGGCAACACAGCTAATAAAGGGACTGGAGGACTTCAGCTATGAGAAAAGACTACAAGCATTGAATTTATTCTCTCTGGAGAGGAGACGCTTGAGAGGGGATATGATATCAATATACAAATAATGTACTGGCGACCTTAGCATAGGGAACAAACTTTTCAGTAAAAGGGGATTTAAAAAGGCACGCGGCCATTCACTAAAATTAGAAGAGAAACAGTTTAACCTTATACTGCGTAAAGGGTTCTTTACCATTCGAGTGGTAAGGATGTGGAATTCTCTTCCACAAGCAGAGGTATCAGCAGGGAGCATCAATAGTAGGGATCCACTGATTATGGGCAACACCGATATATCGGGGGGGCCGATATGCACTTTCCCCGATATTTTCGAAATCGGCCTTTTGATTTACTGATATTGCCGATATTTAGGGAAAATGCTTGTACCGGAGTGATGCCTGCAGCTAGAGGCATCACCCTGGTACCGGCGTCGTGACATCGCTTCCGGGTACTCTGCGCCAAATTAAAAAAACTGACAGCATTCAAAACAGCCAAACTTGGCGTTTTGAATGCTTTTCAGTGCCAAGGAGGGGTTTGGGGTCTTTTAGACCCCCAAATCCCTCCACAATAGTACCTTTAGAAAAAAATAAATATAAAACAATTTTTTTTACATGTCCGAAAATATTGTCAGATATCGGCCGATACCGATATCCCATGACCAAAATATCAGTATCGGCATTAAAAAAAAAACGATATTGGTCGATCACTAATCAATAGTTTCAAAACTCTATAAGATGGGCACCTTAAAGACCACAACATACACTGGTATGCAATGTACTATTGATATAAACACACACAAACTCATCATAGGTTGAAATGGATGAACTGGTGTCTTTTTTCAACCTCACTAACTATGTAACTATGTAAAGAGAATAGCTGAACTTCAATAATGGTTGCATTGTATTGCTTTTCCGGAATATAAACAGTTCTAAAAATGGCCTATTACTTGAGGTGAGGCTTGTACCTGGACTTACCCCAATAACATTTCTAATCTGTGATCTATATCCTAACCCGTTACAATAGCCTTTACCACCCAAGTGTGTCAAGTTAAGACAAGTTGTATTTTTTTTTTAAATATTCATGTTTCTATGGTGCTCTTTACAGCACTGTATATACAGTATATATGTGGGTTTCCTGACCATTTTCATAATTGTATTCAGTCTGAAGAAGGGGTTTAAGACATCCTGAAAGCTGGCATCTTTATTAACCTACGTGGGCCAATAAAGGCTATCCTTTAAAGGATAACCAAACCTTCTGATCATGGACTTTCCCTATTTTTCTCTCAACTTTTTCCTTATTCAAATCTTTTCCTTGTCCTTTTCTTCTTCTAGTCATCTTCTGGATTTGATTGTTACTTCATAATTTTGAGTTGTAATGAACACCTGTCTTTATTGCAGTTACCATTCTCAAATTGTTCCATTACACTGTTTGACATGTTCTGATTTCCAACCTATTGTAACTTGTAACATGCACTATGTTGCCATTTGTCTTCCAAGCCACCTATAGATATATATTCATGTCTATCTGTAGAAGTGTCATTTTTTATACCTTGTACAAAACAACTAATACAAATTATTGGAAAAGAAAACCAAACTTTTTGCAATCATGGAGGGCTAACATGGTACAAATAATCTATTACTGCCATGATGGAAGATACCATAATATGCTGGATCTGAAGAATCATCTAAAGAAATTTACACAGCTGGAATCTTTCTTCTTGACAACATGCAGAAAGAAACATCTAATCCCATAAGGACTCGAAATTTGGAACCCCGCTCTACACACATACAACAGCAAATGTACACAGAATCTGTGTACTAGAAGTTCTAAAAGACTGAAAAATAAAATGATAAACATTTGATATAGCCTAAAGAGAACCATAAAAAGAATATACAGAACACAGCCAGACTACTGGAAAATGACACCACTGAAATGGAAAAATAAACTGCTATCTTTTTACAAAGGACTACAGAGAGTTCTAATTAGCAACAAAAAGAAAAAGCTTCAAAGGCTCAGACTTAAAACTGGATGCCTCAACTCAGAAACACAAAAACAGCCAGACTGTGTTGTCAACCTCTCCACATACAAACCTACAGATACAGAAATAGCTGTAATTTCGAAAGGATTTACATTCTGCCAGCAAAAGCCATTGACAACATAAACCTATGCAGTGACATAGAGGAATTCTTTCGAAAAGTACAACTTATAGAATACTTTAAAGATGATACATAACACAGCAGAGCTAATCAGAACCAAAGAACAACATTTCTACAAGAAAAAATCCTCGGGACACTGGGTTCCTTCCACATCAACAGACATAGAAGGAACCCCACAAAATGGACAAACATATTGTCCATTTTAGACAACAAGTGATCGACAAAATTCTGCAGATAAAGGAAAGGCAGGTACAGAACCACAGTCATCAGTTCATTGAAAGACAAGGAAATAATCATAAAATATACAGACAATAGGGGTGCCATAGCCATAATGAACATCAGTGATTACATAAGGAGTTAAAAAACAGCTATCAAATACTACACACTATGCAAGTTATACGGATATCCTACAGATCTCTACCAGAAAAAGCATGGTAAAAAGCTTACCCTCAGGAATGAGTTATCAGGTATTGATCCGAAGGAACCATCAGTGAGCTGTTTTTACATGCTTTCCAAACCCTATATCTTCGAACCTCTGGACCATGAAACCCCCAGCTACATCCAAGGCACAACTTTGTGTAGTTGATTTTGCACAGAGTGGCCCAGACCCTCCTCTTCTCGGGTCCCTCTTCGCTGCTCCTGCCCCCCCCTCCTGTTGAATGCCCCCACAGCAAGCAGCTCGCTATAGGGGCACCCAAACTGAGCTGCAACTCTGTGTGTCCATTCAGACACAGAGCTGCAGTTCAGTCCTACCCCTCTCTCTCCAGATTGGCTAACTGACATTGATTGACAGCGCAGGAGCCAATGGCGCCGTTGCTGTGTCTCAGCCGATCAGGAGGGAGAGTCCTGGGCGGCCAAGGGACTCATGTACATTACTGGAGGAAGATCCAGCTCAGGTAAGTATTAGGGGGTGCTGGGGCAGCTGCTACACATAGAAGGTTTTTTATCTTAATGCATAGAATGCATTAAGATAAAAAACCTTCTGACTTTACAACTCCTTTAAGAGGAGCTAAAATAGATGGGGCACCTATTTACATGCCCCATAAAACCCATGGCCTAGTTGTACTTCATTGATGATATCTTGATTTTCTGGACTTCACGTGTGGTCGATCTTTCACAGGAACCACAACAACTGCTACCCAGAAATAATATAAAAATAAATAAATTAAGCCACCCATGCAGACACCACAGACAGAAATATATAACTGGAACACCTCAGAAGGGTTTTCATAAAACAGAAATATATAACAACACACTTACCAATAAAGCAATTAACATCCCCAGAGCCAGTCTTTTACACTAAAAACTGAAGAGAACAATTGGGCCCCACTGGTGGTCACCTACAACCCAAACTTAGAAATAAAAAGAAAGATTACTAAAGAGCTCTAGCCTCTTCTGCATAAACAAGAAAGATTTTGAGAAATTTTCCTGGATCCTCCTCTACTAGCATAACAACAAATGCAGATCCTCAAATGCAGCTGCAGTTCCTCAAATGTAGTATACCCAATATTGTGTGGCAAACTGCCCTAGTGGACTCTCTATGGGAGAGACGGGGGAACGTGAATGAACTATCATAGATTTAAAAATAACAATAGCAGCACAGGCACCAGTCAAAGAATGCTTTGCATCTTCTGAATGATTACAAAGCATTCTCCGATTGGATGAGGTGAGCAGCATGATGTTGCTGCCCTTCCTCTGCACCTCATCTATTCAGAGAACACTTTGCATTCATTCAGATAATGCAAAGGATGGTCTCTGTACCAATCGGCCGACCTCCTGTGTTCAGAATGCAGCAGGGCAGCTGCTCAGCACGAGACCTTGAGGCAAGTGGAGATCACTTGAGTCACAGTGTCTACTTTAGTGATTTCCAGATTCGGGGGGCATCAGTCAGGTATGGTATATGCCTAATTATATTGGTCCAATGTAACTATGTGGAAAATATCCATACCTTAAAGCAAACCATTAGAACCTATCACTTAACTATTTCCGGACCACCCTATAGCAGTTTTACTGCTACAGGGCGACAGCTGTGCGCCAGATCTTGTATATTTATGTGATCCGGTACTTCCGGGTAGGGTGCGCATGTGCATCGCTGGTGACTCGTTTCCGCTGTCATTGCACACACACTAGTATAAAATAAACAAATAAAAATATCCTATAGCTTGTAGACACTATACATTTTGTGCAAACCAACCTATATAAGCTTATTGGGATTTTTTTTTACCAAAAATATGTAGCAGAATACATATTGACCTACATTTATGAAGAAACGTTTTTATTTTTATTGGATATGTTTTATAGCAGAAAGTAAAAAATATTGTTTTTCTTTTTGTTTTTTTTTTCAAAATGATATATATATATATATATATATATATATATATATATATATATATATATATATATATATATATATACTGTATGTCACACCCTTGCTTGATGCCTCACTTTGCCTGAGGTTTAATCACATTATGTAAAAGTCCAAAAGCCTTTTCAGGAACAAAGTTAAACAGGATTAATTTGTTACCCTTCTCATCTGGCCTTGTGAGTGGAGGGAGAACATCTTTTGTAATCACTGCCTTCCCCATTGCAGAATTCCTAAATCACTGTTTCCTCACCAGGGTTCCTCCAAAGGTTGTTAGATGCTGCTTGAGAAGAGAACCATGGTGCATCGATCTACCACCTGCACTAACAACTAATACAGGGGGGGGGGGGGGGGGTTTCCACTAACCACCAATTTATGGGGTCAGTTTTACACTGACCAATAATGTTAGAGGACACCAAATTTGTATTTTTATTGCCCACCTTTTTCTTCTTCTTCTGCAGTTACTATTTATATCAAGAAGATCATTAAAAAAAATTCTGTAGGGGGCTGGAAACCAGATTGACGTGAACCAGGTGTCAAATATGCTAAGTACGTCACATTACTTATTTCATATATTTATTACACTAAATACCGTACTTATTAGCAGGGGGCTTAGAGAATTTGAAGAATATCTTAAAGGTTCCTCAGGGTAAGAAGGTTGAAAAAGGCTGTCCTAAAAAATTGGCAGTCTGATAAATAAAAGTTCTTGCCACAAGCACTGCAGAAATAAATATTATTTATAATTGTAGTTCTTTGAACAACTATTTAATAGTATTTGGTTTCTAATGTGGTTTTCCATCCAATGCCACCAAAAAAATAAAAAATAAAATTGGATATTTTGGAAAAAGATGTGGCTGGTAGCCATTTATTAGGCTGAGGCTCAACTTTTTCTTTAACATTTCCTATATCAGCACACATATGTCATGCTCAGTTTGTTGAAGTGTTTCTTTTCTGTGGAGGGAACTGGAAATGCTTTGATGAAAATAACTCCCTGGTTGCTAGGAAACTGTAGGAAAAAAAGCATAAATCAGCACATGCAGAGCTCAACGATTTGCAGGGGGTGCCAAGTGGGAAATATACAATGAAGAAGGGTAGGTGGTACATGTACTGTGCATTGTCCACACTTGACATGGCAAGAAGCAGGAACCCTTGGACTTCAATTTGGATCTCCAAGATCTGAGCTAAGCAATTGTGGCAGAAGGCATATAAAGGTGGTTACCATTTACTATCTGATTACAAACTACAGACTAATACAAAACATCTAAAGGTGTGTGGGTACTTGTTAGATCTAGAGTGTTCATGATATTTGGATGAAGCTGTATGAAATATTGATGGGATAAGCTGGAAAAAATGTAGACATAGACATTCCTCAGAAGTAATGGGCATCCTCATGTTACTAACAAGGAATTACAGATGCAACTGATAAACACCATGAAAAAATGGCATTGCCACAACAAACCCTCTTCCTTTAAATATATTATTTCCAAGGTGGTGTATAAGGAGTTATTGTCACAACTTTTCTAGCTGCTGAGAAGCATTCATAATGCCTGTCAAGTACTTACCAAATGTGTTACTAATGCATGGTAACTCTTCCAAATGCTTAGTGAAGCACTGACATCAAATGCATGTACAAACTAGCTCATAGAGGAGCTACAGTTCAATGAAATTGTTGCTTCACCCCTCCTCTCTAAAACCACCATCTTTGTGTGTCTTATACCTGTACAGATGTGCCAGAGGGTTCTTCCAGGTTTTTGGAACCCAGCAGAGACCTGAAACACATCTGTGCACACGAAGGGGGAGGGTCCGATCACATGCTATCATGCCTCGTGATTTCATTAGGTTGCCATGCAGGGGGATAAGCCATATGTGCTCATGCGTAGAAATGCAGCCAGGTTTGCACAGATATGCTGCAGAGTTCTCAGCTAGTTCCAATACTTGGCAGGGTGCAACAATATTTTGCAGGACACAGGTGCACCTCATCAACACACTGCCTCCTGAAATGTGTGACCTGTGGGATGTACGGGTGTATGTCATTCTCACCTAGGCAGGAAAAGAGCAACTTCTGATCTGCAGCACTAAAAAAGTAAAAAACTTGGGGGTGAAGGTCTGCTTTATGTTGAGAGTGGGCCCAAGTTATATACTTAAGCCTCGTACACACGCTACGAATTTCCGCCGACCGGTCGTCCGTCTTTTGTCCAGAGTGCGTGTCCGTTGGTTGGAATGTGCTCTAGACTGCACACTAATTTTCCCGTACGACAGAATTCTACTTCCGAAGTGATGTCGTGTGTTGGATTGCTTTGTATATGTTCTTTCTCTCTGAGCATGCCTAGTCTTGCTCTTAAGATTTTTCCCCATCGAAATCTGTACTAATGAGACGAAAATCGGACGTGTGTTGACGTAGGACAAAAATTTTATAGCCTGCACATCAAGATTTTGTCAGCCGAAAAGTCGGAGTCGGTTGTCGAAAGCACTATACTAACAATCCGAAATTTCCCTTCCGAATGTCTTATCGTGTGTACGGGGCTTAACCCTGAAGTGTGGAAGGATTGTTCACTAATATGGACTCTAAGCTTGATTTATTTTTTTATGTTTATGTTCTCTCAGCCAAGCATAAAATTGATGATGAAAAGGAACTGGACATAATGACTTAGTTGTGAAAAAGATTGCGCTGTCTGTTACTGGAAAATAAGTTCTCACACAAATGAACCCAAAGTGATAAATAAATCCACAAGATGTAAAGTAACCCAGATACAAAAATAACAGAAAATATCTGATTATAATATTAACATCAATGTAGTGACCAAAACACAAATTGACACAAAGGGTCACTAAGGGGTTTATTTACTAAAGGTAATTAGGCTGTTTACATTGCAAGGGAAGTTTAATTTTGAATTTTCCCCAGAGCTTAGTGAGGGAGATGAAATTTCACTTTGCCAAAAAAATACCCAACGATGTGAAAGGAAAATTAAGAAACACTATTTTTGGTTGCACATGATTGGATAATGGAAGTCAGCAAAGCTTTACTTCATTAACTAAACAAGGGAAAATTTTCCTTGCAATGAGAACTGCTTTGGCTTTAATAAATCAACCCCAAAGTGTCCATGTTGTTTATAAACATAAGGTTTAATGTAACCAAGATATAAAAACTGAAAAAATATCTGATTATACCGTAATGAAAACATCAATATAGTGATAGAAATCAATGTCTAAAATACAAATTATCACAAAGAATCACAAAGTGTCCTCATTGTTTTTCAAACAAAAATAGATGAAAGTGCACTGCTCCCAGTGTTTACCGATAATGAATTCATAAAGTGCATCCGTGCTCCACCATGCTCATTAAAAATGTAGCCTCTTACCGGATCATTAGGATCTCTATATTATAGGAGATCATGAACAGCCTAAGATAGAGGGTCTCCTTCATCCACCCAAATCCCGCTACACGGCTGTACTGTGCAGGAGCACATTGTAGGCTCAACGATGGGCAGAGTCTCAAACTCCATAAATCCATGTCAGATCTCGCTACAAGCCTTGGGTTAGCTATCCTTTTCTCTTGGACCGTGGTGTATGTATAAAAAGAGGGGAGATTCATCATGCAATATATCCAAAGAGCATTTAATTTAAAATAAAACAATTGCACAAAAAATGAATGAAAAGCAAGCGGTAGAGAGAGAGAGGTCCGACTGCGGATTCCACCGCCAGGTACGGAACATAATGATGTCACAGCTCCTGTCTCCTTCCGACGCCTTTCCCAATAGAAGGTAACATCTGGGAAAGGAGAGAATTCAGGAATTTGAAAAGTGCAGCAGTCTGTTCTATGATTTTTAGCGCAAGGTTAATCCTGTATACATTAAGAGTTTGTTCACTTTTAATGGCCATTTTCCCAAAAAAATCTCCCTAGCATTCTAGCATTCCCAACACTTTACATATCATTCCTCAACTGTTCAAATAGTTACTTCTGTCCCCGTCATTACATGTAGACCAGCCTGTCTGAAAAAAAACTCCTTTGTAGTTGACCCTCCTCTGTAGCGGGAAAGGTCAGGCATTTAAAAGTGTGCCCCCAGTGGCTGCTCTGGCTCCTTCAAACAGAATTCTGCTCCTGTAAGCAGAATCAGCTAAGCAGTGGGGTTGCACTTGATAATGAATGGCTTGGAAAACAAGTAGTTTACACTTGTAAATAGAGAGATAATATTGTTTTTGCTTGTAGTTCATCTCTGTGATAAGAACAAAGCATTTGTGACAAAATCAGCAGTTATTTTCTGTAATTGCATAGGCATGTGGAAGGGGTGTATCAGATGTGCCTGGGCACACCCTAATCATCACCGTGCCGCATAGATTCCCCCTACTGCCCGGGCCCCTGTCATTTACCGGCCACTTCCTTTTCTTTTCTAGTTTACTAGGCTTCAGTTTGTGAATGAACAGGAAGCCACTCTGTACAGAGCATTTCCCGTTCATTGTAAAAAGAAGGAATGCAGCGCTAAAAACTCATATGTGTTCACATACACCAGGACATCCTAGAGAAAGTGACACAAAACAAAAAAATTAACATTCATAAAAAAGTCCATATATCGTAGGGGACACCCAGGGTGTAGGGCAGACTGAACTTCAGGTGAACTGATAATCCTCATCCACACCACGACACACCAGGCCTCTTACCCCAAGATATGGACCACTGGGTCATAGGTGGTCACACAAGCATTCCAGCAATCCTCTAACATTTCTTTGGCTCATTGATAATAAGAAATAAACAGATCCTGTAGGCTCATCTAAGTTAAATCTCTCCACAGGTCACATAAGTTAAAATGAGAAAGAACAACTCCCCATTGTGCAGTATATCAAAATGGTCAGGAATTTATTGCAGACAAATCCAGAATACTTTATGCAATAAATATAAATTGCGCTGTTGTAAATGGAAATGAAGTGCAAGATCAAACATTTATAACATAAATATGGTAGGGGACCACACTCAAATGATATATAAATAAATAAATACGTGATATTATAAATCCATCAATAAATATTAATAAATCCATCAAATAAATATATCACATAAATATGACTCAATAATATTCCAATATGTGAAATGGGTATAAGTTCATAAAATAAAATACAATATATATGTCTCCAATATCTGAAATTCAAATGCCCAAAGATGAATAAATTAAAGCACATGTTAGTGATTGTGAAAGTCCAAAGTGAATACTAAAAAGTGTCCAATCTGCTGCAAAGTGCTCTTAGTGCTTAATATATATGGTGAGTAGATGGCAGTACATCAACATCCATTCAGTGGGTATGTGCTTCTCCTTCTCCTCCACCACATGCACAGCCCACTTACCAGATATCCCCTTGGGGTTAGGCGACAATAGAGTTCCCTCAGTAGAGAGCGTGGTTCAGGGGTTTAAATAGCCTTTAAAGGTTTCCTCAATAGTCCACTTGTTTACCAGCAGGTACTCAGATTTCCAGTAAGGGTAGATAAAACATCTGTCTCCACCCGATGCATTTCCCCTGATTAGGCGTCAACTGGGATTGGAGCTGAGTGGACCTTTACAACAGTGCACTTTATATTTATTGCATAACTTTTTCTCCCAGTATTCAGGGAGCCTGAGGTGCAGCAGTTATGATAAATAACAGGCCAGCGCTTCTTTTTTTCACTATACAAATCCAGAAAACTCACATAAAACAAGTGTCATACAGTGGAAAAACGATCAATTTCCAACCATCAAGATGGCGGTCCAGGCATTGTTGGAAAGTGACATGCAGTAATGATTGCCCATCCTACGCGTTTCGTACAATTAGAACGTTATCATTGTATGACACGCTTGTTTTATATAGTTTTATGTGAGTATTCTGTATCTGTCTGCAATACATTTCTGACCATTTTGATATACTGCACCTTGAGGAGTTGTTCTTTCTCATTTTAAATTATGTGACCTGTGGGGAGATTTAAAAGTTAACTCCACTTTTGTGGGTAAAAAAATCAGCAAATAAAGAAAAAATAATATAGCTTATTTAATTGTGACACAAATCATATTGTAATTGAATGTTATTAAAAATGTTCTTTCCTTTTCAATCTGCAGCTGTTGTAATTTTCTGCAAATGCAATGCAACATGGCTACCTGGAGAAAAATGTCATTTTTGGTGAGAAACTCCCAATAGGAACACGTCTAAAGGGATGCAGGCCCAGCAGATTTCCTCATTTGATTTGGATTTTGGATGGTGGAGGATTGTACACAATATTTGTGGTGGACAGCATGCTCAGCACAGAATTGGATATTAATATATAAAGGAGAGTGATTGCACACAAGGAATCATCACCTTGTATGGATGGACATTTCATTTTATTATTTTGGATTTATGTTGAAATATTTGGGCACAGTACAAAGTAGTGTTGGTATATTTGAAAGTGTATATTGATATATATTACAGTTGGTGTGGCTATCTATACATTTAATTTCCTCAGAAGTGCAGCCTAGCCTGTACAAACCCAAGTTCAGATTCTCACTAGAACTGTCCCCTTAAAAAATAACTCCCATTACCCGCAAATTTGTAGGTTTAAAGCGGAGTTCCACCCTGGATTTGTTTTTTTTTTTTTTAATACCCCCGGGACAGTCAGGGCTAGTGCATTCCACAATGGCTAGCCTCTGATCTGTCCCGGGTTGCACTTACCTGCAAGACGAAATACTTACCTTGCAAACGTCTTGTCCAGCGCTGCCATCTCAGATGTGGGCAGCTTGAAGCCAGCGCGTCCTCTTCGGCGTCTTCTTCCGCCTTCTGTGGTCCCACGATGCTCTGCGCCGGCCCCGACGTCACTTCCGGGTCGCGCGCGTCACCCCTCCACAGCTTCTGGGCATGCCCAGAAGCTGTTTAGAAGGGGATGACGCGCGCGACCCGGAACTGACGTCGGGGCCGGTGCAGGCGCAATGATTCCTGGGAGCTATGACGTCCAGCTCCCAGGAATCATTGCAGAGCCAGGAAGTGACGACGGGCCGCGGCCGAGGAAGGAGGAAGAAGGAAGTAAGGTAAGTATATTTTGTTCGCTACGAGGTAAGTAAAAAAAAAAAAATATGCGATTATCCATTTCTTTTTCAGGTGACCCGGAGCGAGAAGATGGAGGTAAGTATAAAAATAGGGTGGAACTCCACTTTAATTAATTTTTTTTGCCTTTAGTTCTATTTTAATATAAAATGCAGATTAAAGTGGTAAACAATCTCAACAATCAAGTTAACTACTTAAATACAATGCACTTTCACCCCCTCCTTGCCCAGGTCAATTTTCAGCTTTCAGCGCTGTCACACTTTGAATGACAATTGCGCAGTCATGCTACACTGTACCCTTATGAAATTTTTTATCAATTTTTTCACACAAAAATAGCTTTCATTTGATGGTATTTAATCACTGCTGGGTTTTTTATTTCTTACAAAAAAAAAAAGACAGAAAATGTAAAAAAAAAAAGTTTTTCTTATTTTCTGTGAGTAAATTTTGAAAATAAGTAATGTTTTATCTTCACTGATGTGCACTGATGAGGCGGCACTGATGGGCACTGATAGGCTGCACTGATGGGCACTGATGGGGTGGCACTGATAGGCGGCACTGATGAGCACTGATAGGCAGCACTGATGAGCACTGATAGGCGGCACTGATGGGTGGCACTGATGGGCACTGACGGGCAGCACTGATGGACACTGATGGGCAGCACAGATGAGCAAGCACTGACTGGTAACACTATGGGCACTGATTGTGGGCACTGGTGGTGGGCACTGTCAGCACTGATGGTAGGCACTGATGGGCATTGATTGGGGGGACTTATGGGCACAGTTTTTTTACTTTACAGTAATTAGGGCACTGATGATCAGTGCCCTGATTACCTTTCCTAGGCTCCCCTTTGAGGAGAAGCTGCTGATCGGCTCTCCTCACCACACACTCTGACAGTGTGAGACGAAGAGAGCCGATAAATAGCACTTCCTCATTTACATGTGACCGGCTGTGATTGGACACAGCCAATCACATGGGTAAAGAGCCATGCCCTTGGCTCTTTACCAAGGTTGGGGTTGCGCCATGTCCTAGCAACACGGCGCAGCCGCGATCACCGCACGGCACGCCCCTGAGACTGTTCTGGTGTGCCATCACATGACGACTTCCCAGAATGAGAGCCGCAGCGCTCCGTCATCATTTGACGGTGGGCGGGCGGCAAGTAGTGAAAGAGTGAAGGAGGAACAAAATGCACCAATATAACTGTTTCTTAAAACAGTTGCTTTCAAGGCATGCCTCTGGTGATAATAGTCAAGATTTTTTTGAATAATGTGAAAGATGATGTTACGCCGAGTAAATAGATATCTAACATGTCATGCTTTAAAATTGAGCACAGTCGTGGAATGGCGCCAAACGTTGGTACCTTAAAATCTCCAAAGGTGATGCTTTAAATTTTTATTACAGCTTACCTGTTTAGAGTTACAGAGGTGGTCCTGGGTTAGAACCTCACATGTGTGATTTGAACGCCGTTTACATATGCAGGCGCAACGTACATTTTTTTCTTCATTATTGTTTATTATACATTTATTTTTAAGTTTTGACACTTTTCCTTTACATTTTACTTGAATTATTTTTATTCCTATTACAAGGAATGGAAACATCCCTTGCAATAGGAATAGGGTATGACAGGTCCTCTTTACAGAGAGACCTGAGGTCTATAAGTCCCCAGATCTCGCCTCTAGGCTGGAAAGCCTGAGATTAAAAAAAAAAAAAACCATCTCAGCTTCCCAGCTGAAGAAACGATAGTGATTACATCTGCAGAAATATAGAAGAGAGGAAAGCGCCTCTTGAGTGTTGTAAACGATTTAATGACAATATAATAATAGTGACTCACATAAAGGTACTCGTTATCGTGTGTGGCGTTGGGCTCCGCAGGCTGGATGTCTGCTCAGTTCAAGTAAAGTCTGACAGTCCGGGAGGGCTCTGGAGGCTTGCTCTGCCGACTTCCGGGTAGACTCGGTGGAAGAACTTGGAGGAGCTCGGACAGCGGCCGGCAGCGTCTGACGTCACATATGCAAAGAAGGGCAGTGAGGGCAAACCGGGCTTCACAACGCGTTTCGGAGCATGTGTCAATGCCAGGTTCGGGCATGCGCACTCCTTTCTCAAGTGTCCGGAGCAGAGGGAGAGAGCAAACTTTATAGGACACAATTGGGCGTGTACTAACATTAAAAGCGGCAATGCTGGGAACAAAATTAAAGCGGCAATAGTGTCTTAAAAGCAGTGGGGATTGCTCTGCAGTAGGAGACCATTCATGGGCTGAATGGATGGTAGGGGTACACAAGGTAGAGATATGGAATTGTGAAAATATCTTAACAGTATCAATTATGACAATAGTAAAAGCAGAAACAATATAACAGTGTCCAACTTGTGACAGCAGTAGTGGTATAAATTAAACCAGAAAAATCAATAAATATGATCAATGACCACGGACATACATACAAAGCTGCATGTTGGATTTGACAAAGTAGATACAGGGCTTGGAAAAAGTGGTATGGCGGTATTTTGTGTAAATGGAAGGATGTAGAGTGGACTGTGTGGTTACTGGTTGATTTATGTAGTATTATACAGTATGATAGATTCGTATGTAAGTGGGTAAGTGGACGGTGATAATGGTCATGTGGTACACCGTGATATTGTGCTGTCAACCAAACTGTCAAGCCATTAAATGGCTGATGTCATCACTTGTCACGTGAGCGGAACCATGGCAACTGCAGATCAAAAAGAGGCTAAGCTTTCTTGGCGGTAAAGGAATGGAAGGTTTAGTTCCACTTAAAATGCATTCAATTACAGTGAATAGAGTTTTTAACTTGGGAAAGTTCACAATTATGAAAAAAATCACTTATAACATCTCTATGAAAAAAAAAAAAAATAAATGAAATTGACATATATTGGCTTACTATACATTACACACTTCAACTTGTTAATACGTGTCTGTCATTTTCTGTTAACAGCACAGTGAAAAATGTAAACAGGTAACATTTCTGACCTTATACAGTATAGGGAGAGAAGCAGATCAGGCTGTTTTCACCTCCTAATTCCCACAGCTGTCAGTGCAAGGTAATACGAGAGAAAAGAGCAAGCTGCCTTAATTCTCCAACAAAATGGATCATTCTGTGCCTGTTACCATGGAAACACAGAAGTTGACAGCAGATAACCTCGTCTTTCCATATGCTAGGTTTAAACCCATAGACCTAACAGGGCCTTTACCTTTCTTGTTATGTTGTTAATAATGTAATTTTGTCCCAAAAAATGTTCCTATATTGGGTACATATTTCCTCTGCCTCCCTTCCATTTCATGAGTCAGGCTCAATTTGTCAAGCAAATCCTTATTATTATTATACAGGATTTATATAGCGCCAACAGTTTGCGCAGCGCTTAACAAAATTAAGGCAGACATTACAGTTACAATACAATTTGGAACAAGAGGAATCAGAGGGCCCTGCTCATTAGAGCTTACAATCTAAAAGGGAGGGTTAATTGATACAAAAGGTAATAGCTGTGGAGGGGATGAGCCAATGGAGAAAGTGAAAGTGTATTAGTTAGTAGCCGGATAGGCTTCTTTAAAGCGAAGGGTTTTCATGGATCGTCTAAAGTTGGATAGATTAGGGGACAGTCGGACAGATTGGGGTAGAGAGTTCCAAAGAATGGGAGAAGCTCTGGAGAAATCCTGGAGGTGAGCATGGGAAGATGTGACAAGGGAGCTAGAGAGCAGGAGGTCTTGGGAGGACTGAAGAGAGTGAGTTGGTTGATATTTTGAGATTAGGTTAGTGATGTAGCCGGGGGCAGAGTTGTGGATGGCATTGTAAACTGTGACGAGACCCTTGCTCGCTCTGTCCGCTCTCCCGACACTCCTCTGTTTCTAGTCAGTCAGCTTGCAGATCGCATCGTCTGATGGTTCGGTCAACCAAGGATCCGGGATCCGAACTACAGCTATGTGCCATTCGGAATCCATTAGAACACACACCAGGCAGGCTGTATGTAAGTTCAAACAGGAAGACAATTTATTGGAAGAACACGGCACACTTTTATACAGAATTTGGAACTTCCTGCCCCCAACAACCGCTTTCCTATTGGTCAATTGTAAAGTACCTGCAGTTTCCATTCAGGTCCTCTCCAGACATGCAAATGAGGGCTTGAAAATGAGTCAGTAGTGATTGGTCAGATAGCTTGACCAGGAAATGCAAATGAGGACTTGAAAATGAGTCCACAGGGATTGGTCAGATAGCTTTGACCAATGCAAGAAGACAGAAGCCCCAGGGGGCAATCAATGTACATAATAGTCAGACACAGAACAATGGTTCCCTAACGAGCCCTCAATACACATTACTCTGTGTCAATACCTCCCTTAGCAGACAACAGGTGCGGTCATTAGCACACCTGACAATAGCTGAATGGGGAGCCACCTTAGACAGTCCGGCTCCTCAGAACTTCCTGGGATGACCATATTAGGAGTGGGCTTCCTGCTCAGAAACCTCATGGCAAAGGAAACAAAAGTCTACATGTTACAAGGGCGACATTATTCCTGAATATTACTGTCCCATTTGTAGTAGTCCAAACCATATTTTCGGTGTTCGCCACCCTCCTGGTCACCCTGCATCCATAACAGATGCAGGGTGATTTAAACATAAGAGAGCCCCATAAGGCTGGGCATGGTGCCCCCCAACCTCTCTAAAGGAATCTGGGGTCCACAACCCCCATGCCCAAAGTGACTCCCGTCACATAAACTATTGCTAGCACTTTGAATTTTATTCGTTGGGTAGGTGGAAGCCAGTGAAGGGATTGGCAGAGAGGGGTGGAGGACACTGAACGGTTGGTAAGGTGTATAAGTCTTGCAGCAGCATTCATTATGGATTGAAGGGGGGATAATCTATGTAAAGGTAATCCAATGAGGAGGGAGTTGCAGTAGTCGAGGCGAGAGATAACCAGGGCGTGAATTAAAAGCTTGGTGGTGTCGTTGGTTAAAAAGGGCCGTATTCTAGCGATGTTGCGGAGGTTAAGGCGGCATGATTTGGACAGGGATTGGATGTGAGCCTGAAAGGACAATGCAGAGTCCAGGGTTACCCCTAGCACCCTGGCATGTGTGGAAGGACTGATAGTTGTTCCATTTAGATCTTGACAGAGTATTCAGGGGAAGGGGCACGTGGAGGAGGAAATATTATGAGCTCGGTTTTAGATAGATTCAGTTTGAGGAAGTGGTGAGACATCCAGGCTGATATGTCTGTTAGTAGATCAGGGACGCGGGAGGAGACTGATGGGGTGAGCTGAGGGGTAGAGAGGTAGATTTTGGTGTCATTAGCATAGAAATCTTAGTGGAAGCCATGGGAGGCTATTAGCTGACCCAGGGAGGAGGTATAGATTGAGAATAGTAGCGGTCCAAGGACAGAACCTTGGAGGACCCCAACGGTAAGGGGAGTTGCAAGGGAGTAAATGGAATTGTAAGTGACACTGAAGGTGCGGTGAGATAGGTAAGATTCAAACCAATGGAGAGCACAGTCACGGAGACCGAGCAAACTGAGTTTTTTGAGAAGGAGGGGGTGGTTAACAGTATCAAAGGCAGCAGAGAGGTCCAAGAGTAAGAGTACAGAGTATATTTTTACCATTTATAGCATTAAACTGAGAATAAAAAAAACAGGCGTCGTCATTTTTAATATCATATTGTCTGCACACAAATTATTCCAATAGGTTGTGGGGAGTTTATTAGTTTTCACCTTGAAAAAAATGTAGGAACTGCCTACAGAGTTTAAAATCTTTAAAACCGCATTCACACTGGGGCGACGCTACTTGCCGGGGCGACCTCACAGGTCGCGGTGCACAGCTCGCACCGCGACCTCGGAGCGGCCAGCATGGACTTCATATCATTGAAGTCAATGCAGGTCGCTCCGGGTCACCCCAAAGAAGCTCCGGACCCTTTTTCTAAGTCGGAGCGACTTGTGTCGCTCCTATTAGAACGGGTCCACGGCTTCTCTATGGCAGGCGACCTACGGCGACCTGTCAGGCGACCAGGTCGCCTGACAGGTCGCCCCAGTGTGAACGGGGTCTAAGACTGTTCTATTTACGTTTACAATTAGAAACTTTTGAAATCACTAAATATAACGTAACCAATTACAAAAGTTCAGTACTATCTTTCCAATGATAAAAAAGAGATGATATGCAGCTCAATTGAGAAATTATGGGCAAAAGTGTGCTATAGGTGCAACAAAGTATCACAGTTTTACTTTATAAAACTACTAAAGTGGGTTATTTCTAAACAGTAAATCCCTTTACTGAGAAAGCTGTCTCAATACCAGGAGTACAGTGAATAATAACTTTGAGGGCCTTTTCACACAGGCTTTTTGATCAGGTCCACATGTACGTTTTTAAAGCAAATGTTTTACTGTAAGCAACAACATTTCAAGAGCAAAACGCTTGCTAGAGAGGATTCTGCATTGCATGCATCTTTCTGCATATTCTGGAATATTCCTTTACTAATTAGCTTCAGACCTAGTAAGCTATGAGATGATAAAATGTGCCAAATTGTAGGCATTGGGTCGGTTGTTTTTTTTTAACCACTTTTTTTTTATGTTCAATCTGAGTTTAATAAAGTTTTATATAAAATACAAAGAAAAAAAAACATCCAATAAGGACCACAACAAAATTTGAAGTACAATAAAGGAGTACAATCTTGGATAGGGCAGAGGGAAGATAAAAAAGGGATTACAATAATAGTCAAAGCAAACAAACAAGTTAAAGCGGACCATTAGTCATTTTTTCATCTTTCCATCTATTAAATACTCTGCCCTTGTTGTTTTAACTTTGGATAGTAAAACTTTTTTTTTTCTGCCAGTAAATACCTTTACAGCCCACTTCCTCTTTCTTGTCTGGTAAAAAGCCTAGGCTAATGACATCATGCACAGCTCTCTCTCTCTCACTCTTGTGAGAATTTGCCAGCATGGGAGTAAGGGTGAGTCACAGGAGAGCCAATGAGAGCTGCAGAGCTGGAGGGGGCTGGATGAGGGTGGAAATAACCGGAGACTGCAAAAATCGATGAGGAGATATGGGCAGGCAGGCATTGGGGTGAGTGTGTCTGTCTGTATATACTGTATGTGTGTACTGGGCCCGGGCCCCATTAGTTCTAATGGGGGGCCCAGGCACCTGTTGAGGAGGAGGTCTGGCTGTACTGTCTTACTGCAGACATCACTCCTCTTCTGCCTCCCCTTGCAGCGCTTCCAGCTTCTCCTCTTCCTTTCCGCTCTGGCTGCAGGGGATTGTTTCTAGCAAATGTACCTCTTCCATCTGCTGTCTGACGCCCCTGTGAGCCCCTTCCCCCCCCCCACAGTTCTGCCAGCTTCCCTCCTCTCTTGCCGGAAGCTGATGCGGGCATACAGGGTGATGTTTCAAGATGGAGGGCATTTACTGGCCCGTTCCTTACCTGAATGAACACAGTGAGCGATCGGTACGAATTATTCGTGTGTCCATTCATCACCGAATCATGTACTCTGTGTTTACTATGCTTCAGTTTGTGAATGAGCAGGAAGCCTTGGAGTGCTTCCTATTTATTCATCTGTGCAGCTGAGGCTATAGAGAAAAGGACCAATAAATCCAAGTTCCAAGTTACCTTTGGACAGGGGTAGGGGCCCTTTCAAGTAGGCTGTTAATTCTAACACCAGCCCTGTGTGTGTGTGTGTGTGTGTGTCTGTGGGTCTGTGTGCCTCTGTGTATCTGTGTAAATCCAGAAAGTTAACAGGCACTAGCTTCAGCTCCCCACAGTTAAAATGGCTGCAGCCAGACTTAGTAGAGGGACATTTCTGCAGAATATTGAGTACAGAATCACAGTATATAGAAAATAATAGGCAAAGTGGTTGAGGAGAAGCTTCACGATGGCAAAGTTGTTTTTATTACAAATGATGTGGGCAGACTGCAGTTCCTTTCTAAGGAATGACATGGGACTGTGCGATGACAGTATCCAATACAGAATACAAAGCCCAAGACCATACATAAAATGATACATACATAGATAAATAGGCCCATGTATGTGCATCAGAAGGACAATTAAGTAGTAGCTAAACTGTCAGGAGCCAAACAAGGCGGGTTATCCTATCACCCCCACCCAGCCCCAGTTTAAAAAAAAAAAAAAGAAAAAGGGGGGGGGGAGAAAAAGGGGAGAGGAGAAAAAGAGAAAGAAAGTAGAGGGGAGAAGAGTGGTAAGGGAAAAAAAAGGTAAAGGGAGGGGAAAGGGACACTGCCTGGGGGAAGACTCCCATAGAAAAGACTCACCAGTAGGGATAGAAGGACAAACTCCATGGGATCAATAAAAATTGCAGAAATAGCATAGCGTAAGTCTAAATAAAAATGATAGCACTGTATATTAAAAACAATTTTCTCTCCCTCCCACTTTACTTCTTCCCCAATGCGTGGGTTAAACAATAGACCATATTAGTCCATTTATGTTTCTTTCAGAAAATTGATGCATCCACTCCTGAGGAAGTAGAGCAAATCCACGAAACACGTCAAGCCTTTTTGGATGCATTCATGTCTTTAATATACAGTGCTATAATTTTTATCCAGACCATGCTATGTTATTTCTGCAATTTTACTTGATCCCATAATATGGAGTATAATTGGCTTACATCACATATCGCAATGTGCTGTGGTGTTCTCTATGTAAATATATGAAATTTTTATGCGTTATTGCTGTATACATATATTACTATCTATATTCATGTATGTACATCTGTATATGTGTTATGTTACTTATTGTCTGAAAGAATAAACAATATGTCATTTTATATTGACTATTTACTCCTATTTACTTAGTTGCACCTCACGTGCCTCATTCAAAGTCCCAAACCCCTCTTCTTGAATACAGATATAGGGATGGAGGAGTATGATCCTATACGCTTCAATAACCTCCCTGGCGGTATGATTATGTCCAGGTTTCTGTGCTAAAAGCGGTACATTGTTTTGCATAGAAATCTGTTGTTTTACATTTTAAAACTCACCTTCCCCTGTGACCCCCCCCCCCATCCTCCCGCTGTCCTCCTGCTGTCCTCCTGCTGTGTGCCCGGCCAATGCCGGCAGCTGTCTTCCAGTTCCCTTCCCTGCGAGCTTTGCGACGCAGGGGGGTGAAACCGGCGGCAATTTCAAAAATGCACTAAATTACATGATAAAAAGTTGTGATCCTAACGGATTACACTGTATCATGCCGTTTCACCACAGGATTTCACCTGGTGACTTTTCCAGTGCCCTGCCTGTGGTTTTCCAGTTCTTTGTGCCTGGAAAATTGAGAATGACCATGGCGTCAAAATACCATTCTTTTTGCGAAAAATCACTTTTAGATGAACTGGAAAACAGCGACAGCGAAACGCAGTTACTTGAAGAAATGAGCGATAGCGATTCGTGGGAAAATTCGTCATCAGGTACGGAAAGTGACAACAGCGACGATTCTGATGTCTCTCTCTGGCATGTAGCTTGTGGAATTTGGGAAGTATATGAAATGATTCTTCAGAAATTCCAACAGAGCTATGTTCCAGAAAGAGACATCAGAATCAACGCTGTCGTCACTTTCCGTACATGATGACAAATTTTCCCACGAATCACTATCGCTCAGTTCTTCAAGTAACTCCGTTTCGCTGTCGCTGTTTTCCAGTTCGTCTAAAAGCGCTTTTGTGCAAAAAAAGCGCTTTTTGGACGCCATGGTCGTTCAAAATGTTCCAGGCACAAAGAACTGGAAAAGCACAGGCAGGGCACTGGAAAAGTCACCAGGTGAAATCCTGTGGTGAAATGGCATGATACAGTGTAATCTGTTAGGATCACAGCTTTGTATCATGTCATTTGTGGATTTACCCTTTTGAATTTGCCGCTGATTCCGCTGATTCCACCCCCCCTGCATCGCATCGCTCGCAGGAAAGGGAACCGGAAAGGCAAGTGCTGGCAATCGACCGTGCACAGAACGGGGAGAGGCTGTCAGGATGCCGGGGAGGACGGCAGGGGAGCGCAGGGAAGGTGAGTAACATTGCAGGGTAATCCTGAGTGTGGCTCAGGGTTACCGCTTTTGGTACTGAAAATTAACCCCGAGCCACACTCGGGAATACCGCCAAGGAGGTTAAAAGTCCCAAAAAAAAACCTTGAGTTTATAGGGACAAACTCCTGATTAAATTGCCAAAAGATCTCTCAAAGCAGAAGATTCCCTATATAAAGTACTTTCCAGGGTAGCCAGGTCTGGTGACAGCATTCAGAAATTCCAAATCCTGTGCCAGGAGTGAGTCCATACATGCGATACAATTCATCTCCTCCACCCACTCTAATGATGAGGAATGCTCAATCTGGCAGCGGTCAAACTCAAGAGTTCATGTTTAATATGTTTGAAAGAGCCAGGTAGAATAGAAAGCAGGACAATCTGTGATGTATTTGTAATGGTCAAGTCTGGAACAGCAGCATAAACACATAGGATGAGGTCTCAAAAAGTTTGGGCGGGGGACATTTAACCACTTGACCTTCAGAAGGTTTTACCCCCTTTTGACAAGCCATTTTTCTGCTGTTCAGCACTGTGCTACTTTAACTCTCAATTGCACAGTCATGCAACATTGTACGGAAATGACATTTATATCATTTTTTCACACATATAGAACTTTCTTTTGGTGGTATTTGAGCACCATTAGGTTTTTTTTTTTTTGTTTTTTTTTTTGCTATATAAACAATTTAGATAAATTTAGATAAAAAAAATATATATTTTCAACTTTCAGCTTTAAAACCTATCCAATAAAATCAAATTTCTTCACAAATTTTGGTCAAAATGTATTCCACTACATGTCTTTGGTAAAAAAAAAAATCCAAGTGTATATTAATTGGTTTGTGTGAAAGTTATTGCGCCTATGAACTATGGTATATACATATATATGTAATTGAAAATTGATCAATCCTGATGTACTGATGGCCTGTCTCATTTCCTGAGGCCCTTAAAAAAAAAAAATGCTTTTTGGAAAATGAAGAAATTAAATAATTTTTTTTTTTTTGGGTTTATAGGGGTTATTTGTTTAGTAGTTGATAGCAAAAGAGTAAGAAAAGGTGATTTGGGATCGGTTAATTATTATATTTAAGTAAGCTGTTCCTAGAATGAATTATTATGTTCTCTTTGTTATGATGTGGGGAAATTTAAAAATGGACTGTAATGTATAGATTGTATATGTAACTGAACTTAAATAAATAAAGACAAAATTTGTAAAAAAGAAATTAAATAAAATTAGCTTTTTTTCGCAATTTTTTTTTTTTTACTGTCACCAGTGCAGTACAGTGTCATCAATGGGTTAATATTCATGAACAACTTGTTTATGGTTGTGATCTGTGATTGTCTACAGCTAATGATATGGTACAGGTAGCCAGGTACCATGTGATTGCCGTGGGCCAATTACAGACCAAAACCATAAGCAAGCTGGAAATCCATTTATGACAGTTTGTTTACATAGTTATCATGTGATCACAATGACCAATCATAGCATTCACATGATACCCGGTATCTGGTTACCTGTAATTGTAATTAATTGGACACAGTGGGCACAGGAGTGTGCCCCTAGCTTTGGACAGGATGGATGACGTACAGGTACAAGATCCAGCCTGCTCGTGCCACCCACCCTCAGTTAATGTACAGCGGGCAGTCCAGAAGCGGTTAACCTCTTAAGGACCACCTGCCCTGTAGCAGGTCTTCTCTGTCCCAATACTGTACTTCGCTTCGTGGGCCCCGGGCCCGCACGCGCTCCCATTTCCACAGGGGAAGCCGATGAGCGGGTCCAGTGGCAGTGATTGCTGCTGGGCACCTGCGATCTCTCCTTGTGGAGACAGAACTGCGGTCTGCCATTGTAAACACGGCAGGTCCGCTGCTCTGTCAGTTATGAACACAGGGATCGCGTGTCCCTTTTATTTAGGAACACAGGTCCCTGTGTCCCTTTTTTTTTTTAGGGACACAGGTCCCTGTGTTCATGAAGAAAGCCCATCCCCCCCACAGTTAGAAAGCACCCTTTAAATGCCCCTGGTGTTAACCCCTTCCCTGCCAGTATTATTAGTACAGTAACAGTGCATATTTTTAGCACTGATTACTGTAGCAATGTCACTGGTCCCCTCAAAAGTGTCAAAAAATGTCAGTTAGATATCCAATCTGTCCGCCGCAATGTCGCAGTCCTGCTAAAAATCGCTAATCGCTGCCATTACTAGTAAAACATAAATAAATAAAAAAAATGACATATATCTTTGCTCTAGTTTGTAGATACAATAACGTTTGCGCAAACCAATCAATATACACTTATTGGGATTTTTTTTTTACCAAAAATACGTGGCAGAAAACAAATTGGCCTAAAATGATGAAAAAATTAAGTTTTTACTTTATTTTAACATTTAATGGGAATGTTATATAGCAGAACGTAACAAATATATATTTTTTTGTTTTGTTTTTTAAGAATTGTCGCTCTTTTTTTGTTTAAAAGAACCTTTAGCATTTTTTTAGTTTAGCAGAACCACTTGTGAACAATCAGAAATTTGTTGCCAGCTTTTGATCTGGGAGTGATCCAGTGCAAGTTTCCATGTCAGACATGTAACAGAAATGATAAAAGATGACTTTGATTAAATGAGGCAGGGTAACGTCTGTGGCTACTATACTTTGAATATTTTTGAAGCATTTCAATAAGGAGAGAGGTCGTTACACTATATAAAGTGTAACTATGTATCCTGCTGCCTAGCTGATGAAATTATAAATGGATTACATTGAAATTGAACATCATTTCCCTTGTCACTTAGAAGAACTGAATTTGCATAGTTTCAGAGTGTCTTTGGCCATTGTTCCCCAAGATATGATGAAAGACACTGAGGGTCTGAAGTCCCTTTATGGATAACCCCTTCTATTGGAGGTTCAGTATAGTGTTTTTGTTCCAATAAGGATTATTTTAAAAATGAACAATTCTCCTGGTAAATCCTTATGTAATAAAATTTAACTTTGCTCTCATTACCTTGAGAAATCAAATTAGCAAAAAAAAAATGATTCACCAGAAAAAAAAAAGTCAATCTCATGCAAATTTATTTTCTCATGGAAAGTTTGAACTTAAAGTGGAACTAAACCCACCAATTTTAATGTTTCTCAAACAGTTACATTTAATATATGGTAACTGTTACAGTTACTATTGTGCTTATGTTAGCTCTTAATGGAACTGTCAAGCCATCAAACGGCTGATGTTATAGCTAATCACATGTGCAGCACCATGGCAACTGCCGATAAAACATTAGATAAGATGGTAACTTCCCTGGCTCTAAAGGATAAGAGGGTTTAGTTCCTCTCTAACTTTTGTGCAACAAACTAAAATAGTCTTGGAATGGTTTTGAAGGAATGTAAACATTCAAGGTTTCAATATGCAGTATACAGTATTTTATCCGCTTGCTGATGGTAGAACTTAGGTATACAGCAGCAAGGCAGCCCTGCTGTGCCAGATCCCATACCTAGTACGTGATCCGATACTTCCAGGTAGGGGGTGCACACGCCGCCGGCAACCTGGCCGTGCTTTGATTAAACACAGCATATGTCGAATCAACGGCTGCCAGCCAATAAATCACTGCAGACACCCACTGATTGTCCAAAAAACACACAAAGTCAAAAGTGTCAGTTAGTGTCAGAACGCCCATGGCAATATTGCAATCCAGCTATTACTAGTTTAAAAAAAAAAAATACAGTATATGTATCATAGTTTGTAGAAGCTATTACTTTTGCACAAACCAATCAATATACGCTTATTGGGATTTTTCTTACCAAAAATATGTATCAGAATACATATTAGCCTAAATTTATGAAAACCATTTGATTTTTTACATTTTGTTTTAGAAAGTAAAAAATATTTTTTTTTTTTTTTTTTCTAAATTGTTGGTCTTTTTTTGTTTATAGCGCAAAAAATAAAAAATGCAGAGGTGATCAAATGCCACCAAAAGAAAGCTATGTTTGTGGGTAAAAAAGAACATAACTTTCATTTACGTACAGTGTTGCATGACCGTGCAATTGTCAGTTAAAGTACGCAGTGCCGTATCCCAAAAAAAAATGGCCTGCTCATTAAGGAATTCTCCTAAAAAAATTACAGTGTAATTATTGGTATGTGAGGGAGCCTAGGCACTCCTGTACCTACAGCCTCATAGCTATGTATATGCAGTGTGAGATATGCTGCCTCTGACTGCTAGTCTCAGAAGACATGGAGTGAGATTTGGTGAGATTCCTTGTGCTACTCACTGTAATCCTCGCTGGAGGCTCTGAAATTAGGGAGCGAAGCCCTGCCTCTTCCACAACTGACACAATGCAGAACAAGGCATGGTAAGTCAGTAATGGGAAATGATCAGCTGCAGGACAGAGCTGTACTGCAAGTGTAGCACCCCCTAGTGTGCTAGTAGGGAAGTACAACCAAATGTATTTGACTCATGGTAAGTGTGAGTCTGGAATCTAGGGCAGGGTTTATTGCAGGTCAGACTGGATGACTCATACAGGCAGCTCTCTGGTGCCTCCACCTACTTCTGGAAGTTTGGAGAAACTTCTAGTAGTTAGTGGGCAGAGGTCAGGAGGGTTGATCTGCATAATTAGGGGAACCTAGCCAATCCCCAAGAATACTGTCCTTGTAGGTTGGCTGGGCCAGCCCTTAAATATGGATGAGTCATGCTAGCTGGGGATTCGCGTGGAAGGTGGAGTGCTAAGGAGGCTGTCGGTGGCCTAGGAGGGGTCTCCTAGGTCTAAGGGAGACCCCAGCTACAGGTTGGGCTCAGGTTGGCTCAGGAGAATCCATTCAGAAGTGTGGTTTGATTTGGAATCTTGCCTGAGAGCAGTGGGCAGTGTGATTACATCAGCACACTCAGGGATTTTCAAGGGGAGGGACTGCCACATGTAGCAAGCTTTCTAAAGGACAGCGATGTGCTTAACCCTTTATCTTTGCCCTGGGAGATCTTCAGTGCAGCCAGGAGGGCTGGTAGTGCCTGCAAGCAAGTGTAGCTGGGAACAGTTCTACACAAGGATAGGATACACTCCTGCATGCAGTTTGTTTCATCTTTTTGTCCTATTTCCAAGAGGTGCTGAGAACTCTTAGCCTGTAATAGACTTTTGCTAGTAATCTACTAAGGACTATGTGAGGAAAGGAAGAAAGTAGTTCAGAATCTTTATTGTACAGAAGAGGAAAGTTGTCCTCTTTTGTTGTTCTTTGCTTCCTCTTTTGTTGTTCTTTGCTTCAAGTTGGGCATCCTAAAAAACCTCTTAACCCCATCCAAGTTGTTACCCCTAATAAAATATCAAAAACAAAGCCATGGGACTGACTTCTTGTGTCTAGATGAAGGCGGAGAAGCAGAGAATGCATGTTGCCTGGCTGTGCAGGAGTAGGGAAGCCAGTCACCAGCAGCCCTTGTGGTAGTAGTGCCACACAAGGACTAATGATGGTGAGCTAAATGCATATAGTACTTACCCATAGCAACCAATTCGTTTTCATTTGAGTAGTGAGATCAGAAAAAAACCTTGGGAACAGTTTGGCGTTGGCCCCTTCATGTTCCAACATGACTGTGCACCGGTGTACAAAGCAAGATCCATAAAGACATGGATGAGCGAGCTTGTGGTGGAGGAAGTTGACTGGCCCACACAGAGTCCTGACCTCAACCCGATAGAGCACCTTTTGGATGAATTAGCGTGCAGACTGCGAGTCAGGCCTTCTCTACAACATCAGTGCCTGACTTTACAAATGCACTTCTGGAAGAATGGTCAAACATTTCCACAGACACGCTTCTAAACCTTGTGTACAGCCTTTTCAGAAGAGTGGAAGCTGTTATAGGTGCAAAGGGAGGGTCAACTCAATATGGAACCCTATGGACTAAGACTGTGATGCCATTAAAGTTCATGGGTGTGTAAAGGCAGGTGTACCAATACTTTTGGTAATATAGTGTATGTGTGGTGCATAAAACGGAGATCCTGAGATAATATTTTTAGTTGGAGCATTGCTTTAACATTATTTCAGTACTATTTTTTTTTCTGTTGCAGAGAGGGAAAGGATGAGATACACTGGAGGCATGCACAGCATTCATAATGATTTAACATTCTTTCAGGGAGAGTTCCATGCTAGTTATCTAAGCACAGTGAGAATAAGATCTGCAGCAATTAAATGTGTTGCTTCCATAATGAATCAGGAGAATAATTAGTAAGTGATAGAGGCTCTGTAGTTTAGACACAAAGCAAACTAAAACATCAGAGAAGTCTTAAAAGTAACTCATACTCATATGCATTTAATACAGAGGATGCTATGATCATATGTATTGGTTGCATGCTATTATTTTTGATGCTACATTTGTTAAATATAAAGTATATACGTTTATTTTAGAAGAAAAAAAAAAAAAAAACTTTTACAGCGGAATTGGATTTCATGACAACCAATGAGGGAAAGGTTAGAGTAGATGTAATCCCTGATTGAATAACATTTACTAAGCTAAATAACTGTGTTTCATAAGAAGCTGTCATTTAACCCCTTTATGTCTCAGCCTTTTTCTGACACTTGTTGCTTACAAGTTCAAAATCAGTATTTTTTGCTAGAAAATTACTTAGAACCCCTAAACATTGTATATATATATTTTTTAGCAAAGACCCTAGAGAATAAAATGGCTATAGTTGCAATATTTTTTGTCACACTGTAATTGTGCAGCGGTCTTTCGAATGCAATTTTTTTGGAAGAAATAACTTTCATGAATTAGAAAAAAAAAGAAAAGTTAGCCTAATTTTTTTCATATAATGTGAAAGATGATGTTACGAGTAAGTAGCTACCATGTCATGCTTTAAAATTATGCACACTCGTGGAATGGCGACAAACTATGGTACTTAAAAATCTCCATAAGGGACGCTCTAAAAATTTTAAAAATTTTAAACGGTTACCTGCTTAGAGTTACAGAGGAGGACTAGTGCTAGAAGTATTGCTCTCACGCTAACGATCGTGGTGATATCTCACATGTGTGGTTTGAACACTGTTTCCATTTGCAGGCGTGACTTATGTATGCGCTCGATTCTGCATGAGCATGGAGGGATGGGGCGCTTTCAATTTATTTTTATTTTTTTTGGGGGGGGATTTTTTTATTTTTACACTGTACCTTTTATTTGTTTATTTTTTGATCACTTTTATTGCTGTCATAATCATAACCCATACGGAAGAAAAATATATTTCTAATATATTTAGGGAAAAAATTTTAGAAATATATTGAATATGGCCAAAATTGTAGCATTTCAAATATATTTCCAATATATTTGGGAAAAATAAATTAAAAATGTTTATTTTAAATATATTTTAAATATATTTTTCTTCCATGTGGGAAGGAATGTAAACATCCCTTGTGACAGTAATAGGCAGTGACAGGTACTCTTTATGGAGGGATCTGGGTTCACCAAATCCCTCCTTTGCACCTATAAGCATTCAAAACGCCAAGTTTGGCTGTTTTGAATACTGACATTTATTTTAAATCTGGCACCTTTAAGGCTCAGGTAACCATCATGACATCTCTTCTGGGTTACTCCATCAGAGACCTGATCAAACCTGAATCTGGCTTTGTTTGGGACTCTGGCAAGCCAGCAGACGTGCCGGCTGGTTGCTCGGGTCTCTTCTGGGCTTGTAATAACAGCCGCATCGGTTCTTATCAGAAGAAAGCCGACCATTCGCTCTAAAAAAAAAACAGCTGCAGGCCTCACCCCTGTACAACCCATTGAAACCAAAGGGTGCTAAGTTGCATTATGTTGGTGTTAAGGGGTTAAAAAAGAAATATAACCCTTGTTTTTACCTCTTTTTCATCTTAGCGCTGCTGGTCTATTTTGCAACTGCAAAAAAGAATGCCCAAGGGACTTTGTAGGACACAAACCACAAGGTACAACATGTATTAAATGTTAACACTTTGGTACATAAAATTAAAAATAATTAAGATAGACATAAGTACATACATATATGCATGGGTTTCCATAGTTACATAAATCAAAGTATGACTGACAATCCAAGGTGTAAATGTATATATGATAAATTTCTCTACACCAGTGTTTCTCCAACTTTGTTCAGTCAAGGCACCCTTTAAAATTACGGACAGTCTCGAGGCACCCCATTCTAAAATGTAAAAAACTATACTGATAGTTTTACACAATGCAGCAACATCCACACATAGGACACCCAATGTTAGAGGTGATTTATTCTTCCAAAGCAAATACACTTTTGCACACTAGAACTGACCAGTATTTCAATGTTTCTCTTCTCCCTCAATTTCTCTCCATCAGTCAGCTAAAGTCATCCCAGTGCTGAAGAAGAGGGGCACAGGAGGTCAAACAGGAATGCTATGGAGGCAACAGAAATCTTCCTTATTAACTGATGACATAATTGGTTGTTAGGATGCCAGTGTCTAGAAAGTCGTAATGGTGCATAATGAAAACCTGTGTCTTTGTGTAACTAAAAGGCAGGCTTCATCCACCTGCTGGCTTGTTTATAATTATTTATAAATTTTTAGGCATTTTGCCAAGGCACCCCTGGAGAAGCCTCAAGGCACCCTGGGGTGCCTGTGCATCCTGGTTGGAAAAAGCCTTCTCTACGCGTTTCACGAGACAATGCTCGCTTCCTCAGGAGATACATACTGTATATAAATGCAATTGTGTATAATAGTCCTAACAAACTTCCAAACCAGGGTAAACAGGGTAAACAGTCAAGAAGATTCATGGTTCCCATAAGACTCCCCATTGGAGATGAAGAAAAACAGAAAAATATCCCCAAATGATCCATTTTCTCCCCGGGGGCTGTGGAGGGGAGGGTGCCAACCAGACAGGTGCTATTTTGCAACTACTTCCTGTCTATTTGAATGCTCTCTAGTGATGGCTGCATGGCATTTCTCAGAGGAGGCTTCTTGATGGCGGCAACATTGGACAGTGAAAGATTATGGCTAAGTGATTGAGTTGAGTGAAACGCTTCAGCCTTGCTCCTTTCCATGTGTGTCATGAAGTTATTATGATTTCGATACTGTATGATGGATGATTTTATGAAATAAAGATCTCCTTGCATCTTGAAGTGGGTCACCTTTCTCTTCTTTGGCAACCGTGGACTATTTCTGTGTAATTTGTGCTGAAACAATTAGAAGCCCCAGTGACAGAGTTACAATAAAGTAGCACCATTGAGAGACAGTGACAGGCCAAGAGAGAGAGAGTCCGAACAAGGATCTTCATTGAAGTAAAATCAGGTATTTAATGAAAGATGCAGATTAAAACATATTGAAAAAGACTTTAAAACATTATGATGCTGATATTAGATATTAGTAATTAGGTTAGATGCAATTTAGAACATGTCTAAATCCATAAACAACAAAATAATAATATAGTGCCACTTACCAGTCCCTAGATGTGGTGCCTGAATTATTTCTTTTTAAATTTTTTCTTGTATGTTTACCTGGTAATCCTGCACATAAACCTTCCTGTTGTAGAGGGTGGCCGTGGTTACAGTTCAACTGTATTAGTAGAGAAAGCCTTGGCTGTCACCAACACTGCAAAAGCAATATTAAACCCAAAAGCAATCATTTATTATATTGCAGCTTACCAATTCTTAGATGTGATGGCTGCAATCATTTTCTTTTTTAACCTCCCTGGCGGCATGATTCTTTCCGATTTTAGGTGCTGAAAGTGGTACAATTATTTTGCATGTAATTCTTAAGGACGAGCAGCCAAAACCAACTATTTACATATGATTTTTTTTTTTTACTGTGCGTTCTTCTTTATAACATCTTGGGTATGATAAAGTTTGAAACACAAAATCAAAAATATACATACACATATATATATATATAAACTATATAAGTACAGTAAAACTGCAGGAAAGGGCACTGGGGGGCAAACTAATATCAGTTTATTTTATTTTGCAATGAAATCAGTGTGCTTGTGTGTATAACTTTTCAAATTTGCCGCCGGTTCCACTCCCCTGCGAGCATCACGTCGCCGGAGACGGAAGCTGGGGCTCTACAGCATCGGGCGGAAGATCCGGCCGCCGTATGCCGAAGGGACACATCGCTTGATCCCGGTGACAAGGTAAGTAACCTCTACAAGGATCCAGTGATGCTCTCTGGCGGCACCCCTCGGGGTTACCGCTTATGGCAGTGAAATCCCACCCCGAGCCACACCCGGGAATACCGCCAGGGAGGTTAAGGCCTTCTTTCTTCTAGTTTCATCTAGTGATCCAGCCAGTAAGTATGTTGTTTTTTTTTAATTAAAAAAATAAGCTCTCTAACAGAGTGTATCAGATACAGAAAATAGACAAACCATTTAACACTTGTAGGGGTGCTTACAATGATCAGCTTCTATTTATTTATTTAAATATTTTATCCTAAATGGAACAAAACTGCTATAACTGCTTATAAAATAAATGCTGGAGTTTGGCTTCAATTTGCTTGTGTATCTAAATCTGCTAGTACATCAAACTCCCCCCTCCCCCCCCCCCCCATTGACAATGCTGCTGTCCAAATGTGTGCCCTGTGCTTCTTCATCCAGAGTGGAAGCACTATAATACACAAGTGTGTTACTAGCTAGAACACCAGGTAATAACACAGGGGAAGAAGCCTAAAAAAATTGAAAATGAATGCAGCCACTACATCTAATTATTACTGTTTTAATCTCTATTACATAAGTGAGTGGGTAATAAATATTTGACAGAAGGAAGAGAATTGTTTTTTGATTTCAGGTCTGCTCACAGGAAGTGACAAGGACACCGTACTTCTGGCAAGATCAACAGGTTTTTTTCTGTAATTGCTAAAATGTTCTTAGCGTGAAAAAAATGAAAAATAAGTCATCACATCTAAGGACGGCAAGGTACAATAAATTGCTGTTTGTTCTTGAATTTAGACATGTTTTAGGTTGCCTTTCTTGTTTAAAACCTCTAGTTTGCATTTTTCATTTTTTTCTAACACCACCCAAAAGGTCCAGCATAATTGTTTTGACAATGTAATGCATATGATGCTAATCCACTGTGTTTTTTTTTTCTGGTTGTTCTAGGAATGGCTCATTTGATGGCTGACTACAGTACTACTATGAAAAAACTAAAGAAAAACAAAAAACAGCTATCTTTAACCTTAAAGAAAATTATACACAAAAAATAAAATTGATATGTCAGTGCATAGTTTGGTTCGATAAAAAAAAATATTGTTTTGACAATGTAATGCATATGATGCTAATCCATTCATTTTTGTTGTTTTTTTTTTTTTGTTTTGTTTTTCTGGTTGTTCTAGGAATGGCTCATTTGATGGCTGACTACAGTACTACTATATAAAATGAAAAAAAAACATTATTGAAAATTAAACACAAAAAATAAAATTGATATGTCAGTGTGAAGTTTGCTTTGAAAAAAAAAAATATATATATATTGTTAATTGTTATCACAGGTACTCTCCAAACAACTGCTTCAGTTGTAGTCCATAAAATTCAGAACCAAAGATTAAAGTGTTACTAAACCCACAACAGTAAAATCAGTCTGTATATGCAGTAAAGCATGCTTGTTATACTCACTGTGGAACCTAAGGGGTTAATCCTATGCATTGTGTAAAAAGGCTGTTTGATCCTGTCTTATCTGATCCACATCCTTCTTCCACAGCCCCAATCAATATCCTGATAAGACAGAGACTTTGGGGTCACTCTGCGCATGCTCAGTTTGGTGTGTATTGCTAAAGAGTTTTCTTTTATTTTTCTTGGGAGGGTGCATGTGATCAGCACAAGGCCAATCAGCACTGTCCAGACAGAGGGTCAGGGGTCCTGAAGCATCATAGAACAATCATGGGAGAATGAAAACTCCTCCTACTCAGTAGGATACTGATAGAAGTCACAAGACTGCTATATAAGGCTGATGAGAAAAGATATTTAGCAGTTTTTACTTACTAAAATTAATGCATTTCCATGTGTCTGTGTACTGTGGCAGACCAGATATAGTGAATGCAGGATCCTGGGTACAGTAATATAAAATGTCAGGCAACCAAATCTTTATCTGAAAGGCAAATATGAGAAAGATCCAGCAGTCAGAGGCTTGGGCTGAGGGGGAAGGATCTGATGAAATACAGCCAGCTACAGTCAGGTCCATAAATATTGGGACATCAACACATTTCTAATCTTTTTGGCTCTATACACCACCACAATGGATTTGAAATGAAATAAACAAGATGTGCTTTAACTGCAGACTTTCAGCTTTCATTTGAGGGTATTTACATCCACATCAGGTGAATGGTGTAGGAATTACAACAGTTTGTATATGTGCCTCCCACTTTTTAAGGGACCAAAAAACTTTCACTTTTTAATACTTGGTTGCAAATCCTTTGCAGTCAATTACAGCCTGGAACGCATAGACATCACCAGACGCTGGGTTTCATCCCTGGTGATGCTCTGCCAGGCCTCTACTGCAACTGTCTTCAGTTCCTGCTTCTTCTTGGGGCATTTACCCTTAATTTTTGTCTTCAGCAAGTGAAATGCATGCTCAATCGGATTCAGGTCAGGTTATTGACTTGGCCATTGCATAACATTCCACTTATTTCCCTTTAAAAACTCTTTGGTTGCTAACTGTGAAGCGCCGTCCAATGAGTTCTGAAGCATTTGGCTGAATATGAGCAGATAATATTGCCTGAAACACTTCAGAATTCATCCTGCTTCATTTGTCAGCAGTCACATCATCAATAAATACAAGAGAACCAGTTCCATTGGCAGCCATACATGCCCACGCCATGACACTACCACCACCATGCTTCACTGATGAGGTGGTATGCTTTGGATCATGAGCAGTTACTTTCCTTCTCCATACTCTTCTCTTCCCATCACTCTGGTTCAAGTTGATCTTGGTCTCATCTGTCCATAGGATGTTGTTCCAGAACTGTGAAGGCTTTTTTAGATGTTGTTTGGCAAACTCTAATCTGGCCTTCCTGTTTTTGAGGCTCACCAATGGTTTACATCTTGTGGTGAACCCTCTGTATTTACTCTGGTGAAGTCTTCTCTTGATTGTTGACTTTGACACACATACACCTACCTCCTGGAGAGTGTTCTTGATCTGGCCAACTGTTGTGAAGGGTGTTTTCTTCACCAGGGAAAGAATTCTTCGGTCATCCACCACAGTTGTTTTCCGGGTCTTTTGGTGTTGCTGAGCTCACTGGTGCGTTCTTTCTTTTTAAGGATGTTCCAAACAGTTTATTTGGCCACACCCAATGTTTTTGCTATCTCTCTGATGGGTTTGTTTTGTTTTTTTAGCCTAATGATGGCTTGCTTCACTGATAGTGACAGCTCTTTGGATCTCATAATGAGAGTTGACAGCAACAGATTCCAAATGCAAATAGCATACTTGAAATGAACTCTGGATCTTTTATCTGCTCCTTATAAATGGGATAATGAGGGAATAACACACACCTGGCCATGGAACAGCTGAGCAACAAATTGTCCCATTACTTTTGGTCCCTTAAAAAGTGGGAGGCACATATACAAACTGTTGTAATTCCTACACCTTTTACCTGATTTGGATGTAAATACCCTCAAATTAAAGCTGAAATGCCTCAGTTAAAGCACATCTTGTTTGTTTCATTTCAAATTTAATTTTGGTGGTGTATAGAGCCAAAAAGATTAGAAATGTGTCCATGTCCCAATATTTATGGACCTGACTGTATACAGAGAGGGATACAAGAAGATAACTAGACTGTTGACAATGGAGTAATTCACTGATCAACTGTATGCAACCATTCATATTTCCAAAAGAAAAAAGGCCAGAATTGGTGTATAATATTAAGTATAATAAACAAAAGGGTTAGCAGATACAAGAGAGGAGAAAAAGGTGGGCTATCTATTCCATACCTGTGTCCTCTCTACCATCTGAATCATAACTCATTGGCAATTTGGCAATCATTGAGGGCATTCAACAAAGCCATGATCTGGAGATTTCTTGCTCGACATCAAGCTCCGTACCATTTATACTATTTTATTGAATTGTGTATGGCTTACATCCAGCCAGCCCCATATTGTGGGCCCAAACCTGCACTCTATTCATGGTGAAATAGATATCTGGGACCCCATAAATCCCTCTATATTCCTGAATGTGCATATATCAATACCCAAGTATTATGTTCAGATTTATTCCTTGAAGAAGGAATTGCTGATTTTCCAAAACATGTTGGGTATTAACAATATATCAGTGTAAGTTTTCTGGGGTGGATACCATATCCTGATACCCTTTTCTCTCACTCTGATTTAACCTGTGGTATATCTGCACTTTCAATGGTGGTTCACCATGTTGTTTTTATCTTTTGATATGTATTGATAACTTCATTCTTATGTGAAAAAAATACTATGTTTTTATATTGATACCCTATTCATTGTCTGCCCTTAAAGTCCCATTTGGGGGTTTCCTTTTTTCTGTATGTTCTATGTATTAGGGACGTGACAGCTAGTTCTTTGGACATGTATACGCTAAGCTCCATATACCTTTTTTTTTTTCGCTAGAGAGAAGAAAAAAAGCCACAAGAATAAGAGACAGTTGATAAAATGATAGTGAGTTGGTCATAGAAGGATCAACTCAATGTCAGATGTGCACTCTGCAATGGCTTGATACATACCTACTGTTAAAGTGTTGTTTTTATTTTATACAGAAATCTAAAGGTGTAGGCTCAATTAACCACTTCCCGGATTTAACAGCGGCAGAGTGGCAGCTACAAGCAAAATGACGTTAATAGATGGCATCTGCCTGGGAGGAGCTAGGGGGCGAGCGCGCGCTGACGGCAGCGTGCTCCCGCCCCTGATCATCAGCGGGGAAGCTTTCATGTGTGTCAGGTGGCTCTGATTTCCGCCTGACACCGTTGATCTCTCCCCGCTTAGAGAAAAGGATGGATGGCTGATGTAAACACAGCCGTCTATCCTTCTCCCTGCAATGATCACAGAGACCATGTGATCCTGCTATATAGGATCGCATTTCTCTGTAATCATTTCAAAAGCCCAACCCCCCCACAGTTAGAATCACTCCCCTAGGCTTACATTTAACCCCTTGATCATCAACAGTATTAACCCCTTCCCTGCCAATGTCATTATTACAGTAACAGTGCATATTTTTAGCACTGATTACTGTAGTAATGTCACTGGTACCTCCAAAAGTGTCAAAAATGTCAGTTAGGGGTCTGATCTGTCCGCCGCAATGTCGCAGTCCCGCAAAAAATTGCAGATCGCCGTCATTACTAGTAAAAAAAAAACAATAAAAATGACATTAATCTTTCCCAAAGTTAGTAGACGCAATAATGTTAATGCAAACCAATCAAAATATGCTTTTAACCAGAAGTGGTTAAGACATTAATGACATCTGGATGTAGCTGTATGAAACAGTGGGCTTGATTTACTCAAGAAACAAACAATGACAAAGGTTGGCATCTTGTCACAAAACTCTACTCAGCCAGTTCTAGGTGTACAGACCCAGAGATGGTGAATTGTAAGTAAAAAAAAGTATACTATTTCATACAAAAAATGTCCTAGGCAGGCCCTATTCAATGAAATGTAATACTAATGCTCAGCAATGCGATATGTGGGTGAAAAGACAAGAGAAGAGGGGACACCAGCCTTGTGCATTACCTTCATAAATCATTTTATTGAAGTAATAAAACAGATGTAAGCTCATCAATACCCACAGTAATCCATATTGCCTGATGCCCTGCATGAATTCCAGTCTAGGGAAAACACTTCCTAGACTAAAAATGGCTGAGGTGTTTCGAGGAAGGTCTCCTCTTCCTCAGAGGCTAAAAAATGGGTGAAGTGCCATGGCCTGAATTTTCTGTGCAAAATCCTGCAGAGACTGTTGGAACTGCATATGAGAGTTACATTCTATATAATTAAATTTGAGGTGTATTCTGGGAATGTCCAGTGGTGGCCTGTGTATAGGGGGCGCAGGGGCGCCGCCCCCCCCCCCCCAAAAAAAAAGAAAAGATTAAAAAAATAAATAAATACATTTTTAGCCCACTAGGGGTGCCGGACTTAGTGGTGGCTATGGGGGGGGGTTTCCACCCCACGTGCGGCGGGCAGAGGCGCCGATTGGCGGCCTTCTGGGGGTTACCGGGGCGCAGAGCAGGTTACCGGGGTGCGCCCGACACTCCCCACTTTTGTGATGTCCTGACTGTGATTGGTCCAGACTCCAGCCTGGACCAATCATCATTCAGGACATCCTGACCCTGCTGACGTCGCAATGGGGGCGGTGCCGGTGCGTGCGTCAGTCACTCACCGTCACCGCTCGGTCTCCTTCCCGCCGGATGGCCCGGACTGGTGTAGCGTGAAGATCTGCCACTGCCAGAGAGAGGTGGTTTGCCTGGTGCCCGCCGCCGTCAGACAAGGATGAAGAGGACTCTCGAGGAGGAGAGGAGCAGCACCGTGGACGGTCTCACTCACCGCCCGATCTCTGGACCGTCACCTTTCCGCCGCCCGGACCAGTTCTCAGAATCCCGCCGCTGTCAGAGCAGAAGAAGGAAGAAGAGGACTCTCGAGGAGGAGAGGAGCAGCGCCGTGGATGTCTCGCAGGCAGCCCAGGAGAGATGGTAAGTGATTGAAGCCGCTGCAGCGTGATGCTATGACCTGTGACCTGACCTGTGACCTGATCTGTGACCTGACCTGTGACATGACCTGTGACATGACTGTGACATGACCTGTGACCTGACCTGTGACATGACTGTGACATGCCTGTGACATGACCTGTGACATGACCTGTGACATGACTGTGACATGACCTGTGACATGACTGTGACATGACCTGTGACATGACCAGTGACATGACTGTGCCATGCCCTTACCATGACCTGTGACATGCCTGTACCATCACCTGTGCCATACCCTTACCATGACCTGTGCCATGCCTGTACCATGACCTGTGCCATGCCTGTGTCATGACCTGTGCCATGTCCTTACCATGACCTGTGACATGCCTATACCATGACCTGTGACATGCCTGTACCATCACCTGTTCCATGCCCTTACGATGACCTGTGACATGCCTATACCATCACCAGTGACATGCCTGTGCCATGACCTGTGCCATACCCTTACCATGACCTGTGACATGCCTGTACCATCACCTGTGACATGCCTGTACCATCACCTGTGCCATGCCCTTACCATGACCTGTGCCATGCCTGTACCATGACCTGTGCCATGCCTGTGTCATGACCTGTGCCATGGCCTGTGCCATGCCCTTACCATGACCTGTGCCATGCCCTTACCACGACCTGTGCCATGCCTGTACCATGACCTGTGCCATGCCTGTGCCATGACCTGTCTCATGACCTGTGCCATGACCTGTGATATGACTGTACCATGACCTGTGCCATGACCTGTGACATGCCCTTACCATGACCTGTGACATGCCTATACCATCACTTGTGCCATGCCCTTACCATCACTTGTGCCATGACCTGTGCCATGCCTGTACCATGACCTGCGCCATGCCTGTACCATGACCTGTGCCGTGCCTGTGCCATGACCTGTGACATGCCTGTACCATGACCTGTGACATGCCCATACCATCACCTGTGACATGCATGTACCATGACCTCTGCCATGCCCTTACCATGACCTGTGACATGCCTGTGCCATGACCTGTGCCATGCCCTTACCATGACCTGTGACATGCCTGTACCATCACCTGTGACATGCCTGTACCATCACCTGTGCCATGCCCTTACCATGACCTGTGCCATGCCTATACCATCACCTGTGACATGCCTATACCATCACCTGTGACATGCCTATATCATCACCTGTGTCATGCCCTTACCATGACCTGTGACATGCCTGTACCATAAACTGTGCCATGCCTGTACCATGACCTGTGCCATGACCTGTGCCATGCCCTTACCATGACCTGTGCCATGCCAATACCATCTCCTGTACCATGACCTGTGACATGCCTGTACCATGACCTGTGCCATGCCTATACCATCACCTGTGCCATGCCTATACCATCTCCTGTGCCATGCCTATACCATCATCTGTGCCATGCCTGTGCCATGCCTGTACCATCACCTGTGCCATACCTGTACCATGACCTCAAAGTGACGCAATTTTTTACCACGTTTTTTGCCGCAAAGCAATACCTATTACATTTTTCTTTTTGCGCCCCCCCCAAAAATTTTGAGCACCAGCCGCCACTGGGAATGTCCATGTATTATTGGTTTTAGGCTCGGTTCACAATGGTGCACTGCAAATCACATGAGATGTCTGTGCGATGTGAATTCAGCCATACAGATTATATGGCTGAATTCGCATCGCATTCGGACCAAAGTCGTGCAGGACCCTTTTTTTGGTCCGCACCAGAATTGTTCACACCTGCGATCCGTTTTCTGTCTGAATTGACAGTCCGCACTGTGATATGCGAACTCATCTGGGGGTGTCATTAACTTTGTATTGACACTCCCAGCGATTCGCTAATGGCAGTGTGAACTGCTTACATTCGGGTGCGATGCGGGAACCCGCAGTGGATTCACAGAGCTTCCCGCATTGCAATAATATGAACTGAGCCTTAAGGTTTCATGGCCTCTTTCTGATAGCTCTGCATAGAAAGCATTACTATATGTCAGTTAGGTGCTTTTGGTAGTAGATTACCTTTGTATTGACATTCCCAGCGGTTCGCGTATGGCAGTGTGAACTGCTTACATTCAGGTGCCATATGGGAACCCGCAGTGGATTCGCAGAGCTTCCCGCATCGCATCAATATGAAGTGAGCCTTAAGGTTTCATGGCCTGTTCTGATACCTCTGCATAGAAAGCATTACTATATGTCAGTTAGGTGCTTTTGGTACTAGATTAAAGCGGAGTTCCACCCAAAAGTGGAACTTTGGCTCATCTGCTTCCTCTCCCCCTCCTGTGTCACATTTGGCACCTTTCAGGGGGGAGGTTTTTGGCAGGTACTCTTCCCCACTTCCGGTAGACAGCTCTTCATTCCCCCACTGCCAGGCCAATTAGAAAGCGCAGGCTCCACTGCTGGTTTTCCTTAGAATGACTGGCGGCGACAGCACCTTGCAGGCGATCCGAAAATCAATTGGGGTGCTGACATTGCGGGCTCCCTCAACAGCTAATTGTCTATATATTAAAAGTCAGCAGCTACAATATTTCTAGCTTCACACTTTTTTTTCCCCGCTGGAACACCTCTTTAAGGCTTGGTTCACATTGGCACGATGCGGGAAACCCTACAAATCCACTGCGGGTTCCCACATCGCACCCGACTCGCATGCACACTGCCATGTGTGAACTGCTGGGAGTGTCAATACAAAGTTAATGACACCCCTAGATCAGTTCACATATCGCAGTGTGAACTGCCAGTTCAGACAGGAATTGGATCGCATGGGTGTGATCACCCATGCGATCCGATTATGGTGCGGACCAAAAAAAAAATTATCCTGTACTTAATGCGATGCAAATTCAGCCATACAATCTGTATGGCTGAATTTGCATCGCACAGACATTGCATGTGATTTGCACAGCAGTGCAGTGCGAATCACATGTTATATCTTACATTGCACCAGTGTGAACCGAACCAGCCTGCAGAAATTTGCATTGACTGTAAAGACTTCAGGTATATATAAATACATTATAAATAAATGATAATTAAATAACTTTTTTCCTGAACTCTGTTAGAGTTTTGGTTCTTTGGAGTTGGTTGCACACTTTGAATCATTTACTTGGATTGTGGACCATATAGATGTGAAAGAGTTGCCGTGGATTGTAACTTATCATACTTTTATTTTTATAGCACATTCTTTTGCACTACTTTGCACTGATTGTTTGTTTAGATCAGGGGTGGGGAACCTACGGCCCGCGGGCCGTATGTGACCCCCGAAGCCATCTGATCTGGCCCTGCCATTGGGCTACCTCCAGAGGGGAAGGGGAGGGGGAGCGCCTCCTGATTAAACACAGAGCGGGTTCCTCTGCTTACCCGGCGCGGCCGCTGTCATACAAAGTCACGCCTCCTACCTATGATAGACAGCACAGTGGTGACGTCTATCATAGAAGTCGGTCCAGGAGGCGTGACTTCGTATGAGAGCGCCCACGCCGGGTAAGTAGAAGAACCCTGCTCTGTATGTAATCAGGAGGCGCTCTAATCCCCATGCGCTCTGCATTGATGGGGGGCACTAATCACTCTGCATTGATGGGGGAGCTAATCACTCTGCATTGATGGGGGGCACTCATCACTCTGCATTGATGGGGGCACTCATCACTCTGCATTGATGGGGGCACTCATCACTCTGCATTGATGGGGGCAATCATCACTCTGCATTGACGGGGGCAGTAATCACTCTGCATTAAGGGGGCACTAATCAGTCTGCATTAAGGGGGGCAAACCTGGAAAACCAGTTGCCAGTAGCAACATCATCAATAACAGCTAACATCACACACCTCACCAAAGAGAAGCAGTTGCAGCCATCACATTAGGGGTGAGTTAATTAAATGTTTGACCAAATATAACAGGCACATTTTTAGGTTGATAATTTTGTATGGCCCCCGAATGATTTTAAAAATACCCAAATGGCCCTTGGCAGAAAAAAGGCCCCCCCCCCCCCTCCTGGTTTAGATATAGGCGTATATTTGACTTATAGAGATTGTTTTCTAACATTTTCTTTTTTTGGGGGGTTTACTTGCACATTTGGTATGTAAAAGGTCAGTACACAAGATTTTACACATTTGTTTATTGCACAAAATAAGGCAGTGCCACCCTTACCCCCCTTTATATATTTTTTTCTGATTTCCCACCTAGGTGGGATTACTGAGGTAGGCAGCAGCCCTTCACCTATTACCAAAGCATGGAATCCCAGAATATTAATTTATTGTAAAGACTTCAGGACCTGTTTTCATAGCCCTGCGTAGAAAGCATTACCATATCTCGGTCAGTGCATGAATTCATTTTGGTATGGTACTTTTTTTTTTTTTAAAGCATAAGAATATACCCTATATTTGCTTTAATAGGGAGATTAGAAAATATTTTGCCTAAATAGAGGATGGAGTCATAATTTATAACAAAAAAAGGTTATAGGCATGCATTGTAACCATAAATTATATACAGTATATCATGCATGCTTTCTTTCACAGTTAAGCTTTTTCTCCATACAAAATATAATCATACAATCATTAAAATGTTTATGATAACTTTATACATTGCAGAATATGATAAAATATTTATGCAGATGAGAGTGAAAATCCTTAAACCATTTCAATAAATCCTAAATAAAAAAACAAAAAAAAACATATCTTATAAAAAAAAACTGTATAGCTAGCCAGCCTAACGAATCTAACAGCTAGAGGGCGCTGATGCACTGTCATGGAGAACTGAGCAGACTAAGACCTTGAAATAAACAAAACTATATTCGAACAGAAAACATAAAAAAAACATTATATCCTAACAGTAACAACATTGTCTTGCATTTTTGCAACATAGGAAAGTATATATATATATATATATATATATATATATATATGTATATATATATATATATATATATATATATATATATATATATATATATATATATATACAGTATCTCATAAAAGTGAGTACACCGCTCACATTTTTTAAATGTTTTTATTATATCCTTTTATGTGACAACACTGAAATGACACTTTGCTACAATGTAAAGCAGTGAGTGTACAGCTTGTATACCAGTGTACTGTATTTTCTGGCGTATAAGACTTTTGAACCTCAAAATAAAACCCCCAAAAATGGGGGTCGTCTTATACGCCGAGTACAATATCTCCAAGGTAACCTAAGTATAAGTATTACCGGTAGATGAAAATTAGGGGGGTCGTCTTATACGCCCAGTCGTCTTATACGCCGGAAAATACGGTAAATTTGTTGTCTCCTCAAAATAACTCAACACACAGCCATTAATGTCTAAACCGCTGGCAACAAAAGTGAGTACACCCCTAAGTTAAAATATCCAAATTGGGCCCAAAGTGTCAATATTTTGTGTGGCCACCTTTTTTTTCCAGCACTGCCTTAACCCTCTTGAGCATGGAGTTCACCTGAGCTCCACAGGTTGCCACTGGAATCCTCTTCCACTCCTCCATGACAACATCACGGAGCTGGTGGATGTTAGAGACCTTGCACTCCTCAACCTTCAGTTTGAGGATGCCCCAAAGATGCTCAATATAGTTTAGGTTCTTGAGACATGCTTGGCCAGTCCATTAACTTTACCCTCACCTTCGCCTTTAGCAAGGCAGTGGTCGTCTTGGAGGTGTGTTTGGGGTCATTATCATGTTGGAATACTGAGCTTCGGCCCAGACTATGAAGGGAGGGGATCATACTCTGTTTCAGTATGTCACAGTACATGTTGGCATTCATGGTTCCCTCAATGAACTGTTGCTCCCCAGTGCCGGCAGCACTCATGCAGCCCCAGACCATGACACTCCCACCACCATGCTTGACTGTAGGCAAGACACACTTGTCTTTGTACACCTCACCTGGTTGCCGCCACACAGGCTTGACACCATCTGAACCAAATCAGTTTATCTTGGTCTTATCAGACCACAGGACACGGTTCCAGTAATCCATGACCTTAGTCTGCTTATCTTCAGCAAACTGTTTGCAGGCTTTCTTGGTCATCATTTTTAGAAGAGGCTTCCTTCTGGGATGACAGCCATGCAGACCAATTTGATGCAGTGTGCGGGATATGGCTTGAGCAATGACAGGCTGACCCCCCCACCCCTTCAACCTTTGCAGCAATGCCAGCAGCACTCATACGTCTATTTTGCAAAGACAATCTCTGAATATGACGCTGAGCACGTGCACTCAACTATTTTGGTCGACCATGGCAATGCCTGTTCTGAGTGTAACCTGTCCTGTTAAACCACTGTATGGTCTTTTTTCTGTGTATGTGTGCGCTATTATATTGTTCACTTCTTATAACCGGTCTTAGACCATCTTTATGTAGAGCAACAATTCTTTTTTTCAGATCTTCAGAGTTCTTTGCTATGATGTGCCATGTTGAACTTCCAGTGACCAGTATGAGAGAGTGAGAGTGATAACACCAAATTTAACACACCTGCTCCCCATTCACACCTGAGACCTTGTAACACTAACAAGTCACATGACACCGGGGAGGGAAAATGGCTAATTGGGTCCAATTTGGACATTTTTACTTAGGGGTGTACTCACTTTTGTTTCCAGCGGTTTAGAAAAGCTGTTGAATTATTTTGAGGGGACAGAAAGTTAACCCTGCTATACAAGCTGTACACTCAATTGTTGCAAAGTCTCATTTCTTCAGTGTTGTCACGTGAAAAGATATAATAACATTTTTATAAAAATGTGAGGGGTGTATTCACTTATGTGAAATACTGTATATATGTATAGATATACTGTATATATCTATATATATATATATATAGATAGATATTTATCTATATGCATCTATCTATCTATCTATCTATCTATCTATCTATCTATCTATCTATCTATCTATCTATCTATCTATCTATCTATCTATCTATCTATCTATCTATCTATCTATCTATCTATCTATCTATCTATCTATCTATCTATCTATATATATATATATATATATATTTGTGTGTATACTCACTATATTACCACAAGTATTAGGACGCCTGCTTTTACACACACATGAACTTTAATGGCATCCCAGTCTTAGTCCGTAGGGTTCAATGTTGAGTTGACCCACCCTTTGCAGCTATAACAGCTTCAACTCTTCTGAGAAGGCTGTCCACAAGGTTTAGGAGTGTGTCTATGGGAATGTTTGACCATTCTTCCAGAAGCGCATTTGTGAAGTCCAGCACTGATGTTGGGTGAGAAGGCCTGGCTGGCACTCTCCGCTCTAATTCATCCCAAAGGTGTTCTATCGGGCTGAGGTCAGGACTCCACCCCAAACTCGCTCATCAATGTCTTTATGGACCTTTCTTTGTGCACTGGAGCTCAGTCATGTTGGAACAGGAAGGGGCCATCCCCAAACTGTTTCACAAAGTTGGGAGCATGAAATAGTCCAATTGTCTTGGTATGCTGATGCCTTAAGAGTTCCCTTCACTGGAACTAAGGGGCCAAGCCCAACCCCTGAAAAACAACCCCACCATAAAACCCCCTCCACCAAATGATTTGGACCAGTGCACAAAGCAAGCAAGCTTTGAATGCAAACTAAAAGAATCTCTTGAAGAGTGCTACTGTATATGATAAATCTATGACTATACCTGTCTGTGGTGAGGTGTGTGTACAGATATTTATTTTAAAATCATAGCTGTTATTGTAAACCTTGCTGAAGTTCTGACTCTTCAGTAAAAGTCAGTGGTGGCAGTTAAGGGATTCATTTCTTAATTACCTTTATCCAGTGCCAATTGCTCTCAGGCTCCTGGCACCTAGATTGTGATCCCGTGAGCTGGAAAATCTTTGTGCAGGGAACAGCTGAGAGTGGCATTATTATGCAAGTGACAGCGTGACATGAGATTGGCCAGTCCTTTGTCACGAGTTGGTGAGAAAGGTAGGGGTCTGACATTCACGTTCCTCACAATCAGGGCTCTGTGGGGGCCAAACCATCACTCCCAGGACTCCTTGTTCTTTTTTACATTGAAGATAGATCTTAATGACATTGGCTGTATGTTTGGGGCTAATGTCCTGCTACAAAAAATATTTGAGGCAAATCACACACCTCATTTATGGTATGACAAGATGGATAAGTATCTGCCTGTATTTCTCAGCATTGAGGACACCATAGATCCTAACTAGGGATGAGCTTTGAGTTCCAGTCGAAAACTGTGAAAAGTGGTTGTCACAGTCGACATAGTGCATCCTCTGCAGGCGGGGCACGCCGTCCTTTATTTCCGGTGCTGCTCGTGTTATTCAGCCACAACATGTGGAAGAGTTGGTGGAGTGGATCAATAAGCCGTCCTCATCCTCTGATACCCACGCTCACAGTAGTTTGCCTTCCACCGCAGCTGCCATTCAGCCTATTCCACAGGCTCCTTCTCCACAGCTACTCCTTCTGTTGCCCCACCATCATGCATGGAGGAGTCATCTGAACTATTTGATAATAGTGTCAGTGACATGCTGCTGGAGCATGCACAGCAATTTTAAAGCTGTGATGTTGATTCCCAGGTTGATGAAGGGAATAATGTGAGCCTAGAGAGAGGGGGTGACAATGACAGACAAGAAACCAGCAGTCATGTTGCCACAGCTAAAGCATATTGCCAAGTTTGCTCCAGTGATGAGGAGGGAGGGGATGATGAGGTCACTGACTGTACTTGGGTGCCTGACAGGATAGAGGAGTAGGGGGAGGATGAGGAGGACACACAACTCCAACGAGGCAGGGTGTGCTCCAGGGGCTGCCATAGCAGTAGCCAACCTATTACATCACAGCACAGAGCTCCACAGGTGCAGGGTGCTGCAAACTCACAAAAGTTCATTAGTGTGGGCTTTTTTCAGCACATGTGCGCAACATCATCTGCAACATCTGTCTAAAGCGGATCAAGCGTGGCCAGAACACCAGCCGCTTGGGCACCACATGCTTGACAAGGCATATGGCGACCTTCCATGCAGTCCGTTGGCAACAGCACCTGAAAGAGGCACCAGATTAAAACAAGCATACATCACCTTGCTCCTCATCTGTGATCTCTAACCCTACTATACCTCATGCCTTCTCAAATACCAGCATTGAGAGGGGTGATGGTATAGCAATGAGTGCCACAGAGACTTGCACACAATCTGCTAGAAGTACACCAACGCTTGATATGAGCAGCAGGCAAATTTCACTACCCCAGTTTTTGAACCGTAGAAAGAAATACTGTCCCAGCCATCCACATGCTCAGCGTCTTAATGCTAGCTTGGCCAAATTGCTAGCATTACAATTGCTGCCTTTCGCAAATTTATGGAATGTGCTACACCACAGTGGCAGGTCCCTAAAAGGCATTTCTTTTCACATAATGCCATTCCAGCTATCTACCCTCATGTGGAAGGTAGTGTTTTGGCCTTGTTGGACAAAGCGGTGAGCAGGAAGGTGCACATTACTGCTGACTCTTGGTCCAACAGGCATGGACAGGGACCTAACATTTCTTTCACGGCACACTGGGTAACTCTGCTGGCAGCTGGGAAGGATGCAAGACAGGGTTCAGTGTTGCAGCTTGTTTTGCCACCACGCCTCCAAAAAGCTGGTGCTGGTTCTGCCACATCTGGCTACTCCATCACCTCCTCCATGTCCTCTTCTGCTCAATTGTCCTCTGAAGCAACAGTGCTCCTTAAGCGTTCAAAGGGCTACGCAAGCAGTCAGGCTAAAAATGCCATGCTGCGCTTCAGTTGGTCTGTCTAGGGCATAGGAGTCACACCGGTGCAGAGATTCTGTCAGCTCTGCAGGGCCAGGCTCAGAGATGGTTGACGCATGACAGCTTGAGCCAGGAATGGTTGTATGCGACAATAGCACCAACCTTCTCTCTGCCCTCCGACAGGGACACTTGACACATGTTTAATGCTTGGCACATGTTCTGAATCTGGTGGTGCAGCGTTTCTTGAGCAGATACCCAGGCTTCCAAGATCTCCTGAGGCAGGCCAGAAAAGTCTGTGGCCATTTTCGCCGTTCATTCAATGCCAGTGCTCGCTTATCTGACATTCAGCGGGAATTCAACCTGCCCACCAACCGCCTCATTTGTGACATGGATGTAGAGGCAAGCATACAGCAGTTTTTAAGGGATGTTCAGGAGTTGTACGTGGTTGGGGAGCGGTTGCTCCTGCTGACAATGTCATCCTTAGTGACCCAGAGGACTCAGAAGCTCATGCCTCCTCCAACTTACATTGCATGGGCTCCTTGATTCTGCAAAGCCTGCGAAAGTACCCGAGGATTCATGCTATCAAGGAGAGGGATAATTACTGGTTGGCAACCCTTCTTGATCCACGTTACATGGGTAAAGTTGTAGAGCTCATCTTGCCTTCACAGAGGGAGCAGAGGATGAAACATCTTGAGAAGGCCTTGAAAAAAAATTGTTTACCACCTTTCCAGACACTGGGAGGTCAACATTGTCTGATCGTGTTTCTGAGGCATTGGTTAGTCAAAGGAGGAGCGGTGGAGAAGGCGGCTGACTGACCGATGCCTTTAAACAGTTCTTTAGTCCTCAGCAGCACCCAGGGCTTGTTAGATTTAAGCAACCATCGGCAGCGTCTCCATCATATGGTGCATGATTATCTAGGCACAAGACCAGACTTGGAGACCTTTCCAGCTGAGCATCCACTGGGTTACTGGATCTTGAGGATGGACCAATGGCCAGAACTTGCTCAATATGCAATCAAGCTACTGGCCTGTTTCGCTTCCAGCGTGCTTTCCGAATGGATGTTCAGTGCTGCTGGAGGTTTTGTGACGGAGAAAAGAGTGCGTCTGTCCACAGACTCTGTTGACCAGCTGACTTTTATCAAAATGAACCAGTCCTGGATCAACAATAGCTATCAAGCCCCTGATGCTGATGTAACTAACTGAATTTGCTAGGGGTCTGTCATCCTTTGAAGACTGCATATGCTGCCTATTCTATTCCTCTACCTTGATTCTGCTATCTTCAAACAATGTTTTTGGTTTAGGTCCCTTCCAACCCCGAAGGCCTAATTTTTCTGCACTTTCTGCACTGTATGACAGGTGCATACAATTTAAATGTCATATGTAATTTTTAACAGCAGGCCCTGTCCCTGTGCCCTGTTAACTGTGAGGGTTACGGTGTTAAGGCACCAACAACACCAAAGGCCCAATATTTTTGAACCTTTATGACAAGTACATGCAATTTCAAATTTGTATGGAATTCTTACCAGCAAGTCCCATTCCTGTGCCCAGCAAGAGAAACTGTGAGGGCTTGGTTACGGTGTTCAGGCACCACCAACAGCAAATGCCCAATTTTTGCACATGTATAGTACATGCAATTTCAAATTTGTATGGAATTCTAACCAGCAGGTCCCGTCCCTGCACCCAGAAAGAGTAACTGTGAGGGCTTGGTTACGGTGTTAAGGCACCACCAACAGCAAAGGCCCAATTTTTGGCACCTGTATAGCACATGCAATTTCACATTTGTATGGAATTCTTACCAGCAAGTCCCATTCTTGTGCCCAGCAAGAGAAACTGCGAGGGCTTGGTTATGGTGTTCAGGCACCACCAACACCAAAGGCCCAATTTTGACACCTGTATAGCACATGCAATTTGACATTTGTATGAAATTCTTACCAGCAGGTCCCGTTCCTGCACCCAGCAGGAGTAACTGCGAGTGCTTGGTTACGGTGTTCAGGCATCACCAACAGCAAAGGCCCAATTCTTGGCACCTGTATAGCACATGCAATTTCAAATTTGTACGCTATTCTTACCAGCAGGTCCCGTTCCTGCACCCAGCAAGAGTAACTGGGAGGGCTTGGTTATGGTGTTCAGGCACCACTAACAGCACCTACCTACTTTATAGGCACAATATTTGAAGGAATTTTTCATTTTTATAGTTTCACTTTAAGCCTCATTAAAATCAATAAATCACTGCTCCTTTAAAAACGATTGTTTTTAAAAACTTTTTTTTTATTGCTAGATGTTCCCCAGGTCAGTACCCGGACCCCCATACACTTTTTTGGGGCAATAACTTGCATTTAAGCCTTCAAAATTAGCCCATTTGATTTTGAGGTTTGAGTCCCGTAGACTTCAATGGGTTTGTTTATTCAAACAAACTTTTCCTCTGTTCGCGATGTTCTGGTGCGAACCGAACTGAATCAGGGGTTGTTTGGCTCATCACTAATCCTAACCAAATTTCAGACTCCATTTGCAGAATTGCAGCCCCAAACTTGCAAGGAACCTCTATCATTCTTCACTACTGCCTGCAGACACTTAATATTGTACCACTCTCCAGCCGTTTGGTGAAAAACTGCCTCCTGCTACAGCCAAATATTTTACATTTTGACTCATCAGTTGTATATTATCTTAATGTACGCTTGATGCGCAAATAACTCGTTGCCCTAATAAGTGCACTTTTTGATATCAATATACGCCAAGCGCAATTAATTCCATTGTGCTACAAAAGCACAGTTCTCAGCTCTTTTGTATAAGGTAATGGAGTGCGCTCAGCAGTACCCAGTAATACAGACACACAGACTGTTATTACATTGGATGCACAATAGAGTGTCCTGCCTAAAGCATTGAGCTCCATTTATTTATGGGACAACACAGGGATAACAGCAGGAAGTGATGGATTTACAAAATCAGCCAATCAGTTCCAAATGTACAGTCACATGACATATTACTCACATAGAATCAGCCAATGATACCCCTGTATACATTCAAATATACAATAGAAAGGGGAAGTACACGATCGTGAATGAGCAGAACAGCATGCATGGCTTCCCGCCGTAGGTGCGTGGAAGTCCGCGTGCCGCAGTTAACAATGAAACCCACATGTAGCAGAATTCGCACCTAACCCTACACAATAAAACCAGCGTGTGGTACCGTGAACGCTGCTCTAATCAAACTCATGCATGCTTTCCCGCCACTACTACTAGCATGCACATAGAGTGTTAGCCGGTGGAGATGTCTATGTAGATCGAATGCGTCTACACATCTAAAGGAAGGTTTTCACTGCCAGTAGTCTTTTCTCAATGCCAGTTCACCCGTATATGCTCTAATGAGCCTGACGAAGGGGTCCTGCATGACTCTGAAACGTTGCACTGTTTCTGATTTGATCTTCTCTGCAATAAAACGTTTTTGGACCGCTTTTGCAAGATCCATGGTGTGCTGGCGAATATGTATGTACCAGAGTAGCAGAAAGACACGGGACTTAGGACTTTGGGGAGAGATAAGTAAACAGTACACTACAGATATATGTGCCCAGGTCAAATTTCATGAGTGGGGCTTTCATCCACTTTACGTTTCCTTTGGCCGACCACTGCATCTACAGTCCTCAAAGTTGCCAGTTTCTTTATGCTTCTTTAAAAGAGCTTGAACAGTACATCTTGAAACCCCAGTCCGCTTTGAAATCTTTGCGTGGGAGATACCTTGCTGATGCAGTATAACTACCTGTGCTCACTCTTTCTGTAGTGTATGACTTGTGACATGAAACGGTCTTTCTCAACCTCACCTTGGTAGAGTTTGGCTGTTCCTTACCCAGGCTTAGACCTCCTACACAGCTGTTTCTGTTTCAGTTAATTACTGTGTTTCAACCTAAATATGAAATTGAGGATTATTGGCACCTGCTTGGTATAATTGGTTAATTACACACCTGACTCTAATCCTACAAAATCCCTGACTGTGTGCAAGTGTACAAAGTGTGAAAGTGTAAGAATTAATGCTGGTTTGGAACCCCCAAATATATTTTTGTGAAATAATTCTAACTTTAAAGTATTTATTCACACCTGCCTAAAACTTTTGCATAGTATGAACCACATATATATACAATACAAAACACCTTATTAATTATTATTAATAAAAATAAATAAATAAACTACTGCACACTGTTGAAGCAATCTTTGCAGACCAGATGTACAGAAATGAGTATGATTATTTTTTGAAATCTCCTACCACCCACTTCTTTTGTCCAGACCCTACTTTTTTGACAAAAAAAAAAGTTCTAACCAAAGGCAAGGGAATTTGACTGCTGCCACAAATTAGTGGCCATTATTCTGATGTATCTCAGGGATTGAAACATGTAGGAAACAAAGCTGTTCATAGTTGGATAATCCTTATAAACAATATACTGGATCATTCTAAGCAAATACTTTAAATTGTGTAAGGCATAACAGAGAATTAATTTTTAACCCCTTCATGCTGCCTACTGTACACAAATATGCAGCCCCACTGGACTGGGCTTTTTGCCATGGGGGCCACATATTTGCATATCTCCCTTTGTACTGGGAGCGCGCTACATGGCTCACTCCCAGCACAGAGACCGGGGTCTCACCGAGAGCTCCGAGCCCTGTTCTAATGATCGGGACCCGGAACGTCCGATTCTGTGTCACCTGGTGGCTGTGATAGCCTCTAATTGGCTATAACAGTGACCAGTCACTGTGAAGCCTGCCTCCATTTTTGTTGTCTCTGTGAATGGACAAGACAGATACAATGTATCTTTCTCTGTCCTTGCAGAGATAGAAAAAAAAGTGTGTGTGCAGAAAAAAAATGTAGATAATAATTAAAAAAAAAAAAGGTTTGATCTAGATCAGCTGTAGGGTTAGTGTTTAAATTAAGGTCAGGGTCAAAGGTCAGGGTTAGTATTTTAAGGACAGGATTTTTTTAAATTAGTTTCAGTGTCAGTGTGTTTCAGGCAGGATAAAAAAAAAAAAATGTGCACTATTGATTCTCGGCTGTTCTACGGTTACAAAAAACAACTAACATACACATACAGTATCTCACAAAAGTGAGTACACCCTTCACATTTTTGTAAATATTTTATTATATCTTTTCATGTGACAACACTGAAGAAATGACACTTTGCTACAATATAAAGTAGTGAGTGTAAAGCTTGTATAACAGTGTAAATGGGCTGACCGCTCAAAATAACTCAACACACAGCCATTAATGTCTAAACCGCTGGCAACAAAAGTGAGTACACCCCTAAGTGAAAACGTCCAAATTGGGCCAAAAGTGTCAATATTTTGTGTGGCCACCATTATTTTCCAGCACTGCCTTAACCCTCTTGGGCATGGAGTTCACAAGAGCTTCACAGGTTGCCACCTGAGTCCTCTTCCACTCCTCCATGAAGACATCACTGAGCTGGTGGATGTTAGAGACCTTGCACTCCTCCACCCTCCGTTTGAGGATGCCTCAAAGATCCTCAATAGGGTTTAGCTCTGGAGACATGCTTGGCCAGTCCATTACCTTTCCCCTCAGCTTCTTTAGAAAAGCAGTGGTCTTGGAGATGTGTTTGGGGTCTTTATCATGTTGGAATACTGCCCTGCAACCTAGTCTCCCAAGGGAGGGGATCATGCTCTGCTTCAGTATGTCACAGTACATGTTGGCATTCATGATTCCCTCAATTACATACAAAAAATCCTGGCGCTGTGAGACAGATGTTCAGGAATCCCAAAATGAAGTGGGGCGGACGAGTTTTAACCACAAAGCAAAAAGTCATGTCAGGGTTGCAGCCTACCCAAAACCCAGATCCTGACTGAGAAGCAAACTGTACAACAAATAAATGGGTATGTTGGCGCTCCCAAAAACAATGACAATGGGCACTTGTCTTTAGTTATCAAAAAATAGCAAGTTTATTTAAAATCAATAAAAGGTATAGACTGAGATCCACTGTGAGAACAGCCAATGTCCGATGATGAGACAGTACCTTGAAGGGGGACCCAGTGATGGGGTGGAAATGCCTGTCCAGGTATGAAGCCTTGGAGATGGAAACTCTCAGGGGCAGGAGGAGGAGCGGGAGGAGGAGAGGAGGAGAAGGGGGAGACAGCCTCGACTCCCGCAGATCAATCCGGCCCGGGAGGATCACTTAGGCAACACCGCAGCGTCCACTCCTGTCATCGAGCGGCTGTAGCGGCGCCGGAAGATGACGTCACTGGTCGCCGGCAGCTGACTCACAGAGGAGCACACAACGGACCTTAGGGACTAAGGCAAAGGCAGCCTCACTGAGCCGGGCACAGCTCACCACCATATGAACTGTCAGACAGGATGACATGTTTCGGGCAAAGCCCTTCATCAGATCTCCTGTGGCTCAAACTAAAGGGAAATTTAAATGGGAATGAAAGGAAGAGGCGTTACCACCCCCCCCCCCCCACTTCATTTTGGGATTCCTGAACATCTGTCTCACAGCGCCAGGATTTTTTGTATGTATTTGCTGTTTTTCCTCTCCCTTCCAGGCAGCGTGGACTTGATACTCAGAGACATGGATGTGCATGTGCTTGTACAGTAATTATTATATTATATATATTTTAAAGATTTTATAATTTAAAGATTCTACATTTTGTCATTATTGCTTTCACTTGCACACCAATTGTGGACGTATTCCAGAAGCTTACTCCCAACTGGGAGACGGCCTACTTACCTTGTCATTTATGCCATTTTTATACATATCATTATACATATTATTATTTTCATTGTTATTCCCATTTATGGTGCAACACCCATACCACTTGTTGTGTTTGTGTATGTTCATTGTTATTTTTATTTTTGTTTTTGTAAGTGTTCTCTCCATTCTAATATTATCATCATTTCACATTTCATCTAGAGTTCTTCCTCATGTGTAGGCTCTACATCCATTTATACAGAGTCATTTAATTTTTATTTTTATTCTTTTTCTTTTTCCATACCTCCATGGACCGGGCCACCAGACTCAAGTCCATTTTTTGCGTTTTTTCAGGGAATCAGGATGGGAGCGGCTCCTCTGTCCCTACCTCTCCTATAGGTCTGGTCCATCCACCCGGCCCTCCTCATTCGGAGGATTTTGAGATCCGCATGAGAAGGGCCTTTCTTGCTCTGCAGCACGCTCGGGAGTCTGAGTGCACGCAGTGGTGGGACAAGTCTTTTCTAGAAAAATACTTGGAACTCAAGATCACCCCCAGGGGACTTAGAGTCAAGAAAAACTGTGATTTCTTAGATGAGGACCTCGATAGGGACTGGCATCTCTTTTCAGAGTTCTGCACCAACAAGTGGATCCAGCTCATCATCCAACAGTGTGACCGCAAACTAGCTAAGGCTTTGGAGTTGGTTGCAGCTTTGGAATTGGAGGTCCAGTCCTTCTCGGAGTCCTGTCTTTTCTCCAAATGGCGGCAGGCTTTGGATAAAAACCTGATCAGGTTTGAGGATAACCTAGTGCAAAATAAATTTGAACGAGATCTCAAGGATTACAATGAGGGCAAGGTTTTCAACTGGAATCGCCGTCCAAGTTGGCCCCCGCCCATTGGTAGCAGACAGAGGCCGACATGGTGGCAATTCCATTCAGCCCTGTAGGAACCTCAAACCAGCTCACACCAAACAGGTGAACTATATGCCAAACAGGTGAACTATATGTATTGTATTTGTTCACAACCAGTGGTTTTGGGGGTGGAGCCAGGGAGGGGGTGGTAACGCCTCTTCCTTTCATTCCCATTTAAATTTCCCTTTTGTTTGAGCCACAGGAGATCTGATGAAGGGCTTTGCCCGAAACATGTCATCCTCCCTGTTTTGTGGCCACTAATGTTCCTTCCACTGTCTGACAGTTCATACGGTGGTGAGCTGTGCCCGGCTCAGTGAGGCTGCCTTTGTCTTAGTCCCTAAGGTCCATTGTGTGCTCCTCTGTGAGTCAGCTGCCAGCGACCGGTGTCGTCATCTTCCGGCGCCGCTACAGCCGCTCGATGACAGGAGTGGTTGCCGCGGTGTTGCCTAAGTGATCCTCGCGGCCGGATTGATCTGCGGGAGTCGAGGCGGTCTCCCCCTTCTCCTTCTCTCCTCCTCCCGCTCCTCCTCCTGCCCCTGAGAGTTTCCATCTCCAAGGCTTCATACCTGGACAGGCGTTTCCACCCCATCACTGGGTCCCCCTTCAAGGTACGGTCTCATCATCGGACATTGGCTGTTCTAACAGTGGATCTCAGTCTATACCTTTTATTGATTTTAAATAAACTTGCTATTTTTTGATGACTAAAGACAAGTGACTCACAAGTGCCCATTGTCATTGTTTTTGGGAGCGCCAACATACCCATTTATTTGTTGTACACATGATTCCCTCAATGAACTGTTGCTCCCCAGTGCCGGCAGCACTCATGCAGCCCCAGAACATGACACTCCCACCACCATGCTTGACTGTAGACAAGACACACTTGTCTTTGTACTCCTCACCTGGTTGTCACCACACAGGCTTGACACCATCTGAACCAAATCAGTTTATCTTGTTCTTATCAGACCACAGGACATGGTTCCAGTAATCCATGTCCTTAGTCTGCTTGTCTTCTCCAAACTGTTTGCAGGCTTTCTTGTGCATCATTTTTAGAAGAGGCTTCCTTCTGGGATGACAGTCATGCAGACCAATTTGATGCAGTGTGCGGCGTATGGTCTGAACACTGATAAGCTGACCCCCACCACTTTAACCTCTGCAGCAATGCTGTCAGCACTCATATGTCTATTTATCAAAGACAACCCTCTGAATATGATGCTGAGCACGTGCACTCAACTTCTTTGGTCGACCATGACAAGGCCAGTCCTGAGTGGAACCTGTCCTGCGAAACCGCTGTATGGTCTTGGCCACCTGCTGCAGCTCAGTTTCAGGGTCTTGGCAATCTTCTTATAGCCTAGGCCATCTTTATATAAAACAACAATTTTTTTTTTCAGATTCTCAGAGAGTTGAGTTCTTTGCCATGATGTGCCATGTTGAACTTCTAGTGACCAGTATGAGAAAGTGAGAGCAATAACACCAAATTTAACACACCTGCTCCCCATTTACATCTAAGACCTTGAAACACTAACGAGTCACATGACACCGGGTTGGGAAAATGGCTAATTGGACATTTTAACTTAGGGGTGTACCCACTTTTGTTGCCAACGGTTTAGACATTAATGGCTGTGTGTTGAGTTATTTTGAGGGAACAGCAAATTTACACTGTTATACAAGCTGCACACTTACTACTTTGTAGCAAAGTGTAATTTCTTCAGTGTTGTCACATGAAAGGATATAATTAAATTTTTACACAAATGTGAGGGGTGTACTCAGTTATGTGAGATACTGTATGTGATATTTCTGCGATCGTTAGGAGCAAGAGAATTTATTTTGGGTTCTTCTTTAGGTTATGGTAGTAGCAAGAAATATACAGTTAAACTTTAAAATATTTTTATTTTTTTACTATTTTGGGTCAGTTTTCCTATGATAATAAAAGAATCAAAAGATATCCATTACTATTTACAACCAAATGAAAGCCCAATTTGTCCTAAAAAAAACAAGGTATAATTCACCTGGATGCACAAAATAGTTGTAATGATATGTACGGTTTTACTAGTACATGTCAAAATTTGGCTTAGGCATTAAGATTTGTTTTACCCTTAGGTGCAAAGGGGTTAATTGTCATTGTTTTTGAAACTTAAAGCATTTTTATTTTTAAATATACTTACCCGTACCTTTACTTAAATATACTTACCTGTTCTACTGCACAGAGTGGCCCTGATCTTCGCCTTCTTGGGCCCCCCTGCTGGCACTCCTGGCTCCTCTGGCTCTCGAAGTGCCACATTGTTTTTATTATTATTATTGTGGCACACCTGCGTGCTCGATCCCGAGCCTCACTGCCTGCTTCTATAGATAGACACTTACAATGGGGTTTGGTCCTGCCCCTACTCTGTCATTACAAAATTGACAGCAGTAGGAGCCACTGGCTCAATCTAGCTTGTGATGTGCGAGAGAGCAGAGAGAGAAACTGTTCTTTGGCATAAGGCTGGATCGAGATCGGGCTCAGGTAAGTATAAAGAAGGGCTGCAACACAGAAGGGTTTTTACCTTAATGCAGAGAATGCCTTGTTTTGTTTTTTTCTTAAAATAGCAGGCGTGTCAAACTTGCTGTGTGCAATGGTTTTGGACAAAGCAGCTCCAATCCTCCTATTCTGGGATCCCCTGCCTGTGCTCTTAGCTCCACTCCCCCCCACCGAGTGCCCCATAGCAAGCCGCTTGCTATAGGGCACTCGTGTGAACTCGCTCCTGAGCTCTGTTCTGAATGTCAATAAGACACAAATAGCAGGTTTTGGCCCCACCCCCTGCCCCCTCATCACTGGCTCTGATTACCAGCGCAGGAGCCATTGTCCTGCTGTATCTGAGCCAATTAGGAGTGAGAACCTCGGCTCTCGTGCACTTTGCTGGATGAAGACCAGGCTCAGGTATGTACTGTATTTAGGGGGCTGCGGGAGGAAGCTGCATGCAAGTTTTTTTTTTTTTTAACCTTCCTGCTTAAAAAAAGCCTTCTGCTTTCACAAACACTTTAAGCCTTTAGAACCAATTTAAAATAATTGTACCAATTAGCAAAGTGCAATGATCCATGCTAATAGGAACTATCCTTTTACTGATCTAATTTGGGTAAAATAAAATGTAATAGTTTCTATAGTCTTAGCATTTTGTGTATTATCTTTACTCTTTGCACTATTTTACTGAATTAACTTCTTTGTCTGTGCTTATGTCCAACATGAAATGAAATGTACTTAATGACATGAATGTGATGGCCTCCCAGAGGTAACATTTCTGATTATATAATGACAGGCATGTACAATAGTTGAAATTCCAATGCTCCTAGCTCTTCAATTCAGCAATTCATACCCTAAATCAGGGATCTCAAACTGGCCGTCATCCAGCTGTTGCATAACTACAAGTCTCATCATGCCTCTGTCTATGGTAGTCATGCTTGTAACTTTCAGCCTTACAATGCCTCATGGGAATTGTAGTTCTGCAACAGCTGGATGGCCACCAGTTTGAGACCCCTGCCCTAAATGCTTTAAAATAACGGGGTTCATCTTTTATTTGCTGGAAAAATAATCAGTGGACAGCTGATTTTGCTATGTGTAATCCAAATTGATAATGCTTCCACCTAGCTAGTAGAGATTTTCCTAGCGTGTGAACATGCCATACCAGATATAGGACTATATTTACTGAGACAGTGCAATGTACAATACTTATGTGCAGAAACTCACAGCAACCAATGAGATCTCAGTTTTCCATAGACAGTCGGGGGACAGGACAAAATATATTTGACTGCCTTATAATATAAAGCTGAATTACATTTTTTTATATGCAATATTACATCACTACTGAAGGGCAAAAAGCAAACTGCCAAGAACTGCAAGTTTCCTTCTTCCATGATATTGCCTCCTGTCAGCTACAATGTGTCACCAATAGAATTCTATGTTAGCTATTACATTCTTTTGTTGAAGTCATAGGCTAACTTTAAAGTGTATGCAAACCCTGAACCAATGAACTTCTCTTCTTTACTCCCTTTGCTCTGCTAAATATATCACTGAAAGCAATTTGTTAAATCTGCTCAATAAGTGAAAAAATACCTATTTATCAGGCCGGAAATTTATAACTGCCCTGTGTCCTGTTCTCATTTTTTGTGTTGGATCAGAGTCATCCCAGTTCTTGTCTTGCACTACAGAACAATAAATTCCTATGTTGTGGAGATGATAAGAATCAGTACCTGGACAGGGTCGTCCAGTGCCCAGGGCAAAGAGCCTAAATTGCACCCCCTCCCCTAATACATGCCGAAGAATGGGTATACCACCCTGCATCTATTCTTTGCCCCTTTGCTTCTCTGTGCCCGGGGCAGCTGCTTCTTCTGCTTTCCCTTGTCCCGACCCAGAAGAGAATAATTGAGATTTGGTGGTTTAACAACAGACAACTGGGCAGAGCTGACACCAAATGCGGGGGGGATTTACTAAAGGCAAATAGAATGTGAACTTTTGCAAGTGCAGTTGCTCCAGAGCTTAGTAAATGAGGTGAAGCTTTACTTTGTAAAGAATATCCACTCACGTGCAATAAAGTATTTTTACTTGCACAGTGCACAGTCTACTTGCCTTTAGTCCACAAGGAGGTATGCCATGTTATTCAAAAAGATAAAAATTGTAGCGGAGTGCATTTCTGAAAGATCAAGACCGGTATTTTTGTGCACTTGCAGTGTCTTTAAAAGGGATACAATGCGGATAAGGGCTTGTTTACGCTGCAATCCCTCCATACGGTTCCACATGCTTGTTTACGTAAATTGCGGTGCATTTGCAGTGTGTTTTTGTTACTTTCACAGTGCGTTTGAGGCATTATTTTTTATCTAACATGTTTTTGTATAGCATTCATGTGTCTTCATATGCATTTCAGTATGCTTACGTGCAAAAGAAAAAAAAAACGCAGCCTGTTGTTCTGTTTTTTAAACACGCATGAAAGGTAAATTAGACTCATTAAAATGTATTCATTTTTCTTGCATATCTGTTTGTACTGTGTGTAAAATTGTGTTAGACTGGTGATGTATTGCTGAATTTCATTTAAGTTTGCCCTGACATAAACCTTTCACCATATTTTTGAATTCTCCTAAAAAATCAGGATATGTATCTTGATCATGAGTCACCAGAACTTTCCATAAGATGATCTAGACTTGTAAAAATAGGAAGAGACAGCCCTGCCGCTGCACACCTCACCTGGCCCAAATGGTTAGCAGGTAAAAGCAGCCTCAGCTTGATTCATCAAGGCCACATCCCCAACATGTTTCGCCCTGCCCCAGGGGCTTAATCATGGAGATTTCTAGAGATGACCGAGACGTGTATTGTGTCCATGATTATTCACTTTCACTATCTGAACTAGTGTTGAACAAGAGGTTCGGACTGAGCATAAGTTGGGCCTGAACATCGCCTGTTTGGGGAACACCTAAATTTGAAGGACACTCGGCGGGATATTTGTCAGCCGAGCATCCCACAAAGCTTTGCCCAATCAGGGCACAATAAATAGCTGGTTGTTAAAGTGGAGTTCCACCCAAAAGGTTGAAGCTCCACTTATCTGCTTCCTCCCCTCCTCCTGTGCCACATTTGGCACCTTTCAGGGGGGGGGGATACCTGTCAAAAACAGGTACCCACCCCTACTTCTGTGTAAGGGCGCTGTGGTGACCTACGTCATTTGCGGCCCCTCCTCCTTTTCCCTGCTGCCTTCTGGGAGACACACAGAGGTCCCAGAAAACAGGGGGACCATTCAGATAGTGCAGCGTGACTCACGCATGCGCAGTAGGAAACAGGCTGTGAAGCTGTGCGTCTTTACTTCCTGTTTTTCCCTAGTAAAGATGGCGCACCTGCACCCAGAGCCAATGGATCGGTCGTCTTCAGGTTAAGGAAAGTGTACTTAAACAAAAAAGCAGCAGCTAAAGTAAGCTGGTAGCTGCTGACTTTTCTTTTTTTTTTTAATATAGGCTGGAACTCTGCTTTAAGGAGCAGGCTGGCAAGCCAGCCGCTGTATTCTTAACAACTGATAAGCCATCAGCCGTCAATGGGCTTCCCTAGGCTGTCATCAGCTGTCAACAAGGGAGCCCCCAGATCCCCCCCCCACTAAAAAAATTGTCAAAAATAAACAACACACAGTTATTGACAATTCCTTTATTAAAAATAAAAAGTCCCCAGATGTAGATTCATTGTCAATCACAATGCCTGCCGCAGCCACACGGACCTCAAAAAAGAAAAAAAAAAAAGCTCCGCCCATGACAGAAAGGTTAACCGCTGACTACCTGCTCTGCCGTTTGACAGTTCTTAAGTAGGTAAGGGGTGGGGCCACCTGGCGACATCTCCTAGTGGCAGTGCCCCCATGTGACATTACCGACCCAGCATGCATCGATCAGTGACATCACAGGGGGGCAGTGCCACCAGGTAACGCTGCCAAGTGGCCTATTACCCATTTAAAAGCTGTCAGCTGGCAGAGCAGGCAGACGGCAGTTATCCTTCGTTGCGGGTGAAGCTTTTTTTTTCTTTCAGGCCCAGAGGTGGTGGTGGGCGTTGCGATTGACAATGGATCTATATCAGGGGACATTTTTTTTTTCATAAAGGAATTGTCAAAAACTGTGTGTGTGTGTGTTTTTTATTTCTTTTTGACACTTTTTTTGGTGACTGCTATTATGGTTCTATGTTCCCCATACTCATTTACAGGGGGGGGGGGGCTGGGATCTGGGGGAATCTTGTTCCAATAAGCCCACTACATGCAATCCCCACAACCACAGCCCAGAATTGTCGGGAGGAGACCCTTGTACCCATCAACAGGGGACAAGGTGCTTTGGGGTGGGGGGGGTCAGAGCTCTCCCTGCCCCAAAGCACCCCAAATTTTTAGGGCATGTGGCTTGGTATAGTTCAGGAGGGGTTCACATGGGTCTGGTATGGAATGGGGGGGACCCCCACACCATTTTTTCTAACTTTTATGTGTTGCAGGCAATTTAAATGTCATTGTTTTTTTTATTTTTTATATATATATGTCAGTTTTGCTGCAGCAGTTTCTATACACAGCACAAATGTGCCACTTTACAGGCAGACAAAGGGGGTCTCCCAGGCACTATATTAAAAGGAATTTTTCATTTTTATTATTTCTCTTTAAGCATCATTAAAATCACTGCTCCTGTAAAAATGATCTTTTTTTAAAAAAACATGCGGTCCCCTATACCCTTTTTTTATGGCCAATAACGTGCATATAAGCCTTAAAAATGGGGACTTTTGATTTTTCAAGTTTGGGTCCTTTAGACTTTAATAGAGTTCATGGCTCAGGTCCAAACTTTTTACATGTTAGGGAGTTCTGGTGCAAACCGAACCAGTTGGTGTTCGTTCAAACTCTAATCGGAACGCTTCAAATGCTGTTGGTTGCCTTACCTCAAATGAAAGCGCAAAAGGCCCCTAAAGAGATAAATGTACACTTATAAGCAAAAACATTATATCATCTGAGCATTGCTCAAAAATGTTGTTTCTGGTTTAGCATACTTGAGACAAAATTTAATTTACAGTTTTTAATTTTTTTTTTTAACACATTAATTATAGATCACGCAAAGGATACAGCGCAATTTCTTAAATAGATCATTTTACAAAAAATAGTCTTTGATCATTTATCTTACACATTGAAAGGAGCTTTTTTTTAACTCTATTGTTTAATTACGAAGTCAGTATATATATATATTATATGAAGAACTGTACATATTTGTTTGGACACAATGCTACCCAAACATATATATATATATATATATTTTTTTTTTTTTTCATTTGAAAATAATTAGAATTGACCTTTAAATACTACATATATGATTTGAATGAGGCTCAACGTGCACAATTTTCTTTGTAAGCATTTCATAACTTTTCATATGAAAACAGTCGAGGTTGGGGGATTTATGTAAGCGTTACTTCTAACTGTGTGTATAGCTGAGTGTTGACCTTACACTTATGTACATCAGTTTAAGCACAGACATTGCAGTGTCATGCTTCCATTTAAAAAAGCCAATTAATATTACAGTTGCATGGCATCTACAATGTAGGAAATCACTCTGCAAATGTAGACAATATCACATGTTGGCCTTAAGGAGTGTGAAAGTAATGGTGGCTTGTTTGGTGAACTCAGAGTGAGAACTGGCGCTATCATAAATATACCAGCCAATATATGACATTAAAGAACAAGAAGCAGAATGGAAACAATGCTCTTGAGTACAGGTCGATCCGTTTGGCTTCCGATGGAATGACTGGCTTGACAGGAGGTGGCTTTTTGTTATTTTTGGCTTGGGATTTTCCCAGGCCGTTGTTGACTTCGATTGGTTTTCCATAACAGTCGTAATTGGACAATTCAAAATCTCTAGGCAAGCTTCCAACGATGCTAAAGTCATTGGATCTCAGATCAGATTTAGACGTGCAGACTTTTTTGCATCTTGTTTCTCCGACCTGGGAGTAATAAACAGCCAGATGAATTATTGATGTAAGAATATATAAAATAAACATCAAACTGCAAATGTTACGTCGATAACAGAATGTACCTGCTGGGAAGCAAAAACTTTTGCTTACGTTAAAAAAAAAAAGCCTCTAGTTATATTGGAAAATATTATAAAGTTCACCAAAAAGTAGTATGCAATATTGTGATAAAAATGCCTTACTCTGCACATAACATTGAAGCAAACGTAAAAATGTTTTTAATAATTTTAATTAAAAAAGGACATGTGATATTAAAGTGCAGGTAAGTAAAGCACAACTAAGGTGAAGGAAATTTGTGGACTTTGTCTTAGGCTCCATTCACACCTGAGCGTATCATTTTCAGGCGTTTTTTAGGCGTTTTCTCAGGTGCTTTTTGCAGATTTTTTGGAGGCATCTAACAAACACGCTTGTATTCTGCCAAAAAAGAAGCTCATGTACTTTTTTGATCTTCAGGCGTTTTGATTCAAGCAACAAAACGCTCATATGAGAATAGAGGCCATTAAAATGAATAGGATTTTGCTTGCTGGGCATTTTAAGACTTCAGAGATGAGCGTTTTACGATCTGAAAAAACGCTCAGGTGTGAACAGGGCCCTAAAGCTGAACTTCAGGTAGATAATAAAAAAATAGGCAGATTAATGCAACTCAGTATTCATGAACACATAATTAAATGTATTTTTTAAAATGTAAGCAGTATAAATATCTGAATTTTACTTGGGATCAGCCTCCTTAAATCTTTGTACAGCAGAGCTCAGACTGGAGAGAAGGATAAACCCTACAAGATTCCAATCAGTTGTTCTAAAGTGCAAGGGACAAGCTGACAGGAGAATTGAGCAGAGTGACAGAGGAAAACGTTTAGTTTCTCTTTCCACTGTCCAGTAACAAACTGAGGGAGGGACGAGACCTGTAAGTGTTACTGAACTGCTGCATTGAAAAATCAGGTCTCTTGTGCTGCCAGACAGAGTGGTGCTGTGTGGCTTAGCTGTGTAAATGTCAGAACTGAATGAATAAAAATATTAATCCTTTGGCAGGTAAAACAGGTGCAAATATATGCCTAAGCTTAGGTAAAACAGTTGTTAAAAAATCACCACCAGGGGTGGAACTTACATTTAATCTGAAGTATCCCATCATAGCTGAAATTATTTGTCCTCTGCCCCCTCCTATACCCCACAGTCATAATCTTGTGGTGCTGTGGGTTCAATAGAGTCGAGGGACCTGTCACAGGCATTTAAAAATGTTGACTATGCCTGCCCTTCCCGCCTCCCCTTCTCCATTTATGGATACTGTACTATAGTTTCCATGAATGAAAAGTAATCCATGAATATAGGACTATGCCATCAGCATCCAAATGCTACCTTTTTTTTACATATAGTAACTATCACTGTTAGACTAAAGGTAGGCTGTCTGCAAAGTGATTCTGCAATGGATCCTCAACACACACAGTTACAGGTTTAACTCAAATTTCTCTGGTTCTAACTTACTACTGAAATTGCTTAAATGTGTATCATACGTGAAGCTCTTACTCAATTGATACAAGGCAGAAGACTCTTTATAAATGTAGCACCCTCCTAGTATAGAGTAGTCATCTAGGTAAATATAGTTTAGCTCCTCTGTTATCAGTGGAGAAGGGGTTGATTGCTTAGGGCTGCTCCGTGTTTCACAGGCTGCTGTTCTGATGCTTCCCCCTAACTTCTAGAGGATTCTGAAAGTATAGTGGGCAGAAGGAAATAACAGGCAGCCTGAATATTTTTGAGACTCCAGCAAATCCCTGTAGAGGTGTGCTCAGAAGGTGGCGAGGGACCTCATAAATAGTCTGAGGCCTGAGCAGCAGTCCTGCAGCAGGAAACCCCTGTGCCCCTGGGGCTGCTTTCTGAAAGAATCTGTTAATAAGATACCGAGGTCCCAGCTAGGCTTAGGTGAGAGGGCCTATTCTCTAGCTGAGACTCAAGGATCAAGTGGGGTCTGGGGAACTCACTGGAGAGAGTCAGAGGGAAGTTGGTGGTAGAGTCCAGCTGCCCTACGGAGGTGTGAGTCTACATTTCTCTCACTAAGAAGAGCCTGGTGAATATCAGAAGGAGGCAACCAATAGCTGAAAGGTTAGTGACTGTGTTTAGCTTTTAAAATCTGAAAGGAGTACAGGTAACCATCAGCATAGAGACTCTGTGGAACATTCAATAGGTGTAGTGCAGCCAGCAGTTTTTGACATGTAGCCAGAAATTGAGGTGTCCTCCAGTTATCTAGTTCTACAGTTTTCGGTATCCCATGCTCCCTCCCCCTATCCCAATTCATTGTTCTTAATAAAAACCACAAAACAAAAACCCTAGACTGTTCTTTGAGCCAATGGAAGAATGCAAGAAATTATGTGTGCCTGGCTTTATGTGCTCTGAGGGGGAAAACCGGACCAAAATTTCCAGTGGCTCTCCATGGGGTGCGCTACATACCAGGTCCATGCCTCCACTTTATTGGTCATTTTTAAAATGATTATATGTGATTATTTAATGATGACATGGTCATGTTACCTATACTAATATGAGCATCTGTAATCATAATGTAATAATGATGCAGGAGGTAGACATACTTGCAAAGTGCTGATATGGACTGGTGTACCCGTCCCATTGACCGTATTCTTTTTTGCTGCATTGATTCCCTTTTCAGCTTGCTCAGTCTTTGCAATTTTGGCTTTTTCTGCTTCAATCCTCTTTGGGCTGTTCAGGAAGACCTGCACTACAGCATACTCGACGAGAGAGGCAAAGCCAAAGAGGAGGCATGTGATTAGCCACACGTCAATTGCTTTCACATATGACACCTTTGGCAGCTCTTGGGCTAGGGTAGTACATTCAGATGCCAAGCTCAGAACTGAAAATATACCTAGGGAAACATAAGGAGGCACAATTAAGGATATAAATATGGAGATAACTTGTTTGTTGCAATCTGTATTATGTTTTCATACATAAACTTGCTGCCCCTTTGCCATGGGTATACCACCCTGCCCAGTATGCCTATCATGCAAAAACCTGAAAGTGGAGAAGGGGATTTGTTTTGAAGTTTAAAATGAATATAACAGTCCTTCAAGTGCTGATCCTGTGAGAAGCACTATGGGTGGCTTACATCATTGCGTTTCTTAACCGTCTTAATAGGTATTTACCTTAAAATGAATGGAAAGTGTATTTTTTCCAACCAGCTTGCTATGGGGACACAAGAAGAGGAGGAGCCAGGATCACCACCTGGGACCCAAGAAGAGGAGGATCGGGGCCACTCTGTGCAATACCAGAGCAGGTGAGTATAACATGTTTATTATTTTAATAAAAATAAAAAATACTTTAATAACATTTTCAGGTTCTTGAAAGGAGTACTGGGGCGGGGTACTTTAGCGTTTTCAGGAAGCTAGGTACAGCACCCAGCTGGCCCCTCCCTCCAGCCATGATATGCCTGCATTGCATAGAGAAGCTCTGAAACCCAATGATAACATCTATGTGTCTAAAATAAGGTTTTTAGTGTAGATGGCTAAAAAAAAAAAAACATTACTAGGACTTGTGTCATAAATTAAATGAATTAACACAGCTGTAGAGTATTTTATGGTAACTGAAATTACGAAAAAACAATTTCCATACTTGGAAGTCCAGCCTAACGTGCACACACATGCATCTGACCAAAAAATAAAGAGTAAAGGCCCGTACACACGCACCGATTGTGGGCCGAACGATCAGTCGTCTTTTGTCCAGTGCTGTCGTGTAGATTGAAGAGTGCTAAAGACAGCACATGAATTTTGTCGGCCAACAACAACCGACTGCAGAAGTGATGTCATGTGATGGTTAACTTTCCGTGTGTTTTTTCTTCTCTGAGCATGCCCAGTCTTGCTCATCTGCTTTTTGTCGGCCGAAATCTGTACTGACTGACGAACAATCGGCCGTTCTTTGTTGGCCAACAAAAATTTTAAAGCCTGCACACCAGATTTTGTTCGGCCGAAAAGTCGCAGTCGGTTGTCGGAAGCATCATACTAACAAGCCGACAATCGGCCGATCGGACGTTGGTCGAATATTTACGGACGACAATCGGTACGTGTACGGGCCTTTATGCTGAATAACAGAGCAGACATGACAGCATAGTTCTTACAGCTAAGTGACACTCCTTAAAGACGTGCGATGACCATATGATTGGGTATTTCTCTGGCACCATCCAATGAACCCATGTTATACATACAGATGAGAATGTTTTACTGACATAATGAATATGGAACATCGATCTGAGAATGAAAAATGAGATCAGGACATATGAAATAGTGAGTTACATATATGAGTAGACTTGTAAATCTTGGCATAATATGCAGAGCATTAATTCACAGTTTTTAGCGGAATGTATCACGTAAAAATGATGAGTAAGAATAAAATCAATGTCCTTGTTGTGCATAATTTGATTGTTGTTTAAAAGATGCCGCAAAAATGCTGCTGCTGGTTTACAAGGAGAAACAACATCTACCAGGGGATCCCAATTACCCCTAATGACAGACACTAGTTAGGATTACTACTCTAAAAAATTATGGTAATCAAAAGTCTCTCCGAGCACAGAAAGCTCATATAAAGGCTCCACATTCATTAGCACAATAAGGTAACTGATGTACTTGTCCTGCAAAAGTTCTGAAATATTGCTACAGAATTATATTCCACTCCAGAGAGCATACCCACAGGATTCTTCTATCTCTTAAGAACATCCAATATAATGCAAGAATTATATGCTCTTGTCATTACTTTCATCATTCCTGCTGGATATTCTTTACTGTAAAATAAATGAAAAAACTATCGGGATGTAAGGCCCCTTTATATTGCCTACAGGAAATAAGACCTTGTTTATAAGTTCTACAGGTCTCACTGTTGAAATCAACAGAGACATATAGGAAGCCAGCTTGCCGATAAATCTAAATTGAAACTACTGTTTAGGATAAAATAAGGTTTGCCAAAATGAAATATAATAAACCCCTCAATGGAAATGATGTGAAGTACAGTAGTTACTACTTAAAACATTATCACCATTTCCATATAAATACAAAAAAATACTTAGGGATTTGTGAGGATAGACACACCAAGTATAATTTTGTACACACAGTATATGGCCAATAGTATACCGAACTGCTTTGGTAATATCACATACACTATATTGTCAAAAATATTGAGACACCTGCCTTTACACGCACATGAACTTTAACGGCATCCCAGTCTTAGTCTGTAGGGTTCAATATTGAGTTGTCCCATCCTTTGCAGCTATAACAGCTTCAACTCTTCTGGGAAGACTGTAAACAGGGTTTAGGAGTGTGTCTATGGGAATGTTTTACCATTCTTCCAGAAGCACGTTTATGAGATCAGGCACTAATGTTGGAGAGAAGGCCTGTCAGTCAGCAGCTCTCTCCTCTGCCTCCTCCTCACTCATTGGAATGCTGAGCTGTGGAAGGGGGGGGGGGGCGGTGGGCTCAGGCTTATAACAGCTCACTGAGAGGCTGAGCCGGGTTTTGTTTTAGGCACCTAATGGATCCCGACTCCGTGGTCGTGATGGCGCGGTGCCTGGACTGGCATCTGTGACGTCAGCAGAGAGTGGACTTCAGACCACTCTCTGCTGAAAATGGGTTACAGGAATGCAGAATGAACTGCACTCCTGTGATCCTAAGGAGCTTTGGCTGTATGTCTCCTTTAACCACTTTACCACCGGAGGATTTTCCTGCTTTACGTCCAGGCCACTTTTTGCAACTTGGCACAGCGCGAATTTAACTGACAATTGCGCGGTCATGCAACACCGTACCCAAACTAAATTTATGTCCTTTTTTTTCCACACAAACAGAGCTTCCTTTTGGTGGTATTTGATTACCTCTGCGCTTTTCATTTTTTGAGATATTAATAAAAAAAGAGCAAAAATTTTGCAAAAAAATTGACATTTTCTACTTTGACAGTTAAAAAATATCCAATATATTAAATTTTTGCCATATATTTAGGCCAAAATGTATTTAGCTACATGTCTTTGACAAAAAAATTCTCAATGAGCGTATTTTTAACCGCTTTAAGACCGGAAGATTTTACCCCATTCCTGACCAGGTTATATTTTGCGATTTGGCACTGCGTTACTTTAACGGACAATTGCACGGTCGTGCGATGCTGTACCCAAATTAAGTTTATGTCCTTTTTTTCCCCAAAAATAGAGCTATCTTTTGGTGGTATTTGACCACCTGTGCGATTTTTAATTTTTGAAAAAAAGAGCGACAATTTTGAACAAAAAAAACCCAATATTTTTTACATTCTGGTATATAACATTCCCAAAAAAAAAATTAAAAATCTAAATATTTTAACATTTTAGGCCAATTTGTTTTCTGCTACATATTTTTGGTAAAAAAAAAATCACAATAAGCGTATTTTGATTTGTTTGCGCAAAAGTTATCACGTTTACTAACTACGGGAAAGATTTGTCATTTTTATTGTTTATTTTTTTTTACTAGTAATGGCGGCGATCTGTGATTTTTTTTTTTGCAGGACTGCGACATTGCGGCGGACAGATCGGACATTTTTGACACTTTTGGGGGTACCAGTGTCATTACTACAGTAACCAGTGCTATAAATATACACTGTTACTGTAATAATGACACTGGCAGGGAAGGGGTTAACTTTATTGATGATCAAGGGGTTAAAGGTATGCCTCATGCTTACTGACGTGTGTGGGGGGAGGGGATTGTGTGACACAGACACAGATCGCAGGTTCAGCTATGCTGAATCCTGTAATCTGTCACTGTCTGTCACATAGGAGATCCGCCTGCTTTGTTTACACAAGTGTTCGGATTTCCTCACTCGATCTCTGACAATCGGGGAAGAGCGACGGTGATCACCCCCTCTCCTCCCCTGGCGCGACTCCCGCTGTGTCTGAATATAGTGGGAGCGAGCCTCTGTCGGCGTGCGCAGCGCCGAGAGGGGGCGGGATCCAGCGAAGTAAGTCTACGTCGCTGGACGATAACAAGCCACTTTGCCGCAGTACCAGCTCAGTGAGCAGTCGGCAAATGGTTAAGAGTTCCCTTCACTGGAACTAAGGGGAGAAGCCCAACCCTTGAAAAACAATCCCACACCACAATCTCCCCTCCACCAAATGATTTGGACCAGTGCACAAAGCAAGGTCCATAAAGAGATGGATGAGCAAATTTGGGGTGGAGGAACTTGACTGGCCTGCACAGAGTCCTGACCTCAACCTGATATAACACCTTTGGGATGGATTGGATTAGAGCAGAGGCTGTTAGCCAGGTCTTCTCGTCCAACATCAGTGCCTGACTTCACAAATGTGCCTCTGGAAGAATGGTCAAACATTCCATAGACACACTCCTAAACCCTGTGGACAGCCTTCCCAGAAGAGTTTAAGCTGTTATAGCTGCAAAGGGTGGGCCAACTCAATATTAAAGCCTACAGACTAAGCCTGAGATGCCATCAAAGTGCATGTGCATGTAAAAGCAGGTGTTCCAATACTTTTGACAATATAGTGCATATAACATTTTATAGAGAGCTATTTATCCATCTTGTTTTTAACCTACATTGTTAGACAGGTTTATTTGGTTTGTTAGCAGACTGGTGGGTGAGTATATCAAGCTAGGAGCCGGCTGTTTTCCACACACCTCTTTTAGTCCCCTTTTTCTTCAGTTTTTTCATATACAGGGATGGAAACGCAGAGCATTACCTGCCTGTGTCTCATTTAAGGTCCCAAAACTGCCCATATTTTATATGTAATCAGGGATGAAGACACTGTGCTTTACAGGCTGGTGCCTCATTTAAAATCCCAATTTGTCTTTACTACCTATACTAAAGGGATTGAGGTGTGTGCTTTCCAGCTGGTCATTTTTTTAGTTTGCACCCAATGGCTATTACACAGCCATTCATTTTTCAATACCAGTCATGGATGGAAGCAGGTTGGGGGAGGATCGGAACACCTCAAAGCCCACCTGTTTCCCATCCATCCATTAGCAGTCATGTGCTTCAATTGTGGAGACACTCAGGTTGAGTAGTGTTAGGACTGCAAGATACACAGAGTGTCGTGAAGAGGCCTTGCAGCTTACACATGCGTTTGCAAATGTGTGTTAACCAAACCCCTGTTTTTAACCTACATTGTTAGACAGGTTTATTTGGTTTGTTAGCAGACTGGTGGGTGAGTATATCAAGCTAGGGGGCCAGCTATTTTCCACACACCTCTTTTAGTCCCCTTTTTCTTCAGTTTATCCATCTTGCAAACAGTTTTTTTGAAGTATTTTACTTTTTTAAGGACAAGTACCAGGTATAGACAGTGCCTTCTATTGCACTGAGCAAGCCAGTATGAATGTTATGCCCTGCATATTACAATACTGTATATTATTAATTCTTTTGTAAGTAGTGGTATAACAAAATGTGTCAGAAGATTTGTTTAAGCTTTACTTATTGTGGATAGACATTTTTTAGTTGTAGGCAGAGCCATCCACTGGTTTTCTATATGTCTTGGACACTTCATCAGTGAGACCTTCCTAGCATAATTCCTCTCTCTGTTTCTGTCTACCTGGGAATTTTGTTTGTTCTCACCCACCTTTGGTATTGTAGCAACTTCTGTTTCCTTTTTTCGTGAAAAAAAAAAAAAATGTATATACCATAAAATCCATGCAGAAGATTCAGTCCCCTCTCAAAGTGACAACAGCAGGTGTGCAGACCCAGTTGCATAGAGATCTCATCATTATAGACCCTGAGAGATCTAAGAAAATGTTAGGTTGTTAAAAGTATAACTAAAGGCAAAACTTTTTTTTTTTTAGCTTTGAGCTATTTGTTCTGTTTACCGTAATCATGAAAAGTGAAACTAAAAGGAAAATCCCAAATTTTGGGTTGTCCCCATAAAAGTAATAGAGGTGAAATAATCTAATGAGGACACTAGTTATGGTGACTTGGGGTCCCTAAGACAGTCCTTAAATTTGTAGAGATTTCCTCTCACTTCCTATTTGGTTATGGGACAGGAAGTGAAGGTAAATATCTCCAATGGGACAACAATGAGAAAAATAAACCTTACAGGGATTATAACCCTCCCTTACTCTATCCAAAATGTAAAAAAAAAATCCCTATAGTTATACTTTAACTCCAAAATCTGTAAAAACTGAAATAACACTTTTTAGGTGGACTGACACTTTTAAAATTAAATCTTGCTCCAAATGAAAAATGCCAATTTAAACTGCTTGATTTACAATATAAAAAATAGATGCCAAGTAGCAATGTTCACTATGACAAAACAATGGTAATAACTTTCAAAGTAACAGCCAACCAAATGTTTTCCAACTCTGCACACAAACTCAACCAATATTGGTTACCTAATGGTACCCTGGCAGCACTGGCATCAGGGTTGATCCAAAAAGATAGCCAGGACAGGACAACAATCAGCAGAGTCGGAGCGTAGACGCCCATCATATAGAAGCCCACCTGTCTTCTCAAGGTAAAGACAACCTCAACACATGTGTAGTAACCTTTATTGAAGAGAAGATAAGAACACATGTAACAAAATGTATTTATTACTCACAAATATTCTACTATAAGAAAACTCATGTATGAATCAATGCAACATTGCCATTGTGTTTTCTCTGTACCCAGTTATTTATAATGAATACTTTATACAACAGTCTAGGAGAAAGAGTGGCTTGGTTGGGTTCAGAGGGATTTTCCACTTTTATCCAAAAAGAAAAAAATTATACAAAAAGCTAAATATAATATTAAAATACATATAAAAGTCCTGTTGTACCTGCCAAAATACTTGTTATTCTGTCAAGTCATTTGTTTGATGGAGTTTCATGCTTTTTTTCCAGACAGTATTACAAATCACTTTTTTGCAGGTTGACATGCATTTTACGCACATCAAATTGCATTTCCCTACCTTAAAAATAATCTTTGGTTGCTGATCATGTGCTACTGTTAGGTAAAATGCACTGCCTATGCAATTTACTTTGTTACCAATGATTTTTGTGTGTAGCACTGTAGCACAGATAAATGAACAGGCCTGGTTGATTTATAATACATATATATTGACATAGTTATCTAATGTAGGGAGCTCTCATCTGCAATTCAATGAAATTGAGTGTACACAGTTAAGAAGCTTTACCTTCTGCTCCCATTAATAGCAAATAGTCCACTATCGTAGTTCTGGATCAGGGGTGGCAACAGGGAACTACAGTTGAAAAACAGGGAGGTTAAATGGATAGCTGAGTTGGACACTATACAACCCAAAGGTTTAAATGCTGACTTTGATTTATTCTCATTTTTGTGAATGTTATCAGTAATTGTGTTATGTGAAATTTTACAGATCATATTGTGGATGGAGAATATGGTGGAAACACCAAAATAAAATGTTTCCAATATATTGTATTTATTGTGCAAATGTTATGGGTTTGTTTCATTCATGTTGTTCTGTGAGAGCAGTTCTTTGATGCAAATTAGTAAAAGAATGTGTGGATGTGTACATAGGTGTTATATATTACTGGTTGTAATTAACATTTACGATTGTTAGCTTCATTTTCATACTTTACTTGAGGATTTTGCAAAAAATTAAATTATTTGAGGTGCTGCAGAACTACTATCATGGACTATGTATACATGTTAAAGTTTGTATACATTTTTTTGAGCCCCTTTGTATACAGTATATACAGTTATGAGTCATTCAGCTATGTGTGTGTACATTTCAGCTTGAGCTATTGATCTGTGTTTATAGCAGATGTTTGTCAACAAGCTATAAGGAGGTAACATCTCAATCCCTCCTAGATTATAAACTCTGACAAGTAGGGTCCTCTGATTCCTCCTGTATTGAACTGTATTGTAACTTTACTGTTTGCCCTCATGTTGTAAAACGCTGTGCAAACTGTTGGCACTATATAAATCCTGTATTATAATAATAATATTATTAATAATAATAATAATAACGATGATTACATCTACATTTTTAGTTATTACCATAACAAAGCAAATATGTACCAAACCACTATATCCTTCCTTCAAACCTCTAATTCTGGGTCAGTTGTACTGATGTGGTCTCATTATAGAGAACCTATCAGTAATTGAACCACTCCCCCTTCTTCCCTTGCACTCCATAAATATAAGTTTAGTTATCTCCTTTCCCTTCCTTTCAGTTTGACAAAGGAGCGAAACCGCTCCGAAACATGTTGCCGCCTACTTTGTGACATCAACACGGTCCGACATTCTCCGGCCATAGATCCTTTGTCCTCTTGCGTTTCAGCCTGGTTACATCTCCAGGCTACTTCTTTTCCTGCCTGTCAGCTCCCGCGGCAACAACTCCCAGACAACCTACTTTGCTCCTCAGAGATATTTGGACATCTGGTTGCCTGTCCAGTGCAGCCCCCACTGTAACATCCAATTGTGTCTCTGCCTAGTACAGTGGGGATCCATGACAGTTCCATCCATCCTCTCTGGACCCTTGCCAGCAGCTACTGGCCTCCAAAGGAGAAATATGAGTCTCTCATCCATGTGAGTGCAATTCTTTTACTACTTGTATGTTTTTTTACTTATTAAACAGATACACTGAGAAGGCAGCACCTTCTTTTTCATTTTTTATTCTCAGTTGTATTGATAACTGTGATATTTCTTAGTACTTGCTTTATTTTTTACATTAGCCTTTCTGAGTGAAGAAATACCATTAGCAGTTGGCTGCTAATTTCTCAGAATACAGACAAAAGGAACCCAATTTCTCTATGTGGCATTAATAGCTAAAGACTGAACTCAAGGCTTCCAGCAATGAACCTACAGAGTATATAGGCATGCCGAACACAGGTGATTGCAAATGAACAGCAAGCAGGTGCACTGCCAGAAGGCTTCAGTCTAATCCATGATAATTGTCAGTGCAGCCCTGCGAAAAATAATGCAGATGGGGCTAAAGAGTTGCCTGTGTGCTCAAGTTCATTTCTATTTTGTTTTTATTTATGTTGTATATGTATTAGCTTTTATTTACACTCATTTGCAACTGTCTTGTAAAACTTTGTGCACAGCTTTATTATTTTTTAAACAAACACATCGATGTATTTCAAATAGAACTTTAGGAATAAAAAATATTTTACAAATCTTCTAAAAATATATTTTGTCCGTTATTTTGATCTGTGACGTGATAATAAAGTGGCTCAAATGGGGCCATTCACCAGCTTTCTATGCATTTACTGTATTTATCAGAAGAGAGGCTTGTTTAAAAGACACATTGTTCCACGTCAAGTATTTAAAACTCTAAGCAACAAGAAGAGCATTAGCGTTTTTAAAGCAGCACACTCCCACGACACGGAAATCAATAGATCTTAACTATGTCTTGACCTTTTCAAGCTGCAAGAGAACCTGGCCCATGCTGGCAAAAATCAATACCCAGGTTTCCAGAGCTCATTCTCTGGTGTTTGCCCCATAACATTCTTTACATGGACTTCTAATACTTCTTACAAACTCATACACTTTCTTCTTAAAATCCACTAGGAAACCTCGGTGGAGGTGACTCTAGATTTATTGGTACTTTGATGTGCACAATTACAGTATAAAACAACTTCCCAGATGCTGCCCTGAAATGCTTCCATTCACTCATGTTTAGTATACTAAAAATATGTCTGATTAAGATCTGGCTAATGTTACCTGGAGACCAATAAATCTGGAAGTGGCTGGGGGAACCCATTACTGAGAATATTTTATTAGGGGAATATTTAATAACAGCAATTTAGAGACATTTGAACAGAAGGGAACCTTGATAGTGTCTACATCAAAGTGATCATCTGTAAACTTCTTAATCTCTATTACCACGTAAAGAGAGAGAGAGAAAAAAGAGCCTGGCAAATGTAAAGGATATTTTTAGAGCAAAACGTCTTACCAAAATCCTTAGGGGTCGGTTCACACCAGATGGCAGCAATTTCCTGCACAGCCCAAAGCATAGATAAGGCATAATGCCGTGTCTCCAATGTTGTCAGTTCACCATTTGAAAAAAAGTATTGCATGCCTTATTTAGAGCAGTGAGTTTCAACACGAACCAACTCATCGCAACACTTTTACGATACATATAACTGTATAGAAATGTCACTGAAATTTCAATTAAGCTTTGTTACAAGAAAATAAACAGTACAATGCACCGGGATTGGCACATTGGCACTGTGGCACAGCGCACATGAGTGGCCATGCGTTTAGCACAGCTCATTAATGTGAAAAGACCCTTAAAGTGATTGTAAACCCTTTCATTTACCTAGTGAAGTGACTGGCCTTAGAAGATACACAGAGATGAAACACTTCCTACTACATACATTGTACCTGTTTATCTGCAATGTTCTCTTCTCTACATCCGTTCAAAGTTGGGAATTTATTAAGCTTTTCTGAGCTGTTAGAAATAAGGTTATGGAGTAATGAAGTAATAAAAAAGGGTAATGAAGTCACATTGAGCTGGATATCCCTCACCTATAGCTTTTTCTCTTGGTATCAGGAAAACTTATCAGAAGTGACTCATGCTGATAGCAGAGGAGTAAAGCAGTAGACAGAAATGACACTTAGTTCTCTAGATAGAGACAAGTACACACTATAGAAGGATATGCTTTATTCATATTTCATGTCTGAGGTTTACAACCACTTTAAGGAAATATTTGCTGGAGAAATTCAGTGCTGCTACTTATGGCCACCTTCTGAAAATGATAGTTGCATGGCTGCCTGGTTAGTCATATGCGTTAAAGAGACATTGTCACCTTATCCATTTAGGGCACAGTCACCATGTCTGTGAAAAGCTCCCCCTGACTACTTAAACTGATGTTTCCAGCACTTCTTCACAGCAACTCCTTCTGTAAAATAGCCAGTGATATGACGCAATGCTAAGGCCTAGTAAGCAATCACTGTCATACTGTATGTTGGAGGGATGACGTTAGTGCTTCCTCTGCCAACAACAGCCAACACTGGTTATTATGGTAGCAGCTGCAACTGAGGAAAGGACTGTAACAGATATCCATGAAGAGGTAAGTATAATGTGGTTTGGGGTGGGCTTCAGACCAGCACTGTTACATTACCACCATGTCGCTTTACTTTTTTTTTATGTAAACGACCCTTGGACAAGCATACAGTAAATGAAGTTAAAACACCTAATCTGTATAATTATTAGAGGGCAGCGACTTGATGATAGTGGAAAGGAGGATTCTCTACAATCCCAATAACCTTAATGATCAGGCACCTCCACCATCACATTCACAGTGGGACGATAAAAGGAGAGAGTTATATGAGCTATGGCATTCCTAGCATCTCCACCAAATGTTGGCACTATGAGTCTTTTACAATATACACAGGTATATCTAGTGCCTGATAGATACAAACACACTCCATACAACTAGAGAATTTTGTATGACTCAGACCTGCTATTCATGATGAGCAGAGGGAGAGGATTACCAACGTGAATTTAATTATTGTTAGAGGGTGGCTACATACATTCTCCATGTTCATAATTAAGATGAACTAGGGACTATGGACTGTGTTATTTGTAGTGCACATAGAGAAGTGCACATGGCCACAACTAAAGTGCATTGCTCATTTCAAATAAGTGAGGGGGAAAATAAGAAATTCAGGAGCTCACAAAGTGTAATAGGGGGCAGAAAAACACGGTAACAAAAAAATTTATAAAAAAATAGAATAGAAGACCATTAAAAGAGAAGTTCAGGATACTAAAAAATTAACACACATATTTACCTAGATGGCTGCAACATTAATGTGAGCTGCAGCTGTCCCCCACCGCTTCTACACGAAGAACTAAGCGATCAAAGATAGCTGATCGTGCAGTTCTCGGTCTGTTACCGCTCTGTGCTCTGCCCCTTCAGCGCTTACTGGAGTGCTGGGCTGTGGAGGGGGCGGGAGCTGCTGGCTTAGGCTCTCAGTGGGTGAGCCAGCTGCCAGTCAGGCATCTGGGCAGATCCTGACATTATTGTCGAGATCCCTGCTGAGCCTGCACTGGCTCTGTGATGTAAGCCAACAGGGGACTTTAGACTGCAGTCGGCTGAACCTGGGCCGCAGGAGTGCAGAACTAAGTGCACTCCTGTGTCTTGCAGAAGTATGGCCAAAGAGCTTTGAGTGGAAGTTATGGATTATTTGTGGAGTATAAAGATATTGTTTGGTGTCAATTTAGGTGAGTTGTTTCAGGTACTGCAAGGTCAGATTACAATAGCTGCATTCATTGGGCAAGCAGGGTAATTTACAGGCAGGATATTCATTTTTATTTTAGGTTCTCATAAAAGCAAAAATAAACTGACACCATTATTTGTATATGATGCTACTTACCAGTGCCCTTGTAGTATTTTGTACAGTTACCATATTCAATGTCTTCTGTCTTTATATCAAACTGAGGCAGTGCAATTTTTTCCATTTGAACAGGGTCTCCTGACTGCCAAATGAACCGCAAGTCATCTGTTGTATATCCAACTTTGTGACAAACAAAAATATATTTCAGCAATCTCCACACATTTCTATCAAATCAATTAAGCTTTTGCAAACCTATAATTATTTGTTCTCCAGGCACACAGTGAAGATCAGGGCAGAAACATTACGGCTTTTAAATCATTTGTTAACGTTATTAAAGCAACAGAATCTACATACCTGCAGAACAAAGCTGTGATAATGAGATTATTGATTTCTCTAATTTAGTACAAAGTACCTATTTTTATCTGGCCTTATTAAGCACTGAGACATCAACTGACAGCTCTTGTAATCTCCTGTTATTAATTACAGAAAACATCGGTGTGTGTTTTTTTTTTTTCTAGATGAAAATGTCTTCATCTAGCAGGATTCATGATGAACGAGAGATGCCACAGCTAAATCAATGTATGATATAGTATTATGTCATACAGTTTAGTCCTGCATATATCAGAAGGATACATAATTAATTTACTGGAAATATATCACATTATTATCTAAAGAAAACCTGTACTCTGACCACAAGTACTCAGTTAACCTTCTTCCTGCAGAATTAGCACTATAATGTGTCAGGGGGTTCAGAGGCATCCCTTTGGAAACACTATATTTTCTGGGAAAGGGGCAATTTAAAAAATAAAAAAAAAACTTGATCACGTTTTTGAGTAATACAATTACAAAATTAGTTTTCCATAGTAAAAATAGGAGTATACAGTACTACCCTTTTTATGTGCAATGCTCTATGCCTAAAACACACCAACCGACCCAAGCACTGTCTCATCTGTGGTGTGGCAATTCTGGCATATGCATAGAAGTTTCCTCCAGCCCTAGGTAAACTAAATACATCTGAAGTTTAGGTATGGCAATTTTTTCATAGTTACATTGGCTTATTTCTCTCAAATATTGTTCACAAATCTGTCTAAATCTGTGTTAGTGAGCACTTCTCCTTTGCCGAGACAATCAATCTACCTCACAGGTGTGGCACATCAAGAAGTTGATAAGACAGCATGATTATTGCACAGCTGTGCCTAAGGCTGGCCACAATAAAAGGCCACTCTAAAATGTGCAGTTTTTTTTTTTTTAAGTTTCAAACATTTTATTGGTTTTAAGTATTGATACAGCAAGTCAACAAAGAAGTAAACAATGCATAATAAACATGTGGCAATCAGCCAGCTGGTGTAATGAACGTACATAGCTTGGGTCAGTCAATATGTAAAGTACAAGTGTTTAACACAACTAATAATGAGAGTAGGAGTTAGTAAACAAGAGTTGAGTAGAGGGAATCAAAGAGAGACTATGCCTATATCCGAAATCAAGTGAATATGTTGAGAATTGAGATAGGTAAGAAAATGTGATATTAACGTGAGTATGGGTGCCCCCATGGTCCTCTCTGGTCTAGAGTTAAATCGCTGTGTCGGGCAGGTCTGGTGAGTCAAGGTGCGTTAAGAGAATGATAATCAAATTTTAATGCTTTTGGGGTAAGATAGCCATAATGACCAATGCTCCCGGAATCTCTCCTCTGTGAGGTGTGCCTTGGAGAAGAGGTATTCCATGTTGCAATGGTCATTGATGGAGTTGATCAACGCCTCAAGGGATGGCGAGGAGGGTTTTTTCCAGGCCCTAGCTAACACTAAGTGTGCCGAGATTAGAATATGGTGAGTAATTGGAGGGTAATTGTCAGGCAGCGAGAGAGGACTGAGACCAAAGAGGGCCATTTGTGGAGTAAGGCATACAACAGTGTCAGTCACAGTAGAGATGAGTGACGAAACCATTTTCCAGTAAGGGCGGATTATCTGGGCAAAGGAGAAGTGCTCACTAACCCAGATTTAGACAGATTTGTGAACAATATTTGAGAGAAAGAGACCTTTTGTGTACATAGAAAACATCTTAGATCTTAGAGTTCAGCTCATGAAAAATGGGGGCAAAAACAAAAGTGTTGCGTTTATAATTTTGTTCAGTGTAAAAATATATGTGCCATAACTGTGGGATCCCCATGGAAAATGGAAATCACTGTAGTAGGCTCTACTAATACAGTGATTGCCGCTAGCTACCGGGTCCCATGCTGCCTTGCTGCTTACTGAAGACTCGCTTGGAACAGACAACATTCAGAGAGCACTTTGCATTTTCTCAATGAATTCAAAGTGTTCTCCGTTTGGATAAGGTAGAGATGTTAACATTATTGCCTCTCCACCTCTTTGTATCATAATATGCTTTGCATATATTGAGAAAATGCAAAGTGTTCCTTAAATGGTGCCCGTGCCAAGCTAATGACCTCCTGTGTTAACAATGCAGCAGCTCGGCATGGGACTCAGAAGCTAGTGGAGATCAACGTAGTAGCGGTCTCTACTACAGTGATTTCCAGCTATGGCGCATACATATTTAAAAGATACCTAAACTTCAGTTTTAAAAGATGCCTCTAAAGTAGTTTACTTTTTTATTGACTTTATGGTAATAATTGTATTTGTTTATTTAGCACTTTATTGGGCCTACTTTGAATTTTTAATCAGTTTTTTAGTGTACGCTAATAATGTGCAAAATCTATGTACTATAAGGTGTTGAAAGACTAGTTCGGATTGGTTGATTACTATACAGTACTGTCCATTGCACAGTGGATAAACAAAACTACTGAAAATATTCACTATAAAATGAATATAAAAATCCTTTTTTTTTTTACCAGTATGTGTATTTTTGCTAGAATAGTCAGAACATATGGCTGCAGTGACATCCCATATGGCACTTGCTTGACAAATTATTTATACTGAAATATGGAAAATAAGCAGCGCTAAAATTTTTTATGTACAAACTGCATGTGCAACTATCTTAAATTGCTGACATACATGTAAGCTCTACTTTTACAGTAACACACATTTAAAAAATGAAATAAAATTAACTACATATCACATTCATAATTGACTATTTGCTGAATACTACTAAATATAACAAGGCATCTGATTACTAATAGATAAAGTGAGGCAGCTTGCCTTTCAACTAACATGAACACAAAAAAAAAAAACAGGCTAGTAATGTAAATTATTTCACATTCACTTTGATTGACTTTTGGGGGTAAATATTAAATAAACTGGTACTTACAACTTTCCAGCTGCATCATGCAACGTTGAGTATCCATTGGGAACAAAGTTAGATCCAGAGGACAGGATAAGGTTATGGACAACCTAAATAAAATAAATTACTACTGTGGTTTCAAGAAATAAAGAAATATGCATATATTTTATATTAACATAACCAAGCCAGTGGCATGTGATAATAGAGAATACAAATGTCAATATGTTTTTCTAGAATTCTCATTACTTCCCTACTTTGATCAATAGCTTTATATTTTTTTTTTTATTGTTCTATACATAAGTTTACCCAGTCATCCAGATTAGAGATGGCCTTGCGGTTCGCGGCGAATTTTGCTTGTTCGCTACCCGCCAAATTTGCAAACACATGGCGTTGTTCACGGCGGCCATATAAGTTTACATTGGAGAGAACTTTGACCCATGACACATCCGTCAGGTGGAATGGGACAGCCAATTAAAACATTTCAGCACATGGACATGCCCCCTACCCTATAAATAGACCTGAGCTGTCGGCCATTTCACATTCCGCTTTTTGCCAGCGTAGGGAGAGGTTGCCTGTGCTCATGAGGGAAAGATTGCCAGACACAAATAGCTCTTTAAAGATCCACAAAAGTCCTTTTCAGGGCTGGTATTTCGGTATAGGTCTACTAGTATCTTTTCAGGTTGGGGCAGGTATCCAGTCGGTGCTTTAGGGGCAGTTAGAGATCGGCAGCAGTCACACAAATCGCTCTGTTAATGTCCACAAAAGTCATTTAAAGGGCTGCAAATTTTTTGGTATTGCTGTGCAGTGCACTAAAAAGGGGGGGGGGGGGGTATAATATACTTTGTAGAAAGCATATTATAGTGGATTAGTAGTATTATTGTGCACTGTGCAGCATTGTGACAGGTGTGGTGACTGAGCAATGCTGCAGCAATACTACACACAGTGACAAAAGCACTTATAATTTATTATAACTGGTGTGATAGACCAATGCCCCCCCCCCCCAATACCACATATTGAAGTGGGGTGTTATCTAAGTATACTTTTAGAAGTGTATTTGTGCCCTGCAACAATATCGCCTCTTTTGCTGAGTTAAGTCTGTGTCACAGTGCCAAACTCACTGGCCAATTTTTTTGAACTGCTGTGATAGACCAGTGGCCCCCCAATACCACATATTGAAGTGGGGTGTTATTTAACAGTATAATTTTCTAAGAGTGTATTTTAGTCCTGCAGTGACAACAGTTACTGGCCAATTATTTGTAGAACTGGTGTAATAAACCTGTGGCCCCCCAATACCACAGATTGAAACAGGGTGTTACCTGAGTATACTTTTACAAGTGTATTTGTGTCCTGCAACAATATTGCCTCTTTTGCTGAGTTAAGTCTGGTACACAGTGCCAAACTCACTGGCCAATTTTTTGAACAACTGGTGTGATTGACCAGTGGCCCCCCAATACCACATATTGAAGCGGGGTGTTATTTAACAGTATAATTTTCTAAGATTGTATTTTAGTCCTGCAAAACTTTGGCCTCTTTTGTTGTGTTAACTGTGCTACACACAGTGACAACAGTTGCTGGCCAATTATTTGTAGAACTGGTGTGATAAACCTGTGGCCCCCCAATACCACAGATTGATGTGAGGTGTTATTTAACAGTATACTTTTCTAAGATTGTATTTTAGTCCTGTAAAAATGTGGCCTCTTTTGCTGTGTTAACTGTGCTACACACAGTGACAACAGTCACTGGCCAATTATTTGTAGAACTGGTGGACTGACGGACCGGCAAATAAGGAGGAGAGGCAGGCAGAACTTGCATTGCACAAGAGGTACAAAGCAGACTGCAAATGTATCAGGAGTGAGCCATCAACCATGTACAGTCACATCTGGCGCTCCCAGGACGCTGTCACATGGCTCCGCAGTGCGGGCTTTTTTTTAATGTGTCCGTTGCTGACAACAATGTTGCTATCTGCAGCCTTTGCAGTCAACGCATAAGTTGCGGTAAGCCCAACACTCACCTAGGGACAACCGCCTTAAGAAGGCACCTGAAGTCCCATCACCGAGCCAAGTGGGAGCAACACCGTCAGAACCCACAAAGCCACACTCCATGCTCTCACCGTCCAGCCTCTTCTCCTTCTTCTGTCTCCTCACAGTTGTCCTCCACTCCACCTTCCAGGATGCCGTCATCACGTTGTTCTGGAAAAAGGCAGGCTTCTGTGGCTCAAATGTTGGAGCGTAAAAAAAGGTGTCCGACAGGTGTCTGACTACATCAGGTTAACGGCCGATGTGGACGCTCTGAGGAGTGATGAACCCCTGGACTACTGGGTGGGCAGGCTTGACCTCTGGCCAGAGCTTGCACAATTTGCAATGGAACTGTTGGCTTGCCCCCCGTCCAGTGTCCTGTCCGAAAGGACGTTCAGCGCAGCAGGGGGGATCGTGACCAATAAGCGCACTCGCCTAGCTCATGACAGTGTAGACTACCTGACATTTATAAAAATGAATGAGGCATGGATCTCTGAGGAATTCAACACATGTGACCACTAGACCATGTTTCACTGAAATTCCTCATGACGGGCCACAAATATCTGCCAGACCACCATCCACCCACATCAATTCCTGGTCCTTGTCTTCGCTAAATACAGCGGCATAAAAGGCATTTCATGTCCATTGAATGGCTAATTTTTGGGGCCTATACAGGCCAACACTTCTGTATACTATGAATGCCTAATGTACCTCTAGCCATCAAATACTACGTTCTTTGCTGTCAGTTAAACCCATGTGGGCTAATTTTTAGGGATGATCAAACTTTTGAAAGTTCGATCATTCGGTTCGACCAGAACACCCGAATTTCGGAAAAGTTTGGTTCGGATTCCAGAACCCCATTGAAATCAATGGGACCCGAACTTCTGGAATCAAAAAACACAATTTTCAAGCCCTAAAACCCAATAAATGCCCCTAAAAAGTGCCTAGGGTTGAAGGTGTGCACATGTGGAACAGGTGCGCAAACATGGTAGTTTTGGTGTTGGCGGAGCCTCCCCACCATAACCCCAAAGAGCTGGCTTTGAAGGAGGCCCAAAAATTGTAAAGGTGTGCACCTGTGGAACAGGTTCGCAAACATGGTAGTTTTTGTTTAGCATAGCCTCCCCACCTTAACCCCAAAGAGCTGGTGTTGAAGGAGGCCCAAAAATTGTAAAGGTGTGCACCTGTGGAACTGGTGCGCAAACATGGTAGTTTTTGTTTTAGCATAGCCTCCCCACCTTAACCCCAAAGAGCTGGTGTTGAAGGAGGCCCAAAAATTGTAAAGGTGTGCACCTGTGGAACAGGTGCGGAAACATACTAGTTTTTGTTTTAGCATAGCCTCCCCACCTTAACCCCAAAGAGCTGGTGTTGAAGGAGGCCCAAAAATTGTAAAGGTGTGCACCTGTGGAACAGGTGCGCAAACATGCTAGTTTTTGTTGTAACCAAAATGAGGTTCTGTGAACGTAAAGAGAATGAGAGGAGGATTTGAGGGTGGCACCATGGTCCAGGCTTAAACTGAGGCTCAGCTGCCACATCACAACGATAGCCTAGTCTACAAGGTCTGCATCAGGTGCATCAAAGCTTGATATCCACGACTGATTCATTTTAATGAATGTCAAACGGTCGACTGAGTCGGTGGAGAGTCTCGTTCGATGGTCTGTGACGAATCCTCCTGCTGCGCTGAATGCCCGTTCCGATAGGACACTGGAAGCAGGGCAGGCCAACAACTCCATGGCATACTGGGCCAGTTCTGGCCAGTGGTCTAATCTTAAGACCCAGTATGCCAGTGGATCGGCATCGTCACATGAAAAGCCCTCTGTGTCACTTTGTGCCCTCGCGTAATCGTCCACCATGTGATGCAGACGCTGTCGATGCGATGTGGCAGCTGAGAGGCCTGGGCGGTGAGGAATAAAAAAAGACCGAAAGGCATCCGTCAACCGCACGCCTTCTCCAACGCTCCTCTCGTGACCACCAGTAGAATCCATGGTAGGTTGTCCCCGCCCCTGCACCCTACGGGAGTCGGGGAACGTGTTCACCAGAATCCTCTTGAGACTGTCCTCAAGGGATTTGATCCTGTGGACTCTCTGGGTGGATGGGAAAAGCTCAGAGACTTTAGACTTGTACCGGGGGTCAAGTAGGGTGGCCAACCAATAGTGGTTAGTCTCTTTAATGGCCTTGATTCTGGGGTCCTTTCGCAGGCTCTGAAGCATGATGTTTCCCATGCGTCGCAAATTAGCGAAGGCCTGAGAAGCTGACTCCTCGGGGTCACTCATAACGACATTATCTTCAGCGGGCTCCTCCTCCTCCCAGCCACGCACTACTCCAAAGTGTCCTGAGGGAGTCAAACTAGGCCTTGTAGATTGCCGCATGTCTTCCTCCTCCTCCTCAAACCCTGCAAAAGTTCCCGCAGAATCGTCCTCCTCCTCCTCCTCTTCCACCCCTGGATCCTGCTCGGGCCTCTGGGAGCTAGGCATAATGGGGTCAGGATTCTCAGGGTAAAGGGGGCCTTGAGAGGCAAGGAAGTCTTCCTCTTCCTCCTGCTGCTCTGCCTCCAGTGCCTTGTCCATAATGCCACGCAGAGTGTGCTCCAACAAAAACAGTACCGGTAGGGTGTCACTGATGCATGCGCTGTCCCGGCTGACCATCCTTGTGGCCTCCTCAAATGGCGAGAGGACAGCGCATGCATCCTTAATCAAAAGCCACTGCCGTGGTGAAAAGAAGCCCAGGCGCGCAGAGCCAGTGCTGGTGCCGTACTCGCATAGGTATTCATTGAGGGCCCTCTGCTGCGTGTACAGGCGCTGCAGCATAGCCAAGGTGGAGTTCCAGCGGGTGGGCATGTCACAGATGAGGCGGTGTACCGGCAGGTGAAACTCGCGCTGCACTTCGGCCAAATGTGCAGTGGCACTGTACGACCACCTGAAGTGACTGCACACCCTTCTTGCCATCCTTCGCACAGCCTGCATTCCCGGGTACGAGTTCAAAAACCGCTGTACCACGAGATTCAGGACATGCGCCAGGCATGGCACATGGGTTTACCTTCCCTGACGAAGGGCGGCCAGGAGGTTTGACCCATTATCAGTAACCACCATCCCTGGCTGCAGCTGGCGTGGTGTCAACCACCTCTGGGCCTGTGCCTGCAGAGCCCCAAGAATCTGAGGGGCAGTGTGCTGCCTGTCCCCTAGACACACAAGCTGCAGCACTGCGTGACACCTTTTGGCCTGAGACATAGAATAGCCCTTTGAACGTTTACGTGGTACCTCATCATATTCAAAGGACCATTCTGCAGAGGAGGGCATGGAGGAGGTAGAGGAGGAGGAGCAGCAGGGGGTAGAAGTGATCGATCTACCCGGATCAGCGACACCACTAGCTGTTTGCAGACGTGGGGGCAACACTGGCTGCAGCACCGAGCCCTGGCTACAATCCCTTCCGCTGGCAAGCAGTGTCACCCAGTGAGCAGTGACAGAAATGTACCGTCCCTGCCCATGTTTGCTTGACCAAGTGTCAGCCGTCAAGTGTATCTTATGGCTGACTGACTTGGCCAGGGACGACACTACATTGCCTTCCACATGTTGGTATAGGGATGGCAGGGCCTTACGGGAAAAGTAATGCCGACTTGGCACCTGCCACTGTGGAACTGCACATTTTGCGAAGTCACGGAAGGGAGCAGACTCTACCAGGTTAAATGGTAATAGTTGCAGAGCCAGTAGTTTAGCCAAACTACTGTTTAGACGCTGGGCATGTGGGTGGCGGGGAGTATACAGTTTTTTTTGTTCCAGCATGTGTGGAATCGAAATTTGGCGTCTAGATGTTACAGCTGGTGGTGTGCTGGAGGTAGATGCGACACTGCCTGCTATATCATCATCCCTGTCAGTGGAGGCTGCCAACAGGTGACGAGTGACTATAGCAGGGCCAGGAACAGACTGATGTGCAGGTGGAGCAGGTGGAGCATGAGGAGGAGCGCGAGGAGGACTAGGAGGCCGACTGACCAATCTTTGGCCCTTTTGTGGGTTCTTTAAATGCTCCTGCCAACGGGCCGAGTGGTGGGTTGTCAAATGCCTGTTTAGGCAGCTTGTACCCAGGTGGTTGACATTTCTGCCACGTTTTATACCCTTCTTACAAATCTTGCAGATCGCAACTGTTTTGTCTGCATGGGATGTCTCAAAAAAGTCCCAGCAAGATGAGGTGTGTATAGTGGCCCAGGAGACAACAGGTGCGGCCTTAGATGGAGCGGGCCGTCTGCTCTCCCCTCTTGCTTGCTCTGCCTCCTCCTCAACCTCAGACCCAACATCTGACTCCATCAAAGACTGAGCATCAGGCCTGGCCCGGGAGACAACAGGTGCGGCCTTACATGGAGCGGGCCGTCTGCTCTCCCCTCTTGTTTGCTCTGCCTCCTCCTCAAACTCAGACCCAACATCAGACTCCATAAAGGACTGAGCATCAGGCTGGAGTAGATGGCCGACACTGTGGTCAAACAGCTCAGCTGACTTCTCTGTCATGTCTGAAGTTGGGTCTAAGGGAGGACATGAGGTGGACATGGACTCATCTGTATTTGTTCTGCCAACTGCAGAAGACTGACCACTTTTCTCTGCCTGGGTCACTGTAGTTGCAGATGATGCCGATGACGAGGGTTTGGTCATATAGTCCACCACCTCCTGTACATACTGTGGACGTATAGCTTGGCCACTGCCGGAGAACAATCCAAATGGTGGCCTGGCTGAGGACTGACCACCACGTCCACCCCTGCCTCTAGACATCCTAGAAGCTGTGCCCCTTTCCGCAGCAGGGCCACGTATGCCTTTTCTTGGTCTACCAGGCATATTTGTCCCTGATGCGTTGGCAACTGTGTGCGGTGAAAAACGCACACTGCTATGCGACCCACAGTTGTCGCTGGATACAGCACAGCAGATGTGTCACGCACAGTAGCAAAGCCTTTTGCACAGTGGACCTAACGCTTTGAACAACAGGCGTTAAGTTGTCACTGATGCGTTGTCAACTGTGTGCGGTGAAAAACGCACACTGCTATGCGACCCACAGTTGTCGCTGGATACAGCACAGCAGATGCATGTCACGCACAGTTGCAAAGGCTTTTGCACAGTGGACCTAATGCTTTGAACAACAGGCGTTAGGTTGTCACTGATGCGTTGTCAACTGTGTGCGGTGAAAAACGCACACTGCTATGCGACCCACAGCTGTCGCTGGATACAGCACAGCAGATGCGTGTCACGCACAGTTGCAAAGCCTTTTGCACAGTGGACCTAACGCTTTGAACAACAGGCGTTAGGTTGTCACTGATGCGTTGGCAACTGTGTGCGGTGAAAAACGCACACTGCTATGCGACCCACAGTTGTCGCTGGATACAGCACAGCAGATGCGTGTCACGCACAGTTGCAAAGGCTTTTGTACAGTGCACCTAACGCTTTGAACAACAGGCGTTAAGTAGAGATGTATAGAACTGTTCGCCGGCGAACAGTTCCCGGCGAACTTCGCATGTTCGCGTTCGCCGCTGCGGGCGAACATATGCGATGTTCGGTCCGCCCCCCATAATACATCATTGAGGCAAACTTTGACCCTGAACTTTACAGTCAGCAGGCACATTTCCAGCCAATCAGCATACCTCCCTCCCACACCCTCCCACCTCCTATAAATAAGCAAGGGCAGCATCCATCTTAGATCATTCTGAAGCAGTGTGGGTAGTGAGAGTAGGGAGAGCTGCTGCTGCTGCTGCTGTTAAGCTAGGGACAGTTAGTCAGTGTTCCTGGTCTTGCAGTGTTCTTGGTCCACTACTGCTGTAAGGACAGCACCCCAAAAAGCCCTTCTAAGGGCTGGTATTTGTGTAATTATATATATATATATATATATATATATATATATATATATATATATATATATATATCTAGCGTCCCCAAAAGCCCTTTTAAGGGCTGGGTAATTGAGTTGTTTCTTCTTATAGTGTCCCCAAAAGCCCTTTTAAGGGCTGGTAATTGAGGTTTTTTTTTTATTTATATATATACATATATATATATATCTAGTGTCCCCAAAAGCCCTTTTAAGGGCTGGTAAGGTAATAGAGTTTTTTCTATATATATATATATATATATATATATATATATATATATATATTGTACACTGTGACTGCAGTTGCCTGCCCGCTGTGTGTGAGAGGCCACAGACCTACCACAGACTGTACTGTGTGCACACCACACTCATTTCGGGTGGCACAGGCACAGTACCTGGCATTTTAAAAATTTTTTTTTTTTTCCTCTGTCATAATTGCAGTGAGTGCTGTGTCAGGTCCACAGAGTGCACTGTACCCACTGCAGTGCACTGCCCACCACTGATATATATACGGTGGCACAGCATCTTGTTGCAATAAATTGAAAAAAAAAATATTTTTTATTATTGCAGTTGCCTGGGCTGCCAGTGACTGTCAGGTCCACAGAGTGTACTGTGCCCACTGCAGTGCCACTGTGTGCCCACCCACCACTGATATATAAGGTGGCACAGCAGCTTGCAAAGTAAAAAAAAATATATATATTTTTTAATTGCAGTTGCCTGGGTGCCAGTGACTGCTGTCAGGTCCACAGAGAGTGTACTGTGCCACTGCCCACCCACCACTGATATATAAGGTGGCACAGCAGCTTGCAAAGTAAAAAAAAATATATATATTTTTAATTGCAGTTGCCTGGGTGCCAGTGACTGCTGTCAGGTCCACAGAGAGTGTACTGTGCCACTGCCCACCCACCACTGATATATAAGGTGGCACAGCAGCTTGCAAAGTAAAAAAAATATATATATTTTTTAATTGCAGTTGCCTGGGTGCCAGTGACTGCTGTCAGGTCCACAGAGAGTGTACTGTGCCACTGCCCACCCACCACTGATATATAAGGTGGCACAGCAGCTTGCAAAGTAAAAAAAAATATATATATTTTTTAATTGCAGTTGCCTGGGTGCCAGTGACTGCTGTCAGGTCCACAGAGAGTGTACTGTGCCACTGCCCACCCACCACTGATATATAAGGTGGCACAGCAGCTTGCAAAGTAAAAAAAATATATATTTTTTTTAATTGCAGTTGCCTGGGTGCCAGTGACTGCTGTCAGGTCCACAGAGAGTGTACTGTGCCACTGCCCACCCACCACTGATATATAAGGTGGCACAGCAGCTTGCAAAGTAAAAAAATATATATATATATTTTAATTGCAGTTGCCTGGGTGCCAGTGACTGCTGTCAGGTCCACAGAGAGTGTACTGTGCCACTGCCCACCCACCACTGATATATAAGGTGGCACAGCAGCTTGCAAAGTAAAAAAATATATATATTTTTTTTAATTGCAGTTGCCTGGGTGCCAGTGACTGCTGTCAGGTCCACAGAGAGTGTACTGTGCCACTGCCCACCCACCACTGATATATAAGGTGGCACAGCAGCTTGCAAAGTAAAAAAAATATATATTTTTTTAATTGCAGTTGCCTGGGTGCCAGTGACTGCTGTCAGGTCCACAGAGAGTGTACTGTGCCACTGCCCACCCACCACTGATATATAAGGTGGCACAGCAGCTTGCAAAGTAAAAAAATATATATATATTTTTTAATTGCAGTTGCCTGGGTGCCAGTGACTGCTGTCAGGTCCACAGAGAGTGTACTGTGCCACTGCCCACCCACCACTGATATATAAGGTGGCACAGCAGCTTGCAAAGTAAAAAAAAATATATATATTTTTTAATTGCAGTTGCCTGGGTGCCAGTGACTGCTGTCAGGTCCACAGAGAGTGTACTGTGCCACTGCCCACCCACCACTGATATATAAGGTGGCACAGCAGCTTGCAAAGTAAAAAAAAAATATATATTTTTTAATTGCAGTTGCCTGGGTGCCAGTGACTGATGTCAGGTCCACAGAGAGTGTACTGTGCCACTGCCCACCCACCACTGATATATAAGGTGGCACAGCAGCTTGCAAAGTAAAATAAAATATATATATTTTTTAATTGCAGTTGCCTGGTTGCCAGTGACTGTCAGGTCCACAGAGTGTACTGTACCCACTGCCCAACACTCCTATAGGGGTGGCACAGCACCTTGCACTCATAGTACAACAGTAACAACACATTTTAAAAAAAATTACAGGCAGAGGCAGGCCACCCCGCAAGGGCCGTCGTGGTCGTGGTGCTGTGATTTCCTTAGGCCCTAGAATAATGCCCAGTGTTCAGAGGCCACCACAGACCCTGAACTCAAAAAATTCTGAGGCCATAGTTGACTGGCTTACACAGGACACCCAATCGTCTACAGCTTCCGCTCGGAACCTTAATGCACCATCCTCCTCCAGCTCAGCTTCGGGCACCTCTCAATTTACCACTCGCCAGCCCGCCGGCACCACCACCAACACTAGCACCACAGCCGCTTCACTTGATCCGTCAGAGGAGTTATTTTCACATGAGTTGGAAGAAATAAGTGATGCGCAACTATTAGTGCCAGAGGATGTAGATAACGGGGATATGTCTCAGTCAGGCAGCATTATACACATGGACGTACATTGTGATGATGATGATGATGATGATGTTGTACCTGCTGCTGCTGCCTTTGCTGAGTTGTCAAGTGAAGCGGCTGATGATGACGATGTGTCTGTGGATGTCACCTGGGTGCCTGCTCGAAGAGCAGAAGAAGAGGGGGAAAGTTCAGATGGGGAGACAGAGAGGAGGAGGAGACGAGTTGGAAGCAGGGGGAGGAGGTCATCGCAAGGAGCTAGTGGCGCAGTCAGACAGCATGTAGATTCGGCACCCGGGGTCAGCCAGACAGCACGCCAATCAATGCAAGCTGTTGCCACCACCAGAATGCCGTCCTTGCAAAGCTCAGCAGTGTGGCATTTTTTTTGTGTGTCTGCCTCTGATATCAGCGATGCCATTTGTAACCTGTGCCAAAAGAAACTGAGTCGTGGGAAGTCCAACACCCACCTAGGTACAACTGCTTTGCGAAGGCACATGATCTCACATCACAAACGCCTATGGGATCAACACATGAGTAAAAGCAGCACACAAACTGAAAGCCACCATCCTCCTCCTGGTCCAGCATCTTCAGCCACGTCAACCACTGCTGTCCTCCATGCCCCCTATCAACAACCCGCCCCTCCGCCTCTCACCTTCAGCAGTTCCTGCTCACCTGCCCACAGTCAGGTGTCTGTCAAGGAAATGTTTGAGCGTAAGAAGCCAATCTCACAGAGTCACCCCCTTGCCCGTCGTCTGACAGCTGGCTTGTCGGAACTCTTAGCCCGCCAGCTTTTACCATACAAGCTGGTGGAGTCTGAGGCCTTCAAAAAATTTGTCGCTATTGGGACACCGCAGTGGAAGGTACCCGGCCGAAATTATTTTTCACAAAAGGCAATCCCCAACCTGTACTCTATTGTGGAAAAGGAAATCATGTCACGTCTGGCACACAGTGTTGGGGCAAGGGTCCATCTGACCACTGATAGCTGGTCTGCAAAGCACGGTCAGGGCAGGTATATAACTTACACAGCGCATTGGGTAAACCTGCTGGCGGCTGCCAAGCATGGAATGCGTGGCTCTGCTGCAGAGGAGTTGGTGACACCGCCACGACTTGCAGGCAGGCCTGCTGCCACCTCCTCTACTCCTCCTACTCCATCCTCTTTGCTAACCTCCTCGGCTGAGTCCTCTTCTGCTGTTGCGTCTTGCTCCACACCAACTGCACCCCCCCAGCTCCCCAGGGGCTATTCCACATGCCGGATACGACAGTGTCACGCTGTCTTGGGGTTGACTTGCCTGAAAGCAGAGAGTCACACCGGACCAGCACTACTGTCCGCCCTGAACGCACAGGTGGATCAGTGGCTGACCCCGCACCAACTGGAGATCGGCAAAGTGGTGTGTGACAATGGCAGCAATTTGTTGGCGGCATTGAATTTGGGCAAGTTGACACATGTGCCGTGCATGGCACATGTGTTGAATCTGATTGTGCAACGTTTTGTGCAGAAGTACCCAGGCTTACAGGACGTCCTCAAACAGGCCAGGAAGGTGTGTGGCCATTTCAGGCGTTCCTACACGGCCATGGCGCACTTTGCAGATATTCAGCGGCGAAACAACATGCCAGTGAGGCGCTTGATTTGCGACAGCCCGACACGTTGGAATTCAACACTGCTAATGTTCGACCGCCTGCTCCAACAAGAAAAAGCGGTCAACGAGTATTTGTATGACCGGGGTGCTAGGACAGCCTCTGCGGAGCTGGGTATTTTTTTGCCACTTTACTGGACGCTCATGTGCAATGCCTGTAGGCTCATGCGTCCTTTTGAGGAGGTGACAAACCTAGTGAGTCGCACAGAAGGCACCATCAGCGACATCATCCCATATGTTTTTTTCCTGGAGCGTGCCCTGCGAAGAGTGCTGGATCAGGCCGTAGATGAGCATGAAGAGGAAGAGGAAGAGTTGTGGTCACCATCACCACCACCAGAAACAGCCTTACCATCGCTTGCTGGACCTGCGGCAACACTGGAAGAGGAGTGTGAGGAAGAGGAGTCAGAGGAGGAATGTGGCTTTGAGGAGGAGGAACACCAACCACAGCAGGCATCCCAGGGTGCTCGTTGTCACCTATCTGGTACCCGTGGTGTTGTACGTGGCTGGGGGGAAGAACACACCTTCAATGACATCAGTGAGGACGAGGAATTGGACATGAGTAGCTTGGCATCCAACCTTGTGCAAATGGGGTCTTTCATGCTGTCATGCCTTGAGGGACCCTCGTATAAAAAAGCTGAAGGAGAACGACCTGTACTGGGTGGCCACACTACTAGACCCCCGGTATAAGCAGAAAGTCTCTGATATGTTACCCAATTACCGGCAGTCGCAAAGGATGCAGCAGCTACAAAATAAATTGAAAAGTATGCTTTACACAGCATATAAGGGTGATGTCACAGCACAACGGGAATCCAACAGGGGAAGAGGTGAAAGTAATCCTCCTCCTACCACCACAACCACGCCAGCAAGGACAGGACGCTTTACAGACGTCTTGTTGATGGAGGACATGCGGAGCTTTTTTAGTCCTACGCATCGCCACAGCCCTTCGGGGTCCACCCTCAGAGAACGACTCGACTGACAGGTAGCAGACTACCTTGCCTTAACTGCAGATATCGACACTCTGAGGAGCGATGAACCCCTTGACTACTGGGTGTGCAGGCTTGACCTGTGGCCTGAGCTATCCCAATTTGCCATTGAACTTCTGGCCTGCCCCGCTTCAAGTGTGCTGTCAGAAAGGACCTTCAGCGCAGCAGGAAGTATTGTCACTGAGAAGAGAAGTCGCCTAGGTCAAAAAAGTCTTGATTACATCACGTTTATTAAGATGAATGAGGCATGGATCCCGAAGGGACTGACAGTGGGGGATGCATTTGACTAAAAAAGGCCTGTTGATGACTGAGATGCCTTGGCCTAAAAATGGTCCACACGCTGCTGTCTTTAATCATTCTCTGCATGCCGGATGACTTACGTGACGTCTCCGCCACCAACTACGGTTCAAGCCGCAATGTTTTAGTGCACTTTCTGCCTTGAAAACCTCAATTTTTCAGGCCGCTGCTACAGCAGCGGCTGCAACAATGCCTACTTTTTCATGCATGTGTACATGCCTAATTTTTCTGGCCTCTGGTGCTACACTGTGGCTGCAAAAAAAACAAAAAACATAAAAAAGGCACATACATGTGTCAATTCCCCTTCGTGATCGTTACCTTGTCGTGGTGAAGGGGCTTGCGTATCACAATGAAGCGATCACCTCTAGGAGTGTGTTGGCACACCCCAGATGATAAGGTCATTGCTTCATTGTGAACAGACCAAAAGCGATCCGCAGGATAATTTTTCATAGAAAAAACATTCATTTTCTTTCATTCTTTCTGCGGAGCTGGGTATTTTTTGGCCGCGTTACTGAATGCTCATGAACAATGGCTGTAGGCTCATGCGTCCTTTTGTGGAGGTGACAACCCTGGTGGTCAGTCGAACCCAAGGCAACATCATCGACCTCATCCCATATGGGTTTTTTCTGGAGCGTGCCCTGAGAAGAGTACTGGATCAGGCTGTAGATGAGCATGAAGAGGAAGAGTTGTGGTCCCCATCACCACCAGAAGCAGCCTTGTCGTTGTCAATTGCTGGACCTGTGGCAACGCAGAGAGAGGAGTCTGAAGAAGAGAAGTCAGAGGAGGAAGGTGGCTTTGAGGAGGTGGAATACCAGCCACAGCAGGCGTCCCAGGGGGCTTGTTGTTACCTTTCGGGGACCCTTGGTGTTGTACGTGGCTGGGTGGAGGAAGAGACCTTCAATGATGTCAGTGAGGACAAGGAACGGGACATGGCTAGCTTGGTATCCAACCTTGTGCAAATGGGGAGTTTGCGGTTGTGCAAATGGACTGACTGACTGTTGTTAAACGGGGAGTTTGGTCTGTCAGAGTTTGGTCTGTCACTGTGAAGCGGGCGTAACCCTTACACTACTTGACCGATAAAACATCATACCTGATCGTATTCACACACTGGATGTTTTAAAGCACGTTATTCCAAACAATTTAGGAATGTTAGGTGATTTATGCCCTTTATGGATCAAAACCCGACTCTGCGTCAACTACGTAATTTTCCATGGGCGTTTTGCCATGGATCCCCCTCCGGCATGCCACAGTCCAGGTGTCCCTGCTCTACTGAAAAATTATCTTTTTTTTTCTGGTTCTGGACATGCTACAGAGCTGAAACTTCACACAAAAAAAGTTCTTAAAAATTGTCATTTTTGATAGAGAGCCAATTATTGAAAAAAAAAAAAAAAAAACTTAAAAAAAAAAAAAAATTTCTTTGGATTTATTGTCTGGGGGGTCTAAAAAGTGTACCTGTGAAGTTTCAGCTCTGTAGCATGTCCAGAACCAGAAAAAAAAATAGAATTAGGGTTAGGGCTAGGGTTAGGGTTAGGGTTAGGGCTAGGGTTAGGGCTAGGGTCAGGGCTAAGGTTAGGGCTAGGGTTAGGGTCAGGGCTAAGGTTAGGGTTATTTTTAGTGCTTAGGGTTAGAGTTAGAGGGGTAGGGGTAGGGCTACTAACTCTAACCCTAAGTATCTCACCGTAACCCTCACCCTAGCCCCTAACACTAAACCTAACCCTAACCCTCTAACCATAACCCTAACCTTAACCCTAACCCTCTAAGCCTAGCCATAAAAATAACCCTAACCCTCTAAGCCTAGCCATAAAAATAACCCTAACCCTAAACCTAACCCTAACCCTAACCCTAGCCCTAAGCCTAACCCTAGCCCTAACCCTAATTCGTATTTTTTTCTGGTTCCGGACATGCTACAGAGCTGAAACTTCACAGGTACACTTTTTATTTTTATTTTTTTAAAATTTTTCCAATAATTGGCTCTCTATCAAAAAATTACAATTTTTAAGAACTTTTTTTTGTGTGATCCCTCTCCGGCATGCCACAGTCCAGGTGTTTGTCCCCTTGAAACAACTTTTCCATTACTATTGTGGCCAGAAAGAGTCCCTGTGGGTTTTAAAATTCGCCTGCCTATTAAAGTCTATGGCGGTTCGCAATGTTCACCGGTTCGCGAACATTCGCCGATGTTCGCGTTCGCCGTTCGCGAACAGCGAATTTTATGTTCGCGACATCACTAGCGTTAAGTTGTCACTGTATTTTGCTGCCTAGCAAGCACGTACACCTGCTGTGATACAGCAGCACTGTGCCACGTGCTCACTAAACAGAACCCTCACACTTTCCCTACAGAAACTCAATTTTTAAATATAACTAATGTAGTACAAAGTTCCCTAACTACACTAGATATCCCTTTCCACTAAATAGAAAGCTCCATACAGCAGAAGACTGACACTGTCCCTTAAGTTTTTTTTTTTTGTAACTCTAAGAACCAGCACAATCGCTGTATCTAACTACACTGGCTGTAAGCTAAATACAATTCTGCTATATGGAGCTTTAGAACCATTGATATGTAGGAAATGTAGTGTAGCAAAGCAGGAGTCAGAGAACTGCTTCAACTCTCTTCAACAGGATCTGGATAACTGTGCTAGGGGTTAGGCGGGGCCATCTTATATAGTGTGGGGCGTATTCACTCCTGATTGGCCTCTGGTCCCCGTAGTCACTCCAATCACGTTCCTAGGAGACTCCTGCCCCCTCATTGGCTTTTGCAGACGTTTCTGGGCCAATCACGGGCTTTTAAAGACCAGTTCCTGTCCCAGTGCATTTTGGGCGGTTCTGATGGCCGAATACCGAACTTTTGCCGCAAAAAGTTCGGTATTCGGCTGAATATCGAACATCCAATGTTCTGGTCGAACCGATGGTCGGCCCGAACCGTTCGATCATCCCTACTAATTTTTGGGGCCTATACAGGCCGACACTTACTTCTGTATCCTGTGAATGCCTAATGTACCTCTAGCCATCAAATACACTACGTTCTTTGCTGTCAGTTAAACCCATGTGAGCCAATTTTTGGGGCCTATACAGGCCGACACTTACTTCTGTATACTGTGAATGCCTAATGTACCTCCAGCCATCAAATACTACGTTCTTTGCTGTCAGTTAATCCCCTGTGAGCTAATTTTTGGGGCCTATAAAGGCCGACACTTACTTCTGTATCCTGTGAATGCCTAATGTACCTCTAGCCATCAAATACACTACGTTCTTTGCTGTCAGTTAAACCCATGTGGGCTAATTTTTGGGGCCTATACAGGCCGACACTTACTTCTGTATACTGTGAATGCCTAATGTACCTCTAGCCATCAAATACACTACGTTCTTTGCTGTTAGTTAAACCCATGTGAGCAAATTTTGTGGGGCCTATACAGGCCGACACGTATGTCTGTATACTGTGAATGCCTAATGTACCTCCAGCCATCAAATACTATATTCTTTGCGGTCAGTTAAACACATGTGAGCTAATTTTTGGGGCCTATACAGACAGACACTTATTTCTGTATCCTGTGAATGCCTAATGTACCTCTAGCCATCAAATACACTACATTCTTTGCTGTCAGTTAAACCCATGTGGGCTAATTTTTTGGGCCTATACAGGCCGACATTGACTTCCGTATCCTGTGAATGCCTAATGTACCTCTAGCCATCAAATACAGTACATTCTTTGCTGTCAGTTAAACCCATGTGGGCTAATTTTTGGGGCCTATACAGGCTGACACTTACTTCTGTATACTGTGAATGCCTAATGTACCTCTAGCCATCAAATACTACGTTCTTTGCTGTCAGTTAAACCCATGTAAGCTAGTTTTTGGGGCCTATACAGGCCGACACATACTTCTCTATCCTGTGAATGCCTAATGTACCTCTAGCCATCAAATACACTACGTTCTTTGCTGTCAGTTAAACCCATGGGAGCTAATTTTTGCAGCCTATACAGGCCTACACTTACTTCTGTATACTGTGTGAATGCCTAATGTACCTCCAGCCATCAAATACTACGTTCTTTGCTGTCAGTTACACCCATGTGAGCTCATTTTTGGGGCCTATACAGGCCAACACTTACTTCTGTATCCTGTGAATGCCTAATGTACCTCTAGCCATCAAATACACTACGTTCTTTGCTGTTAGTTAAACCCATGTGAGCAAATTTTGTGGGGCCTATACAGGCCGATACTTATGTCTGTATACTGTGAATGCCTAATGTACCTCCAGCCATCAAATACTATGTTCTTTGCTGTCAGTTAAACACATGTGAGCTAATTTTTGGGGCCTATACAGACTGACACTTATTTCTGTATCCTGTGAATGCCTAATGTACCTCTAGCCATCAAATGCACTACATTCTTTGCTGTCAGTTAAACCCATGTGGGCTAATTTTTTGGGCCTATACAGGCCGACATTGACTTCCGTATCCTGTGAATGCCTAATGTACCTCTAGCCATCAAATACACTACATTCTTTGCTGTCAGTTAAACCCATGTGGGCTAATTTTTGGGGCCTATACAGGCTGACACTTACTTCTGTATACTGTGAATGCCTAATGTACCTCCAGCCATCAAATACACTACGTTCTTTGCTGTCAGTTAAACCCATGTGAGCTAATTTTTGCAGCCTATACAGGCCGACACTTACTTCTGTATACTGTGTGAATGACTAATGTACCTCTAGCCATCAAATACTACATTCTTTGCTCTCAGTTAAACCCATGTGAGCTAATTTTTGGGGCCTATACAGGCCGACACTTACTTCTGTATCCTGTGAATGCCTAATGTACCTCTAGCCATCAAATACACTACATTCTTAGCTGTCAGTTAAACCCATGTGGGCTAATTTTTGGGGCCTATACTTGCCGACACTTACTTCTGTATCCTGTGAATGCCTAATGTACCTTCAGCCACAGAATACTACATTCTTAGCTGTCAGGTAAATGCATGTGGGCTAATTTTTGGGGCCTATACTGGCCGACACTTACTTCTGTATCCTGTGAATGCCTAATGTACCTTCAGCCACAGAATACTACGTTCTTAGCTGTCAGGTAAATGCCCGTGGGCTAATTTTCGGGGCCTGGAATGGCCGACACTTACATCTTTATCCTGTGAATGCCTAATTTCTCAGACTGGAATTGAAAATCAATGGGTCTGTAAAGGTTCCGCCAAATTGTGGAATGGATGCAGACCCATTTTACAGATGTGTGAATGGACCCTATATGTATTAGACATGTATTTACCGGCTGCTGTCAGTTCTGGCTGATTTATGAAAAAAAAAAAATGATTTTTGCTGTAAAAAAAAAATAAATTAGGGCAACTTTTTCAATTGCAATACTTCTGTTATGACATTGTCCATGTGCTTGGACTGTTTGTGCACAGCTAGTACATCTTTTGTGGCTGCAAATATGACCTAAAGGTTCTTAAAGTTCGCCTCCCATTAAAGTCAATGGGGCCCGCCGTGAACTTGCGGGTCACGGATTTTTGAGATGTTCGTCCATCTCTTATCCAGATCCTTCATGCTTAATCAAGAACTCTAGAGGGTATAGAAACACCTTCGATTCACTTTATAGTTGAACAGTTTAACCCACAATAAGTTTTGATTGCCTGGGCATATGAAATTCTGTGGTGGTGTCAATGCTTTTGGCTTTATTTGTTCTCTTTGCAAAATTAATTTCAATGATGTATTGTTCTCTTAACAGTATTTCAATTACATTCTTCTGTATGATGTTATCATTAAAAATAAAAAAATACAAATGTCAATATGCATTCACCCATTTCATCTAAAATACTATGAGGAGCATACAAGGTTTGTTTAGTAGTCAGCTAAGTGTTGGTATGTTTTGTGAGCTGTGTTGCCTTTAAGGTAGACGTGTGTAGTAACCACAGCTGGAAGAGTAATTGTAGATGAGATTAGCAAAGAGCATGCATGGTCAGAAATACTAATAAAAGAGACTGTGTGATTGATATATTATCAAATATGAAATATATGAAAAATATAAATTTTAATACTCGATATGTATATGACTATAAGCAGGTAGAGAATGTTCTTCTGTTGCATCATGCCATTGCAGAGAGAGCTTAACCACTTTCTGACTGCCTAATTTGGAATTTACGTTATGAATTTGATGTTAAACACAGGGGTATAGCTGCAGCTAGATGCCATAACCCTGGCATTTTCATTTCCCTTAGGCAGCCGGCTTTCTGACAAAAGTGATCCCAGCAGCGGATTCCCCTAATGTTACTGATCGCTGAGCCTAGGAACCATCCGGCGTCAGCAGCATTTTTCCATAGAGATAAGCGATGGCAAGATGGCCCCCACTCATCTCTATGCCCTTGGAGGACCAGAGTGACGACAATGTCTATTCCGCTTCTCAGGCAATGTGATCATGTATTTTTTTTTTTCCATAAAGAAAAAAGATAAAACATTTATTTTTTAGGGATCTTTTGCTTTTAAGGGTAAAGGAGAGATTTCATTATAGAGAGGACCTATCATGCTGTATTGTTATCATAAGAGACGTTTACATTCCTTGCTTTTTTTACGGGAAAGTGTACAAATTAAAGAAATATAATAAAAAAAAAAAAAAAAGTTAAAAGTGCCCCTTTCACTGTATGCTCGCATGCAGTAGTAACGCATGTGTAAGTCATGCCCACATATGTAAACGGTGTTTGCACCACACATGTGAGGCATCATCGTGAACGTCTGATTGAGAGAATGAATTCTAGCACTAGACCTCCTCTGTAACTTTAAACCGGTAACCTGTAGAAATTTTTAAAGCGTTGCCTATGGAGATTTATCAGTACCGTACCACTAGCACGCACAATTATAAAAGATGACATGTTAGTTATGTATTTACTCGGCATAACATCATCTTTCATATTATTTTAAAAATATTCGGTTTATATATATATATATATATATTTATATATATATATATATATATATATATATATATATATATACAGTGGGTACGGAAAGTATTCAGACCCCCTTAAATTTTTCACTCTTTGTTATATTGCAGCCATTTGCTAAAATCATTTAAGTTCATTCTTCTTCCTCATGAATGTACACATAGCACCCCATACTGACAGAAAAACACAGAATTGTTGACATTGTTGCAGATTTATTAAAAAAGAAAAACTGAAATATCACATGGTCCTAAGTATTCAGACCCTTTGCTCAGTATTTAGTAGAAGCCCCCTTTTGATCTAATACAGCCAGGAGTCTTTTTGGGAAAGATGCGACAAGTCTTTCACACCTGGATTTGGGGATCCTCTGCCATTCCTCCTTGCAGATCCTCTCCAGTTCTGTCAGGTTGGATGGTAAAACGTTGGTGGACAGCCTTTTTTAGGTCTCTCCAGAGATGCTCAATTGGGTTTAAGTCAGGGCTCTAGCTGGGCCATTCAAGAACAGTCACGGAGTTGTTGTGAAGCCACTCCTTCGTTATTTTAGCTGTGTGCTTAGGGTCATTGTCTTGTTGGAAGGTAAACCTTCGGCCCAGTCTGAGGTCCAGAGCACTCTGGAGAAGGTTTTTGTCCAGGATATCCCTGTACTTGGCCGCATTCATCTTTCCCTCGATTGCAACCAGTCGTCCTGTCCCTGCAGCTGAAAAACACCCCCACAGCATGATGCTGCCACCACCATGCTTCACTGTTGGGACTGTATTGGACAGGTGATGAGCAGTGCCTGGCTTTCTCCACACATACCGCTTAGAATTAAGGCCAAAAAGTTCTATTTTGGTCTCATCAGACCAGAGAATCTTATTTCTCACCATCTTGGAGTCCTTCAGGTGTTTTTTAGCAAACACCATGCGGGCTTTCATGTGTCTTACACTGAGGAGAGGCTTCCGTCGGGCCACTCTGCCATAAAGCCCCGACTGGTGGAGGGCTGCAGTGATGGTTGACTTTCTACAACTTTCTCCCATCTCCTGACTGCATCTCTGGAGCTCAGCCACAGTGATCTTTGGGTTCTTCTTTACCTCTCTCACCAAGGCTCTTCTCCCCCGATAGCTCAGTTTGGCCGGAAGGCCAGCTCTAGGAAGGGTTCTGGTTGTCCCAAACGTCTTCCATTTGAGGATTATGGAGGCCACTGTGCTCTTAGGAACCTTAAGTGCAGCAGAAATCTTTTTGTAACCTTGGCCAGATCTGTGCCTTGCCACAATTCTGTCTCTGAGCTCCTTAGGCAGTTCCTTTGACCTCATGATTCTCATTTGCTCTGACATGCATTGTGATCTGGAAGGTCTTATATAGACAGGTGTGTGGCTTTCCTAATCAAGTCCAATCAGTATAATCAAACACAGCTGGACTCAAATGAAGGTGTAGAACCATCTCAAGGATGATCAGAAGAAATGGAAAGCACCTGAGTTAAATATATGAGTGTCACAGCAAAGGGTCTGAATACTTAGGACCATGTGATATTTCAGTTTTTTTTTTTTAATAAATCTGCAACAATGTCAACAATTCTGTGTTTCTGTCAGTATGGGGTGCTATGTGTACATTCATGAGGAAGAAGAATGAACTTAAATGATTTTAGCAAATGGCTGCAATATAACAAAGAGTGAAAAATTTAAGGGGGTCTGAATACTTTCCGTACCCACTGTATATATATATATATATATATATATATACACAGTATATATATTATTATTTTTTTTAATTCATTAAAGGGTATTTTTTACAAAATAATAGCATTTGAAAAACCGCTGTGCAAAAACCATGTGACATAAAAAAAATCAACAACCACCATTTCATTCTCTAAGGTCTCTGCTAAAAAATATATATAATGTTTGGGGGTTCTAAGTAATTGTCTAGCAAAAAAACTGAATTTTTGTAAAATCTTACCGTAAAATTCCTTTCTCTGAGTCCTCCGACAGTCGCCGCCCACTCATACAGTCTTCACCAATGGGGTATTGACTTCCTCTCCTTAGGAGTAGCTAGGCAAAAGACTTGTTAAAACAAAAGCATTTACATAGACACACCCATGGGGGCTGTCCCACTAGTCCAATACCCCCCCTGCAATAGCCATCCCAACTCAGTTTGGTAGCAAGCAGTTAAGTGTATAAGAACCCCAAAAGAGGGGCGTGGGCGGCAACTGTCGGACCACAGCAGTGTAGACATGATGGGTGGGAAACGCAACCATCAGAAAAGGCAACGCAGTACCCATATCAGAGAAAGGAACCTTACATTAACAGCAAGGGAACCTTCTGGGTAACAAAAAAGGCTCAACAGGAGCAACAACCCAGGAAAGCAAATAACCAAAGGTGTTATCAACCCCAACAGCCAGGGACCCGCATTAAAACCTGGGTCCCCTACTGTACTACCGCACAGATAACTTCGCGGCCAAAGGAGGCATCAGCTGATGCCAGAACATCAAGTTTGTAGAATTTGGAAAAGGTGTGCACTGACGACCAAGTCACAGCCTTACACACCTGAGCCACCGAAGCCTGATGTCGGAAAGCCCAGGACGCACTCACCGCTTTGGTAGAGTGCGCCTTGACAGGGAAGGGTGGTACACATTCCCTCAACGAATAGGCCTGAACAATTGTCTGTCTGATCCATTTTGCAATGGTCGCCGCAGACACAGCCATACCCTTCCGAGGTCCCTCAGGAAGGACAAAGAGAGAATCCGATTTTCGAAAGGATTCAGTCGACGATAGGTAAACCCTGATCGCCCTGACAACATCCAAAGAATGCAAGGTGATCTCCTTAGGATGCTTAGGAATCGCACAGAGCGAAGGTAAGACAATGTCCTCATTAAGGTGAAAATCCGAGACCACCTTTGGAAGAAAGGACGGGTTAGGTCGCAAGACCACCTTATCCCTATGAACCACCAGGTAAGGGGAGCGGCAAGACAACGCCGCCAACTCCGACACTCTGCGAGCAGAAGTGATCGCTACCAGAAAGGCAACCTTCTTAGATAGCAGAGGTAACGAAATTTCCCTGATGTTTTCAAACGGGGGACGTTGTAACATGGACAGAACCAAGTTCAAGTCCCATGAAGGTAGACGCTCCCTTCTAGGAGGGGCCAAGTGATGCACACCTTGAATAAAAGGTGCGAATCAAAGAATTAGATGCCACAGGGCACTGAAAAAGAACAGCAAGTGCAGATACCTGGCCCTTAATTGTGGCCAACGCAAAGCGCTGGTCCACACCAGACTGGAGGAAAGCCAAAACTCTCGCCACCGAGTAAGAACGAGGAGAGAAACCCCTGGACTCACACCAGGCAAAATAAGCTTTCCATGTACGGTAATAAATCTTACCAGACAAGGCTTTTCTAGCCTTGAGTAAAGTGGGAATAACCTCTGAGGAGAGACCCCTGTCTCTCAGGACCTGGCTTTCAACAGCCATGCCGTTAAAGCCAGCGACTGTAAAGCAGCATGGAAGATCGGTCCCTGAGACAGCAGATCTTCCCGCATTGGCAGCCGCCATGGAGGCTCGATGGCTAGGTGAACGATGTCCGCGTACCAGGACCGGCGTGGCCAGTCCGGCGCCACAAGAATCACCAGTGTTTGTTCCGAGGCCAACCTGCGAAGGAACCTGGACAACAACTGAATCGGAGGAAAGGCATAGATCAGATGATACTGATGCCAAGGCACCACCAGCGCACCCGAGGCATCCACCAGAGGATCATGCGTTCTTGCTTCGAACCTTTCCACCTTGTGGTTTAGCTGAGACGCGAACAGATCCACATCCGGGGATCCCCACTTCGCGCACAGCATTTGAAATACCTCCGGGTGCAGGGACCATTCCCCCTAGTCCAGGGTCTGGCAGCTCAGATAATCTGCCTGCCAATTCTCCACACCCGGAATGTGCACTGCCGATATCGCCGGGACATGAGTCTCGGCCCAGGACAGAATACTGGTCACTTTCTGGACTGTCTGGGCACTACTGGTGCCCCCTTGGTGATTGATGTAAGCCACCGCAATGGCATTGTCTGTCTGCACCCGTACAGGTTGGCCCTGAAGACGATCCGACCAGTGGAGCAGGCACAGCCTGATCGCTCTCAATTCCAATATGTTTATCGGAAGGGATGATTCCTCCTCCGACCAAGTGCCCTGGGCAGATAGGTTGCCCAGGACGCCACCCCAGCCCGACAGGCTGGCGGGGACTGAAGCCACCACAAGAGATCCGTTCTGGTTTGGTGACTCAGAGACACTCTCAGGTCCAAGGACTAAGGTAGTCTGTCCCACCTGGCCAGGATCTCCCCTTGGAGAGACCGCGTGTGAAACTGTGCAAACGGTATCGCCTTGAAGGCCGATACCATCAACCCCAGGGACCGCATACAGGTCCTGAGTGACGAGGATTCGTTGTCCCTGGGGGACCTGACCTCAGACGGCAGGGTCCGGAGCTTGTCCTCCGGTAAGAACACCTTCGCTTGAGCAGAGTCCGGAACCATTCCCAAAAATGGGAGATGAACGGAAGGAGACAACGTTGATGGTCCAACCGAACTCATGGAGCGTCTGGACCGTAGTGGACAGATCGCGCAACAGGCTCTGGCTGACACTCGATCTTAACAGGAGATCATCCAGATATCCCAAGACCGCAATGCCCGCAATAGGCCCAGAACAGGCGCCAACACTTTGGTAAAGACCCTTGGTGCTGAAGCGAGACCAAAAGGTAACGCCACAAACTGATAATGATCCTCCGCGATAGCGAAGCGGAGGTACCTCTGATGACCCTCGAAAATGGGAATGTGTAGATACGCATCCTTTAGATCGACAGAGGCCTAGATCGATAGAGGCCAGGAATTCTCCCGGACTCAGAGAGGCCACCACCGAGCGGAGTGATTCCATGTGGAACTTCCGAACGTGCGCGAAGCGGTTTAGAGCTTTCAAGTCCAGAATCGGACGCACTTTGCCCTCCTTTCTGGGCACAGTGAACAGATTTGAGTAAAACCCCCGAAACCTGTCCTGATGAGGCACCGGGACGATTACCCCCTGAGCGAGGAGATCCTGTACCGCTTGATGCAGGTCTTGTAACCGCCCTGGGGTCAAATGAAGATTTGAGGAAAAGAATCTGTCTGCCGGCCGTGAAAGAAATTTGATCTTGTACCCTGATTTCCTGAACCCACCTGAGCTGAACTCAGAGCAGCCAAGGTTGGAGGAAACCGCACAAACGTCCCCCCCACCCCCGAAATGGGTGAGGGCGCCTCTTCAGGCAGAGGCGGACTGAGCCGCCGCACCCGCTTGGCCGGATTTTTGTTTGCCGGCCCAGAGCCTTCCCTTGTACTGTGCCTTGAAGGCACGAAAGGACCCCTGATTAGGTTTAGAGGCGGGACCCGGCTTGCCGCTGAAAAACTTGCCCTTGGGATTCTGGGGCAGCAGAGGGCTCTTGCCCCCCAGTGACTCCCTTAACCAATTCATCCAGGTATTCTCCAAAAAGGCGAGGCCCCGCATAGGGAATGTTAGCCACCGCCTTCCTAGATTTCTGGTCAGCCGACCAGCTTTTCAACCATATCAGCCGACGGTTAAGCACCGCGATACTGGACAGGCGCGCAGCCAAAGGGGCCTCATTTAAGGCCGCATCGCACAAATATATGACCCCTTGATAAATCTGGTCCACCATCTCCACGGTAGTGGGGGGGGCAGAATCAGCCACAAGTGTGCACCTGAGCACCTTGGTCCAGTCCGCCACAGCCTGAGCCGCCATGACAGAGGTGAAAATAGGCTTGAGCATGGAACCCGCCACCATATAGGTGTGGCGGACAAGTGATTCCAGCCTCCTATCCGTAGGATCCCTAAATACCGGAGAATCTTCGGTAGGAACCAGAGTAGCCTTGTTCAATCTGGCTACAGTGTGATCCACTTGAGGAGCCACACACCAGCGTGCAACCATAGTAGACGCAAAAGGATAGAGCAGTTGAAACCTTTTAGGCACCGTGAAGGTGTGTTTCAAATTGCGCCATTGCTCATTCACAGTGTGATGAAACTCAGTGGGGCAGGGAAAAACCTGCGCCGTCTTGCGGGTTCTGTGTGTACCAAAAGATGACACAATGCCCGGAGGATTGGGCTCATCCTCTAAATGTAGTGTTTCTTTTATGGCAGAAATCAGCGCGTCCATAGCTGCACGTTCCTCTGGCATCCCAGGGGGGGAATCATCCACCCCTGTAACCTCTGCCTCCCCCTCAGACTCTTGCGGGTCCTGAGAAGAGCGAGACCCTGAAAGGGGTACTCTACCTACAGCAACCATGTCACATTCAGAATCAGAAGAAAAAGAAATCCTAGGCTTTTTCTAGCAGCACGTTCAGTCATCAGCACATCCATTTTGGACACCAAAGTCGCCACAACCGCAGCCAAATTATTCAGAGTAGAGGATTCAGAAGAACTTGAATCCCCCACCAAGGCTGGAGGGAATTTGCTGTCCTGGGATTTCCATTGCACTTTTTTTTTTTAAAGCACTGGCCCTTTAAGTGCGCCGCGGACCCCGCAGCACACTGCTACAATGAATGTGGAACACAGACCCCTACAGGGACAAACTGAAGCCAGGAAGATTGCACAATGGAGGAAAAGAAAGGACAGCAGGACAGAGCCCCACTGTAACGCTCCTGCGTTTTATGTATAATGCGGATTTACAGCTGCAGAAATATTCCACTTCAGTAGTCATGTAGAGAAACGCTGAGACACCAATCCCAACTCCCAAGACTCATCATGTGTGGATAGTCTCAATTCAGCAAGTAGATACACACACTCAATAAGATGTTCCTAGAGTGACTTATATGTATAGTAATATAGTGATGATAGGCTGAAGAGACAGGATGGGTAGAGATGGTAGATGACAGACACTTGAAAGGAATGTTCTTGAAAGTAAGATAGTAGCAGATGGGATGCAGATAGGTTAAGCAATCATGTATGGTAGCAGATGATAGAGTAGCAGGTGAACATACAGGATAGACCAACCCAGTGCAAGAGCAGAGGGTATTAGGCTCAAGAGCTAGCAATCTTAGTTAATGCAGATGTAGTAATAGTCCTTAGTATGCAGAGCTAGATAGTGTAAGCTTTAGTATGAAGGTTATAGAGGTTTCCCCTGTGGGGTACTTATCACTAGTAGCAATGTAGTAGAGGAGAGATTCGGCAAGAGCGGATGATCCGGTAGCGGGATACAGGGATCAGCAGCGTGGTTCCGATAGCGAGGTATGCTTGCAAGCATGAGAGCTTCAAGGCAGATTATGCGGCGTTGAACGAACATGTGAGTGAGACCGCCGGAGGTTGAAATAGCCGCTCCAGCGGCGCTCAGTGATGACAGCATCGTCTTAAAGGTGTATGCGCACCTTACCAAAAGAGAATGGTGGGGCGCATACACTTAGGAAAAGTGGAATTAGGGTACCAAAGGTACCAGAACATTACAGTACCCCCCCCTTAAGGCCGGCTCCTGAAGGCTTCTGGAGCTGGTTTGTCTGGGTACTTCGCATGAAAGTTGCGGATTAATCTAGGGGCATGTATGTCAGAGGTGTTTAGCCAGGTGTCGTCTTGGGGCCCATAGTTCTTCCATCGAACTAAGTATTGAAGTTTTCTTCTGTGGATACGAGAATCCAGAATCTCTTTTATCTCATATTCTTCTCCACCTTCAACTTGTACAGGAGGAGGAAGTGGGATAGTAGGCCTTATTCCTTGGTCAGGAACATGGGGCTTCAGTAGCGACACATGGAAAATGGGATGTATTTTGAGGTCTATTGGCAATGTAAGCTGTACTGCAGCTTTTCCAATAAGTTTCTTGATTGGGAAAGGTCCCAAGAAGAGAGGTCCAAGCTTTTTGCTAAGGATTTTCAGTCTTAAATTTTTTGTTGAGAGCCAAACGAGGTCCCCAATAGCATACTGAGGAGAAGGTCTTCTGCGAAGATCATAGTACTTCTTTTGTTGACTATGAGCGTGTGCAATGGTAGTATTAAGCAAACCCAGAGAGTCCTTTATTTGGGTAAGATAGTCTGAGGCTACTGGGTTATTTGAAGGAAGGATGCGTGGTGGAAGAATAGAGGGATGAAACCCATAGTTCAAGTAGAACGGACTCTGCTTGGTCGTACTGTGGGTTGCATTGTTGTAGGCAAATTCTGCCAGAGGGAGAAGATCCACCCAATCATCCTGTTGGTAAGAAGTGTAACAACGTAAATATTGCTCGATGCATTGGTTGACTCTTTCAGTCTGTCCGTTGGTCTGCGGATGGTAAGTGAGCTTCCGCTCAATTCGTAGTATGTGACATAGTTCTTGCCAGAACTTGGAAATAAATTGTGATCCACGGTCAGACAGAAGAGTTTTTGGGATACCATGTAACTTAAAGACATGTTTCATCAGGAGTTCTGCCGTTTGTTTGGACGAAGGTAGTCTGCGAATAGCAATGAAATGTGCCATCTTTGTCAGATGGTCCACTGACACCAAGATGGTATTAAATCCTTTGGAAGGAGGTAGTTCTACTATAAAGGACACAACTTCCCATGGAGTTTGGGGTATTGGTAGACTGCATAGTAGACCGGATGGTCTCGTAGTGTCAATTTTGGACCTGGCACAGACATTGCATGAAGAGACGAATTTTTATATAGATGTTTTCATGTCAGGCCACCAGAATTGTCTGGTAATCAGATTAAGAGTCTTTGTCATACCCATATGTCCTGCCATAGGCACATCATGCGATAATTCCAAGATCTTGGTGCGCATGGTAGGTGGTATGTAAAGTTTGTCGTTGTAGTAGAGGAAGCCTTCTGCATCGGTATTTAGTTGTGGTGGGGGTGAATCCAAACTTATACCATGCAAAACCTCTTCCTTCAAAGAACGGACAACTCCAATAATACGCTTGTGAGGTATTATAGGAACGGAAGGGATTTCAAAGTAGTTTTCTTCAGTTAGTCGTGATAGTGCATCCGCCTTTTTGTTCTTATCTGCAGGTGTGTAGGTCACTAGGAAGTTAAACCTTAGAAAGAATAGTGACCATCGTACCTGTCGGTGAGAGAGAGTTTTGTTAGTCTGAAGATATTGAAGATTTTTATGGTCCGTGTATATAAGTATTGGTAATCGGGTGCCTTCGAGTAGATGTCGCCAATTCTCCAGAGCCAATTTTATAGCAAGCAGTTCCTTTTCACCCACGGGGTAATTTACCTCTGGACTGCTTAAGGATTTAGAAAAGAAGGCGACTGGATGGAGTGGTGAAGTGTTAGTTGGTCGTTGGGAGAGTATTGCTCCTACTGCCATGTTTGACGCATCTACTTCCAGAATGTATTGGAGGGATGGGTCTGGATGGTGTAGTATGGGAGCAGAAGTAAACCTTGTCTTTAACAGGTGAAAAGCTTTATTTGCTTCATCTGACCATTTGAATGGTCTCTTAATGCTAGTGAGCTGTGTGAGGGGTCTCACAATGGCAGAGAAGTTCCTGATGAATTTCCTGTAGAAATTAGAAAATCCAAGGAATCGCTGTAGCGCCTTGCGGGTGGTTGGTGTAGGCCAATCCTGAATGCAGGATATCTTACTCATGTCCATCTTGATTCCTGTTTTGGATATGATGTAGCCTAGAAACAGTACCTCTTCTTTATGAAACAAGCATTTTTTCAGTTTCACGTATAGGTTGTGTGCAAGCAATCTCGATAATACTAGTCTTACATGTCTTATGTGTTCAGACAAGGATCGTGAATATATAAGTATATCGTCCAGATATACCACAACACAGACATCTAGTAAGTCTCTGAAAATATCGTTTATAAATCGTTGAAAGGCTGCAGGGGCGTTGCATAGCCCGAATGGCATTACAAGATATTCGAACAATCCGTATCTGGTTCTGAATGAAGTCTTCCACTCGTGTCCATCACGGATTCGAATGAGATTGTATGCCCCTTTCAGGTCCAATTTTGAAAAATAGGTAGCTCCACGCACCTGCTCAATGAGTTCAGGGATAAGCGGTAGAGGATAGCGATCTTTTATTGTAATAGCATTCAATTGCCTATAGTCGATGATAGGCCTGAGACTTGAGTCCTTATTGCGGACAAAAAAGAGTCCTGCTGCTGTGGAAGAAGTGGAAGGTCTAATAAAACCTTTTTTCAAATTCTCATCCAAATATTCTTTGAGATGGGAAAGTTCATCCTGTGAAAGAGGGTAAACATGACCGAACGGCAATTTGCTATTTGGGAGTAGATCAATACTACAATCATAGTCTCGATGGGGAGGTAGTGCTTGAGCATTTTTCTCAAGAAAAACCTCAGAGAGATCCTGATAACATAGTGGTGCAATCTCATCTGTCACCACAGACAGGATCTTCCCGGAAGACTGGAGGTTACACGTACCCTCGCAATAGCAAGAGAGGAAGGCCAGGGTCCGTTCCTTCCAATCTATGGTTGGTTGATGTGTGTGTAACCAGGGAAGTCCCAAAACAATGGGAAAGTGGGGTGAAGGTATTAGATCGAAGGTAGTGGTCTCCATATGAGACCCGTTAGTAGTGACTAGGAGTGCCTGTGTCTGATCAGTGATCGGACCAGAGGATAAAGGAACACCGTTAATAAGACTCACTGAGACAGGTTTAGGTTTAGAAATAATAGGGACTTTATTTAAAGCAGCAAAACGTATGTCAATATAATTTCCACAAGATCCTGTGTCAATCATGGCCTTAGTAGTAATCCTGTTCTGGTCCCACTGTAATGTTAAGCAAACAAAAAGGTAAGGGTTAGTAATTGAAGTTGTCAATCCCCCTAGGAGGACATGTGAACACTCACCCTTCTTTTTGTAGACTAGGGGACAGACGTTTATCTCGTGATCCGGGGATGCACAGTACAAGCAGAGATTACCAGATCGTCTTCTGGCTCTTTCCATAGTTGATAGAGGTGGGCGTATGGTTCCTACCTCCATAGGAGTGGGGTCATCGGCCGAAATCCGAGAAGAACTGGATAATGGCATTCCCATTTTTTCAGCCTTTCTTTCTCGTAGTCTTCTATCTATGGTGATACTGAGTTGTATCAATGCATCCAGGGTTTTTGGCAGATCCGCTCGGGCGACCTCGTCTTTAACGGCCTCTGATAGGCCAAGCCTAAATTGAGTTTTCAGAGATGCATCATTCCATTCTGAATCAAGGGTCCATCTCTTGAATTCTGCGACAAAGTCTTCCACAGGTCTCCTACCTTGTTTCAAGGACCTTAATTGAAGATCGGCAGTACTCTGCCTATTGGGATCATCATATAGGCTAGTAAGTTCTGCTAGAAATAAAGTATAGGATTTGAGAAGCTGATCGTTTTTCTCAAAAAGAGAGTCTGCCCAGGCCTGAGGATCGCCTGTTAGGTAAGAAATAATAGTACAAACCTTAATGTGATCAGTAAGGTAGGTACGGGGTTTTAGCAAGAAAAGTAACTCACATGCGTTTTTAAATTCGCGAAATTTTTTGCGATCGCCTGTAAATACCAAAGGAGGATTTATTTTGGGTTCAGGGGACTGAGCAGTGGTAAGTTGTGTCAGTCTGGTTACCTGCTGCGTCAGAGCCTGATTTTCTTCTCTTAATTCAGCAAGTGCGTGTATTAACGCAGTTACTTGCTGTTTTAATTGTGTCACCTGAGTGGTTATTTTTGCTGAATCCATTTGAGGTTCGTTCAATCTGTAACGCTCCTGCGTTTTATGTATAATGTGGATTTACAGCTGCAGAAATATTCCACTTCAGTAGTCATGTAGAGAAACGCTGAGACACCAATCCCAACTCCCAAGACTCATCATGTGTGGATAGTCTCAATTCAGCAAGTAGATACACACACTCAATAAGATGTTCCTAGAGTGACTTATATGTATAGTAATATAGTGATGATAGGCTGAAGAGACAGGTTGGGTAGAGATGGTAGATGACAGACACTTGAAAGGAATGTTCTTGAAAGTAAGATAGTAGCAGATGGGATGCAGATAGGTTAAGCAATCATGTATGGTAGCAGATGATAGAGTAGCAGGTGAACATACAGGATAGACCAACCCAGTGCAAGAGCAGATGGTATTAGGCTCAAGAGCTAGCAATCTTAGTTAATGCAGATGTAGTAATAGTCCTTAGTATGCAGAGCTAGATAGTGTAAGCTTTAGTATGAAGGTTATAGAGGTTTCCCCTGTGGGGTACTTATCACTAGTAGCAATGTAGTAGAGGAGAGGTTCGGCAAGAGTGGATGATCCGGTAGCGGGATACAGGGATCAGCAGCGTGGTTCCGATAGCGAGGTATGCTTGCAAGCATGAGAGCTTCAAGGCAGATTATGCGGCGTTGAACGAACATGTGAGTGAGACCACCGGAGGTTGAAATAGCCGCTCCAGCGGCGCTCAGTGATGACAGCATCGGTCTTAAAGGTGTATGCGCACCTTACCAAAAGAGAATGGTGGGGCGCATACACTTAGGAAAAGTGGAATTAGGGTACCAAAGGTACCAGAACATTACACCCACAAGTGTGTTACCAGCTCCTTCGGTCGCTCCTGAGTAAAGGAAGGAAGTGATGTCACCGCAGAGACTGAACTGAGGTTGCAGGCTAAGGAAACATGGATGCCTATGCAAAGCAATGGGAGGCTTCGGCAAAATGGCCACCGACATGTACTCAGAACGATCGTTGCCACACACAAGATGGTGCAGCAAGGTGCCAAAATACACTACATACAATGCTGTATTAGCGCCCATAGTGAAGCCAGACATGCTGCCCACACCTAAAATGGCGGACTGGCGGTTTTTAACCCCGCAGCAGTCACCGCACGTGTCTGTACCTCCAAGCACCCTTAGTGACACAGGAGAGGGATCCCCCAAACCCCACACAGCACTGGCTGTGAGAGAAAAAACCCCCGCAGGGACCGGGATCAGGGAGCCCAAAACGCACAGACATAGGGGACACCACAGACACACAGGACTGCCGACCCCAGACAGAGGCCCCACACAGAGTGTACTTACCTGTACCCGATGGCGTGGGGTGCCTCATATCAAGCGGAATACCGCCCACCCTCAGATGGCAGGGGAGTGCCGCCAGCCAAAAAAGCAGGACACCAGGAGTGCACGGACGAACCGTGCATGCGTCTGGTGAGGTAGTGAGGCCAGGGCGAACACATAGCCTGCGAAACGCTCGATGGCAGGCTGGGATTCCATCTGATCCTCTGTTCTGGATAACCAGGACGACCAGTCCGATTCCCAGCTCCGCAACTCCATCTTCATCCGAAGATCCGACTAACTAAAAGCTGACAAAATAAACAGCTAGTAATGCAAAGAAAAGAATGACATTTTCAGAAAATAAAATCATAAAATAGAAGAAGAAGGCTGAGACTGTAGCCCCAGCACAGGGAAGCCTGACTACTCCTGAACTAGGCAGAAGACAAACTGAGTTGGGATGGCTATTGCAGGGGGGGTATTGGACTAGTGGGACAGCCCCCATGGGTGTGTCTATGTAAATGCTTTTGTTTTAACAAGTATTTTGCCTAGCTACTCCTAAGGAGAGGAAGTCAATACCCCATTGGTGAAGACTGTATGAGTGGGCGGCGACTGTCGGAGGACGTAAGAGAAATATTGATTTCTACTTGTAAACAACAAATGTCAGAAAAAGGCTGGGAACTAAGCTCTCCTATCCTTTACAGCCAAGATAGCTGCCATCTTAGCATCACACATGCCAGGGTGCTAGGGGTAACCCTGGACTCTGCATTGTCCTTTCAGGCTCACATCCAATCCCTGTCCATATCATGCCGCCTTAACCTCCGCAACATCTCTAGAATACGCCCCTTTTTAACCAACAAAACCATTAAGCTTCTAATTCACGCCCTGGTTATCTCTTGCCTGGACTACTGCAACTCCCTCCTCATTGGATTACCTTTACATAGATTTTCCCCCCTTCAGTCCATAATGAATGCTGCAGCAAGACTCATCCACCTTACCAACCGTTCAGTGTCCTCCACCTCTTTCTGCCAATCCCTTCACTGGCTTACACCTACCCAACGAATAAAATTCAAAGTACTAACAATAGTTTACAATGCCATCCACATTCTACCCCCAGCTACATCACTAACCTAATCTCAAAATATCAACCAAGCCGCTCTCTTCGGTCCTCCCAAGACCTCCTGCACTCTTGCTCCCTTGTCACCTCCTCCCATGCTCACCTCCAGGATTTCTCCAGAGCTTCTACCATTCTTTGGAACTCTGTACCCCAATATGTCTGACTGTCCCCTAATCTATCCATCTTTAGACGATCCCTGAAAACCCTTCCTTTAAAAAAAAGCCTATCTGGCTACTAACTAATACACTTTTTCCCATTTCCAATCAGCTCTCCCCCATAGCTATTATGTTTTGTATCAACTGACCCTCCCTTTTAGATTGTAAGCTCTAAGAGCAATGCCCTCTGATTCCTTTTGTACCAAATTGTATTGTAACTGTAATGGCTGCGCAAACTTCTGGCGCTATATAAATCCTGTATAATAATAATACGAATAATAATAATCTTAGCCTCGGTTTGATCTGCAGTTTCCACAGTGCAGTACATGTGATCAGTTTTGACACCAACCATTAAAATGGTTTTACAGTTTGGTGGAGAAGAGTACTAGCAATTATTACAGTTAGCTATTATGGAATATCTTGACTGACTCTGTCATTGAAAACCTTTACATCCATAGTTTTAGTTCCACTTTATTGACTTATCCAGCACTGGGCAGCAGAAGGCAATATGAACATACAGGAGTTGATGCTATAGCCAACTTCCAGCGGTGAATTTGTGCAGTCTATGATTTGAAAATGAAACAGTAATTCTTGGTTGCTAAAGGTTGAAAGATATTTCTACTTTTTATGACAGTTGGCATTTATCAATGTCTTTTTATGCCTCCTTCTCCTTGCTCCTTTGAAACCAGTGAGAAGAATCACAGGGAAGGTAAGATCTGCACTCCAATGCAAAAAAGCTATCAAAACATAAGGATTTAAAGTAACACTATATATATATTGTTTATTACTTAGTGATTCTGTTTTTCAACTTCCTTTAACAGACCAAGCTGTCCAGCAAAAATGTAAGTTAGAGGGTTGAGGCAAACCATTTAAAACTGACAGGGTTCTTACAAGCTTTTATTGGCCAGCTTTTATTCATTAATGAAAAAACCTTTACCCAAAAAGGAAAGCAAAACTATTGTTGTAACTGCTTGATCCCTTTCCATCCAGCATTCGCATACATGCAACCTCACAATCTTTATTCATTGGGCCGCATATATGAGCTACTGTGTTTGTGCTCAGACAGCATTGCACAGCATGCTCCCAGCAAAGTGACCGAGCTGTCACAGACAGCCTGAGAGGACTGGTTCCCAATTGGCTATCACAGTGACTGTACTGTTTTTTTTGCTCTTCTATGGAATAGAGAATAGAGAAAATGTTTTTATCCTTGCTAGATATGAATTTTTTAAACAAAACAGCGTATGTAAAAAAAATAAATAAAAAAAAAATAAAGATACAATAGCTAGATCAGGGTTAGATCTAGGTAATGGTTAGATTTAGGGTCAAGGTTAGGATCAAAGGTCATGCACAGAGTCAAAGTCAGGGTAAAAGGTCAGGGTCAGTGTATTTTATGTAGGATTATAAAAAAATCTTTATTTTAGTATCAGTGTTTGGTAGTGTCTGTGTGTTTTAGGTAGGCTAAAAAAATCAGGAAATGGGCATCACCTTCTAACCATGTATTCCAACCACACTTCCTGTTTGGCTTAAAGTGGTACTTACCACAAACATGTAAATCACTGCCAGACTATTATATGTAGTCATAGCACATATTGTTGGTGTTTTATTAAGACAAAGCTTGTAAATATCTTTTTATAGCTATCTCCAGGCCAGTCATTGACTCCTGGCCGGTTTCCTCCTCTGATCCTCGGGCTACAGCAGGAGGGTCTGAGTGACCTCCCTGGCTGATGTCAGAGGGAGATCTCGGCCCCTCCCACTGTAGCCAGGGGATCAGAGTAGGAGACCAGCAGGGAGTCCCATGACCGGCCTGAAGATAGCACTAAAAAGGTATTTACAAGCTTTGTTTAATTAAAACACTCACCCTGTGTGTTATGACTACATATAATAGAGGGGCTGGCAGTGAAATTTCTAATATTTTATATCTACTAGGAGGAGGGGGGGGGCAGAGACAGAGAAACAGACACAGGAGCTTACAGGCAGGAAGGGGAAGGGGAGAGGGGGACAGAGGAGAGCTGCAGATGATGGAGGGACGTAAACCAACCCCAGTGATCAGGGCTCAGCAGCCATGATCACCATGGTCAGTACAGAGAGGGGGGACACAGAAACAGGCAGGATCAGCCAAGTTTTTTACCATTTAGAGAGGGGCAGATTAGACAGCACAAGCACTGTGATGTTTAACCTGCTATAAGGGAACAGGATCTATTTTCTTTCAAGGGTTACAATCACTTTAACTTCGTCTCCATGGGAGGTGAATGCATGGCAAAAAGGTGCTACTGATTTCCCAATTTTTCTTAAGGGGCAGCATATTGTATACCTACAAGCCATATGTTCATGTGCAAGGTTTAAGAGCTTACCAACCGCCCTGTAGAACGTTTACTGCTACAAGGCAGCCATGCTGGGCAGCTCACTCCTGCGGTGGTTTTACACAGTGGGAGCTGATCGGCGGGTCCCATGGACCTGATGTCTGCTGGCACCCGCTGAACATTCTGTACACAGGCAGAATGACAATCTGCCTATGTAAACAAGGCAGATTGGCAAAAAAACATTCCATAAATATATCCTATAGTTTGTAGACGCTATAACGTTTGCGCAAACCAATCAATATACACTTATTGTGATTTTTTTTTACCAAAAATATGTAGCAGAATACATATTGGCCTAAATAGATGAAGACATTTTTACACTTTTTTGGATATGTTTTAGGGCAGAAAGTTTTTTTCTTCAAAATTGTCAATCATTTTTTGTTTATAGCGCAAAAAATAAAAAAACGCAGAGACGAATAAATACTACCAATAGAAAGCTCTATATGTGGGGAAAAAAGGACAAAAATGTTATTTGGTATCACAGTGCCGTAACGCAAAAAATGGCCTGGTCATGAAGTGGGGTAAAATCTTCGTGAGCTTAAGTGTTAAAGTGCAGTGTTCCATGTGAGTGCAAATTTTAGGTTTTAATATGGTAAAATACGATGATGGGTTTTTTTTAAATTCCATTTGAGCCTTATTTGCTGAAGGATTGATTTTACTGAACCAGAAGCAGGTGGTGAAGCAGACAATATCCTATACCAGTGAATTTGCCCTCAGGGTGGGGAAGGCACGTAGTCACTCTCTGAGGTCTAACATGGAGGTAAGCGCATAGGATCGCTGGTGGTGGATATCACATGGTGCAGTGGTATTGGATATGTATTTGTTTGAGCAGCCCATTTTTAAATGGACTGTTTTTCATGACACAGAATACTCTGCAGCAATGCTGGCAGCACTCTTACGTCTATTTCCCAAAGACAACCTCTGGATATGACGCTGAGCACGTGCACTCAACTTCTTTAGTCAACCATGGTGAGGCCTGTTCTGAGTGGAACCTGTCCTGGTAAACCACTGTATGGTCTTGGCCACCATGCTGCAGCTCAGTTTCAGGGTCTTGGCAAACTTCTTATAGCCTAGGCCATCTTTATGTAAAGCAACAATTCTTTTTTTCAGATCCTCAGAGAGTTCTTTGCCATGAGGTGCCACGTTGAACTTCCAGTGACCAGTATGAGGGAGTGAGAGCGATAACACCAAATTTAACACACCTGCTCCCCATTCACACCTGAGACCTTGTAACACTAACAAGTCACATGACACCGGGGAGGGAAAATGGCTAGTTGGGCCCAATTCGGACATTTTCCCTTAGAAGTGTACTCACTTTTGTTGCCAGCAGTTTAGACATTAATGGCTGTGTGTTGAGTTATTTTGAGGGGACAGCAAATTTACAAGCTGTACACTCACTACTTTACATTGTAGCAAAGTGTCATTTCTTCAGTGTTGTCACATGAAAAGATATATTAAAATATTTACAAAAATGGGAGGGGTGTACTTACTTTTGTAAGATACTGTATAGGAGGGTAATCTCCTGAGCATGCGCAGATGTGCCAAAAGGCTCTACCAGGACCCAGAGGTCAGCTATAGCATTTTGGCTATTAAGTTATTTTAGGTGTGGGAACACATTTCAGTGATTAGAAGCAGGCCCATTATATATATTTTGGCAAAAATTGTATTTATATATATATATATATATATATATATATATATATATATATATATATATATATATATAGCACATAGTACTTCAGCTGTGTATTTAGCTACCTTCATACATTTCTGCTTTAGCGATTCTCACGCTTAAAAATGACAAAGCTGATAACCAATATAAATGGCTGATTTCTGTTATAAACTGCAGGCGCCTAGAGGTTCATCCATAAAAATGCAGTAGTACTTTTTCCCATGTTGCTGGGTGTTAATCGACAAATTTGACAACAGCTATGAAGAAGACAGACTTATTATAATGGCATCTTGTCTCGGCTCAGAGCCCTCTGCCAAGGACAAGGGGCGCAGGTCAGTCCTCATAACTAAACTGAGGAAGCACCTTGTCACAGGAGTGGCAGAACAGTGTAAAACTGTAATGATAGTTAGAGGCATAACTAGAACCTCCAGGGCCTCGGTGCAAGAAACCATGAAGGGCCCCTCGAAACCCTGGCCGGGGCCCTTCCCTTCAAGCCTGGGGCTCTTCCAACTGATCCTGGGTCCCTTTACCCTCATTGAGGGGCCCTTTTACTACGGTCCTGCAGCAAGACTTTTCACAAGTTCTGCAGTAGGCCCCGTTCCTGCCATCTTGGGGCCTCCCCATAGTGGTGGAATGCCAGGGCCCGGTCGCAGGTGTGACCTTTGCAATCCTGGAAGTTCACCCACTGGTGTCAGTAGTTTTTATTTTTTGGTATTTTAATTGTATTATTTTTTATCATTTTATTTTATTTTTTTACAATGTCAATGACTTTGACTCTGTCCATTCAGAAAAGGAAGGCGCTGGTAAATTACATATTTACCAACCCCTTCCAGGTTCTCTATTGTGAAACATCCCCTGCAGCAGCCGAGAGAGGGAAGGGAGCACAGTGTGGGGGGGGGGGGGGGGGCAGCACAGTAGGGGAGGGGGGACCAGGGGAGCACACAGGGGCCCAGAGACAGCAGAACGCAAGTGAACTGGATAGGAGGAGTGGCGGGGGCAGCATACAGAGAAACCTATCTCCTCCATGTTCCTTCTGCAGCTACAGGAGGAAAAAGGAGGACAGTGATTTCTCTACATGCTGCCCCCGCCACCCCTCCTATCCAGGTGTACAGGGGAGCCGCACAGGCTCCCTGGATGATGGGGGCCCGGTTGCAATTGCAACCCCTGTAGTTACGTCCCTGGATGGTTAACTGTCATAAAGGAAATACAGGCAGTTCCCGGGTTACAAGCAAGGTAGGGTCTGTAGGTTTTTTCCTAAGTTGAATTTGTATGTAAGTTGGATTAGGTACATTTTTTAAGTGTAACTCCAGCCTAAAAAAAAATTACGTTTTTTGGATAGCATAGGGAAGAGTTAACAACCCTGTAATGTTTGTTTTCCTGTCTGTGCCCGGTTCAGAAGATTTCCCCTCACTTTCTGTATCTGTGACAATTGGTTTTTGAAAATTTTGGGTTGTAGAAACAAGGATTGGTGATGAAGCTTCAGTGCAGACACCTTTTTCCCATGATAACTCTTACAGGATGTTTGTAACTCGGGGACTGCCTGTATAGGAGATCATGGATATGATACAGTGGATTGCAGCCTATTTTAGTACATTATCATGGGACAAGGTCTAATTCATGGAGCACAATGTTCTGGCACAGATAGCGGATTTACATCAGGGGGCCTATGGGAGCACCTTGGGAGAAATCCAAATATTTAGAAACACAAAGTGAGCACCACACCAACTGATATAGAGTCCAGAAATCGATATTTATAAGTAATGAGTCGAAATGACGCAAGATGTTGCAACCAAGTCCACTTTCCTCAGCGCTGAAAGAACACAAAAAAATAATTGCAAAATTTAGTAAAGTAAAATAAATAATATAATAATAGTTATGGAGTTTTATTTTTTGGATGTGACTATTGTCCATCCAAATCACATCCTAAGAGTATATTAAATTATTGTTGTAGCTCTCACTTTGTGTTTCTACACATTATGAGAGAAATATAGGACCCTTAGTTAATACCCTAATTTTGGAAATGCTAATTTCCTTTTTTTCTGACCCCAGGTTCCAATGCTTTATAAATGACGTGGAAAAAGGATGTACAAAGAGGGAATGCACCTTAAAAGACATTTTCTTTTTTTTTTTTTACCTGCACACTTATTCTGGTCCAGTGATTGTGAGATTAATGTACAGAAGTCTATGTGGGCTTACTGTATAGAAACAGCTAGTGCTGAAAAGCAAGGAAGGAAAAACAAGTGTAGTATCCACAAGACATATATTGAAAAACAAGCTAAACACTAGCCACTCACATGATGTAGGCAATAAGCATGATGAGTGTATAGCCTTTCTTGAGCTTGAGAAAGGAGTGCACCTATACACCCATTAGTGTACCGCGCATGCTCTGAAACACGTTGCTCAATTTTCGGCTTCCGACTACTTCCTGCCCGGCGCTGCGGTCCACGCTCCACTTCACTGCCCTCCAGAGCTCCCAGCCTGCTGTCATCTTGCATTTCCCACCAGCAGACCCTCCCAAGATCCCCAGGACAGTTCCCAGAGGCCCATGCAGGCATCAGTGGCTACCTACAGCACAGTGGAATATGGTTATGAGCCTCCTTATTACCTACACCATGTGAGTGACTAGTGTTTAGCCTGTTTTAATTTATGCTTTGTGGACACGCTTGGGGGCGCTTTTCCTTCCTTGCTTGCTTTTTACAGTTGAACAGAACCTGCTTCTACTCTTTGGATCAGCAGCCATTAGTGAACTATGCTCCCCTACCCATACTGGAATTGCCTTTTTTTATGGATTTTTTAGGTACTGACTGCACTCTATTATTAGGTGCATACTTGATATCTACATCCAGTGGGGAAGAAGATTCCAGACAGAAGATGTAATGCTCAGGGGCAAGCCATGGCTGTCCTATCATGTAAGTAAGCAGCTTGGGGTGTTAGAGCGTAAAAACGTTTACTATTTCGTTTGGATGAAGTGGGGAAAGATGAGATCCTCTGTCGAGTTCATATTTTAGTCTGTGTCCCCTATTTTTACTGGTGATCAATGTCATTAAGAATGAGAGTGAGGGGAAATCCAAAACATTAGCGTTGTCTCTAGAATGAGAGGTAGAGGGAAAGTCTTCCAATGGAAATACCTGTCCTGGAGACAACTGAGGGAAATTCCCCTCACTTTAAAATATTTCCCCAAACTTCTGTTGCATCTCTGGGACGCCCCAGAATGACACAGACAGCAAGCAATAAACTGGCAGGGATTTTAGCCCTTTCCGACTTTATCTATAACTAAAAAAAGTTGTAGCGATTCATACACTTTCATTTAGATCCACAGAGCTATACTGAGTGGGTAAGTGTACTTTGTCTAAAAGTTCACTAACTCTTTCAGGATATTTGAATCAAGTATTTCAATTAAATTTAAAGGAGTTGTAAAGTTTCATTGTTTTTCACCTTAATCCATTCTTTGCATTAAGGTGAAAAACCTTTTCTGCTTCACCTGCCCCCCAGACCCACCCCCCCCCCTTTTTCTTACCTGAATCCGATCGTTCCAGCGACAAGCACGAGCCTAGCAGCTCCAGCCGCTGTCTCGGGTCCTCATTGGATAGATTGATAACAGCAGAAGCCATTGGCTGCCACTGCTGTCAATCAAATCCAGTGACACAGGAGCGGGGGGGGGGGGCGAGTCCTGCTGTCTGTGTCAATGGACACAGCAGCAGGATTCGGGAGCGCAGGTCAGTATAACATGTTTTGTTATTTAAAAAAAAAAAAAAAAAAAGAACCCTTACAATCACTTTAAACTTAAAAAAGACATGTTCATTTACTATTCATTTATATACTCAGCCCCTGTTAAATAGTCATGAATCAGCGCAGCAGTTAAGCTCCATTGACATTCATCTCAGAGGTCAGTATTTACCATGCTGCAAGAAATTTCCATACATAAATGTGTGTACTGAAGAGACTGCTAAACTCCAAAGGAAAAATAAAGAACATTTACCTCATGCTCAGAAGGACATCTCCATCACGAAAAATAAACAAGAGGATGTTTTCTTGAGTGACATCATGAAAATTGGCATTCTTTTCATTGGCAAAAAATAAATCTGGCTTCCACAGACACTTAAACATAGTCGGATCGACAGTGAGGGCATCTGAACCTCTGAAATCACTGGGAAGTTTAAGCCGAGGGTCGTTCCACCTCTGCCTTAGGAAAATATTCACTCTGTAATCCTGTGTTTAAAAAAAATGCACATTATCTCCATGACATCTCCTAGGACTGGTCACCCAGAAACACCAAACTAAAGGCCAAGAGCAGGTATAGTAATTTATAGTCAGTTGTCAACTCTTGTAACATGCTTATTAAACAGGACTTAATTAACGCTCAAAAACTTTCTTGGCCAACATTAATTTTCTATGTACCTTCACACCTTTATTTATTTTTTAACTGCATGAAATAAATCTGCACACTAATGACATTTAGCATCACCAGTTAAGTACATTTTACCTAAATGGATAAAGCATGGTCCTGGCACATAATATTTCCATAGTCATATTTTAACTTTCCAGGTTACACTTACTTTTACATTTTTATGATAGTGTTTAATACATTAAGTTTAACTTCATTTTAAACTGCATACATAAATGTGCTGCTTAATATATCAATTCAGTTAATATACCTGTGCCATTTACTTTAAAGGAGTTGTAAAGTCTTGAGGTTTTTCACCTTAATGCATTCTATGCATTAAGGTGAAAAACCTTGTTTGCAGCTGCCCCCCAGACTCTCCATTATTCTTACCTGAACCCAAATGTTCCAGCAAAAAGCACAAGCCCAGCAGCTCCAGCCACTGTCTCGGGTCCTGATTTGATAAATTGATAGCAGCAGGAGCCATTGGCTCCCGCTGCTGTCAATCAAATCCAGTTACACAAGAGCAGGGGGTGGGGCCGAGTCCTGCTGTCTGTGTCAATGGACGCAGCAGCAGGACTTGGGAGCGCACCCTCAAGGCTGCCCCCATGGAAAGCGGCTCTCCGTGGGGGCACCTGATGAAGAGGAGGGGCCAGAAGCAACTCCAGGGCACCCCAGAAGAGGAGGATTGGGGCTGCTCTGTGCAAAACCCTTGCACAGAGCAGGTAAGTATAACATGTTTGGTATTTAAAAAAAAAAAAAAAACCTTTACAATCGCTTTAATGTTCCCAGGGTTCCAGTGTTGATACAGTTAAAGACTATTAATGATATAAAATATTTTTGAACCATCAGATACAAATGCACACTGCATAGACAGTATCATAAAACATAAATAAGAGGCAGAAAGGCCAGAAAATTAGCAATAAATTGTTAATGTCCAACTGTTTCTTTATGTTATAACTTGTATTTGGAATAACTTGATTAAAAAATGTATTGAAAAAAAGAGTCAGTAAGAGTTTTGCCCATTCTCTGGAGCAGTAGGATCCACCTCCACCTCCAGCAGATGCAATCAGTCACTTAACAAATTTATTGCTTTGGAATTCATTCTTAGACATACTTTTTTTTCGTTCCTTGATTCCCACTACCTCCAGGTGCACATAGCTATGGGCACATGTTGTCCCCCTCCTATGCCAATCTGTACCTGGGAGAGTGGGAACATTCACTTTTTTGCAGATAAAGATGCCAAGATGTATACGGACCATGCCGTAGCATGGTACTGATACATTGATGACATCTTCTTATTATGGGATGGATCAGAGACACAGCTTTTGAATTTCTTGAACTATATTAATCATCACAACACTTTCAACTTAAAATTCACCATGACCTATGACTGATCCAATATTACATTTTTGGATATATCAATACATCGAAAAGTACAGAGTGACCTATATAGAAAACCCACGGCGGGTAACACTATTTTCGAAGCTTCCAGCTTCCATCCAAGACCCCTTCTCAGATCCATCCCATATGGGCAATACATTTGAGCAAGACACAATTGCTCAACTGATTCCCTGTTTGAACAAGTAGCAAAGAAATTACAATCTAAGCTATTGGAGAGAGGATATTCAAATAAAATCTTGAAAAAAGCATACAAAAAGGCATAAAGTAAATAGCAGAGTGACCTCCTCTTTGGAAAACATAAGCCCAAAGAGGAACAATTCACTCGCAACATTACACAATATTCTGCACAACATGAACAAGATAAAAATATTTTTGCAAAACATTGGCATCTTTTTGGTATGGACCCTTCCCTGTCAGCCTTTATACCGGAACAACCAAAGATCACATACAGATGAGCTCCATCTCTCAAGAATATTCTTGTCCACAGTTAGTTTAAAAGAGACAGAAAAGATAAATGTAAAACCCAGGGCACTTTCCAATGTGGCAGATGCAATTATTGCATATACATGGACGTAAGAACACAGGTCACTTTACCAAAAAACATACAATTCAAACCTAAACATTACGTAAATTGTAGAACTTCCGGGGTAGTATACCTATTGACATGCGAATGTGGATGTTACTATGTCGGAAAAACTAAATTATAATTTTGGCAGAGAATCTACCGTCACCTGACAAGTCGCCCCCAGGTCTAAACGAAGACTTCAATTTTAAACCATACCTAGCTGGTTTCAATTCAAGACCTTGTGAATGGGATCTATAGCTTTGATCCATCACTCTATATAGATAATTTGCAATTTCACTGAAGTTGGATAGTCCCATTACATCCATGTAAAGAAGGATTTTGCCATTCATACCAGATTTTTTTTTTTATCATTTATTTTTCTCCATATTATGTATATATTTTCCATGTACATTTACGTAGTTTTATTTGTCTGTCTATCTATATATTTTGCAATATTTGTTATCCCATACACCTTGTAAAGGATATCCCCTTGTACCAGGTTATTGGACTGTCCTGGACGAGAAGTGGATCATCCGATGCTCGAAGACTAGGGCCCTGTTTCAGCAGAAGGAGGAAATGTCACTCCAACATCCCTCCTGCTTGCATTCCTCCTTGGAGCGCAAACACTCTGCACTTCTTGCGTCGGTGGCAATGCGGCGTGGGATATGCACCGCCCTTCTCATGGGGGCAGGGCCAAGCACCTATCCGCCAGGGGACCCAATGGGAACGTGGGCTGTCGTCACAACGACACCCACGCCTGCTGCTCACCGATCGGCCAGCTGACGGCTGTAATCAAAAATGATTCACAGCTGTGGAGGGGCTATATCACCGCCGCCTGCTCAGTGCATGGAGAGGACAGTGGTGAATACTCCTTCACAGGCTGAATGGCCACATATCAATTCACAGGTATTTCAGCATTTGAGCCTACCTTCTTCTCCCTCCTTTTTCTCTACCTGGGATAATCCTGATATCCACCACTCCCAATGTTGAAAACCATGTTTGGCAATCTCTGGGATTGAACATATACATACCGGTATATATACTCCTGCATATATGATATTATTCTTCATATTATGTCCATGAATTGTAAAGGGGAAAGAAAGAGGAGGGTTGGCTAGGGCTCTTTTTCAGACTTTTTGGATACACACCATTTGGACTATTCATGATGTGATGTGATACCTCTATGGCCCAATCTGCCCGTATTTTACTTTATTCACTTGCCTTTAGATATTAGTTGTCGGTACTTCAATACAGAGGTATTGCTTTACCTATGTGGGTCCCTGGGAAACAGCCTCATTCCCACATGGATGTTGGTCCGATTTTGGCACTAGTGGATATCCTCATCGTCCATTACTATTTGCACTCCATGTTACACTGTATACAAGATCGCTGTCCTTATTGTGTGAGTATACTATTTAGCTCATTATGGCTTGATTTTCATTGCACTATACTATTGCTAAGATTATATATAAGATATACTATTGCTAGTATATCTTACTTATATGTAAGATATACTATTACTAAGATATAATATGCATGAACTTGTGAATGTTAATACATAACATGATTAATAGTCAATATTTATAATTTCAGAAACTAGTACCCTTTAGATATGTCTCCGAAGAAGGACTCAACACAAATTCCAAGTCCGAAACATGACAGACAAATTCAACATCTACACCTTCTAGCCAGTTTATGGTATTTTCCCAAGCGGCGGTACATAGTGGGCTCACTATTTGTACTGGTGTATGATGTTCAATGGGTACTGTTAGTATTGTTGTTTTAATAGTCACCCATGTGACTTTATATCTTTACCTATCTATGGATGTTTTTAATCTTTTGTATACTGAATAAAAATACTTTTACCTACATTCATATGGTTTATAACCTTTTAGTCCACGAGGGGTACCAGCACAGTCATTGTGCGCCATCCTTTCCTTTTCTCCAATATTAAGCTAAATTCTACTTCCTGATAAATATATGATGCTGGTGACAACCTGCTTGGCAGGCAGTTATGTAGTATGCAAAAACCACATGTTTATTTTCATCATGCATATGCTTAACACCTCAAAAATATTATACAAAGAACTAACAGCCAACGTCAGGGTTCAGACTTAGTAACAGCCAAGTAATCATATTACTGCAAAGCTGTACCCAAATAAGATTGACGTCCTTTTTTTCTCACAAATAGAGCTTTCTTTTGGTGGTATTTGATCACCTGTGCGATTTTTATTTTTTGCGCTATAAACAAAAAAAGAGCAACAAGTTTGAAAAAGAAAAACAACATTTTTCACATTCTGCTATATAACATTCCCCCCCCAAAAAAAAAAAATTAAAAATCAAAATTTTTTAACATTTTAGACCAATTTGTTTTCTGATACATATGTTTGGTAAAACAAAATCGCAATGAACGTATTTTGATTGGTTTGCGCAAAAGTTATTGCGTCTACTAACTACGGGAAAGATTTTTGTCATTTTTATTGTTTTTTTTTTTCGCTAGTAATGGCAGCGATCTGCGATTTTTTGCTTTGCTCAAGAGCGGCGGGCGGTCGTGTAGTGTAATTGATACACTTATAATTTTTACAGAAGGTAGCTATTAGTGTATATATATATATATATATATATATATATATATATATATACACACACACACACACACACACACACTATATTGGCAAAAATATTGGGATGCATGCCTTTACACGCACAGGAACTTTAATGGCATCCCAGTCTTAGTCTGTAGGGCTCAATATTGAGTTGGGCCACCCTTTGCAGCTATAACAGCTTCAACTCTTCTGGGAAGGCTGTCCACAAGGTTTAGGAGTGTGTCTATGGGAATGTTTGACCATTCTTCCAGAAGTGCATTTGCAAGGTCAGGCACAGATGTTGGACGAGAAGGTCTGGCTCGCAGTCTCACTTAAATTCATCTCAAAGGTGTTCTATCGGGTTGAGGTCAGAAATGCTTTGAACACTGGTGTGCAGTCATGTTGGAACAGGAAGGTGCCATCCTCAAACTGTTCCCACAAAGTTGGGAGAATTAAATTATCAAAAATGTCTTGGTATACTGACGCCTTAAGAGTTCCAGTCACTCAAACTAAGGGGCAAAGCCCAACCTCTGAAAAACAACCCCACGCCATAATGCTCGCTCAACCAAATGATTTGACCCAGTGCACAAAGCAAGGTCCATAACAACATAGATGAGTGAGTTTGGGGTGAAGGAACTTTACTAGCCTGCACAAAGTCCTGACCTCAACCCAATAGAACACGTTTGGGAGGAATTACAGCAGAGACTGCCAGATAGTGCCTGACCTTACAAATGTGCTTATGGAAGAATGGTCAAATATTGCCATAGACACACTCCTAAGGCTCCTTTCACACAGGCGGACCGTTCAGATCCGCCTGTTCGTTTTTTTGGCGGATCTGAACGGTCCCCCCCATGCATTCCTATGGGGCATCGGATGGCAGTGGAGACATGTCCGCTGACATCCGACCCGATCCGATCCGTCAAATCTGGACAGATGGAAACCCTATTTTCCATCCGTCCAGCGGATCGGATCGGATGAGAACAGACAGGCGCTCCGTTCCCATCTGATTTCCCCCATAGAGATGCATGGGGAACTGACAGCTGTGTTTCCACACACAGCGCGGAGACACAGCTGTCATCCTCCTGCTCAGCGGGGGATCGGCGGCTCGATCCCCCGCTGAGAAAAACGAAATCCGTCTGACGGACGGATAGTGTGAAAGGGGCCTTAACCTTGTGGACAGCCTTCCAAGAAGAGTTGAAGCTGTTAAAGTTGCAAAAGGTGGGCTCAATTACTCAATTACACCAAACTCAAGTACACCCTATGGAAATTGTTAACTTTCTCAACATATTTTGACAGGAAAACATTTGATCTTGATTCAAAAATGCATACAGATATCAGAGGTATACCTGAACAAATAACACAAAAAACTGACACTGTGAATTAATTTCATGATCTAAATGAAAGAAAAATGTTATGGATGGTTATGAGTCTAGGCAAGATTTAAAAAGATTGCCAAATAATTTGATATCAATCATTGCACAGTAGAGAAAACAAATGCAAGTGTTGTAGATTAAAAACAACTGCTAATTTATCGAGCACTAGCAAGCCTAGCAAATTTAGCTCAAAGGCTGATTTTTTGATGCTAAAAGAATACTTCAAGAACCCCCAAATTTCACAATGGGGTGTTCAGGTAATTCTTGCAGTTGGGGTCAAAGTGCATCTGCAATGCGAAAGAAATGTCACCAATTTTACCTACATAGGAAACGTTAAGAAAAAACACTGATGCCCAAGAACAACATAAGAGCAGAACTGAAGTTTGCTTTTAAACGTTTAGGCAAAGACCAGGCTGTCTGGAACAATGTTTAGAAGACTGACCAAAGATAGAGTTGTTTGGTCACAGTAACAGTAAACATGTTTGCAGCAAACCTAAGTCAGGAGTAGGGATGATCGAACTTTTCAAAAGTTCGGTTCGACCAGAACACCCGAACTTCCCGAAAGTTCGGCCCGGATTTCAGAACCCCATTGAAATCAATGGGACCCGAACTTCGGTAATCAAAAAACACCATTTTGAAGCCCTAAAACCCAATAAATGCTCCTAAAAAGTCCCTAGGGTTATGGGTCATGCCCCAGGGACTATTAATCACACAAAAAAAAGCCAATTATTGAAAAAATTATTTAAAAAAAAAAAAAAAAGATTTCTTTGGATTTAGTGTCTGGGGGTCTAAAAGGTGTACCTGTGAAGTTTCAGCTCTGTAGCATGTCCAGAACCAGAAAAAAAAAGATTGTTTGTATTAGAATCAATATAGAACAGGGATATGGCTTTGTAGCAAGCGTTTTTTTGGGCATTTTTTTGGGGGACTTTGGAGGCAGGCAAAACATCTGAACTTCTGTGTAGGGGTATATATACATACACCCATGTCTGTATATATACACATACACATATATAGGTGTGAAAGTAGCAGAACACTATGCTTGCGCTAATGAAATAATTAACATCAATATGTCTCCGCTCCTATCACACCTATATGTGTGTATGTGTATAAATACATATAAGTGTGTGTGTATATATAACCCTATACAGAAGTTCAGATGTTTTGCCTACCTCCAAAGACCCCAAAAAAATGCCCCAAAAAAAAACGCCAGCTGCAAAAACACACCTGGGCGGTTTTGTCACCCTGCCATAGCAGTCAGTCAGTTAACCCTACACTACACTACGGTCCCTTTACACTTAAAACTTTACCTACAGAAACTAGATTATTAAAACTAACTATAGTGGAAAATAGCACCCTAACTACCCTAGATATCCCTTTCCTCACACTAAAAATTGCTAAATGACACTTTGTAGCAGAAGTCACAGAACTGCTTCCACTCTCTTCCATATCCCTGTATTACAATGCTAGGAATTTGGCGGGGGCTATCTTATATACTGGGGGGGCGTATTCACTAATGATTGGCCTATGGACCCCCTAGTCACTCCAATCACATTCCTAGCATTCTCCTGCCCCCTCAATTGTCTTTTACTGATGGTTCTGGTCCAATCATGGGCTTTTAAAGCCCATTTCCTGTACCATTGCATTTTGGTCGGTTCTGGTTGCCGAATTACAAACTTTTTCAGCAAAAAGTTCGGAATTCGGCCGAACCTCAAACAGCCAATGTTCGGGTCGAACCGATGGTCGACCCGAACCGTTCGATCACCCCTAGTCAGGGGATGAACCTCAAATTTACTATGAAGCATGGTGTTGGAAATGTTATATTTTGGGGTTGCTTTGTTGCTTTATGGCCTGGGCAGCTTGCAGTCATGACTCATGAGGAAACATTTACTAAAGCCAAACATGCTATTCACTTTGGAAGGAAAGTTATATTTTGCAGGCTAATTTGCCCCAGAGCTTAGTGATTTGAAGCTTTTTCTTGCACATCCAATCATGTAGAAGCAAAAATTGTTTTTTTTTTTTTTTTCTTTTCCTTGCATGTAATTGGGTATTCTTTGCAAAGTGAAACTTTACCACATTCACTAGGTTCTGAGGCAAATGCCAAAGTTGCAAAGTGAACAGCTTAGTTGCCTTCAGCAAAGCAACCCCATATTACACAATTAAACACTACTGTGCACTTGATGAGACTGTGAGGCCATCTGTCCAAAAGTTGAAGATGGACTGGATATGGGACTTTTGGCATAATGATCTGAAGCACACTAGCAAATCCACCAAGAAATGGTGGGAAAGAAGGAAATGGGGAAGAAGAAATAGAGGGTTTTAGACTCCCTTAGTCAAAGCACTGATTTGATTACCACTAAAATTTTGTAGAGGGGATTTTGAAATGGGCAGTTCATGCAAGGAAACCCCCTAACATCTTGCAACTGAAAGAATTTGGAAAAGGACAAAAAATTTACAGTCGATGTCAGAAACTTGTGGGGGGCGCTATGAAAAATGTCTGTAAAAAGTCCCCCAACAGGTGTGAAAGTGATTGGAATAAGGTGGATGTAGCTCCAAAAACAGAGTATTTTCACATTCTATATAAACCCATTATACTCCACAGATCCTGTGCTAAAAGTGAACGTGCCCAGGAACTACAGGAGAGTAGACTGGCACACTTGAAAATGTAAACCTGCTAGACTACTTTGGTAGTTATCCTACACCACCCAGAGAAGAGTAGTTCTATATTTTATTAGAAGGTCGCTGTATATGCAGGTAGTAGGCACAAATTAAGGCAGTGGCAGCCAGGAGGATTTCTGCATTCAGATAGCTCATGGTGACCAATAGTCAGCCCGGTAATGACCCCCTGCTCCATGCCTCACCCTCTCCAGTACACTTGTTGGGAAGTGCAGCGTGGTGCAGTGGCAGTAAACAATCAGAGTCCGGTTACAAAGAACAGAACTTGTATTAATGTTAGAGTTCAATAATTCACCACAAGCCTGGTGGAAAGGTGCGGACCAGGAAAACTCATAGAAGGAAACAGCAGAGTGTAGCAGAGCAGGTCGCAGATGCCAACAGTGTCTGTCTTGAGGGGTGAAATGTGGCCCGGCTGGTCTGTAACTGGGGAGATCTCCAGGAAGGATGGCATTTCCCTATCCTTTCCGTTCTCATTAGGAACCTCTCCCTACCACTAGTCATTGTCCCTACCAGACGGGTGACCTGTCCCTACACTACCAATATGAGAAATGCCCACCAAGCCCGGGACCAGGGCCTTAAATAGGCCCTGCCTGACCCAAGATGGCTTCCAGAGTCACATGATAGCATCCCCAGTGACCCAGGAAACCATTGAAGAACCATGTTCCTCTTGACTTTCACTCCCACTGCATTGTCGCTGCAATTGAGCTCCACCTACAGTGCAGAAAATAGACTTCATTTGCCCAGCAGCACTCATAGATGTAAAGACAGTGCCAGCCAAATAGAGGAAAGGTGGTTTAAAGGACTTATAGGTAAGTTACAACTGTTTTCACTGTTGTAGTATAAATACCAAGCTACTTTTAGCACCCTGTAATATTCATTGAAACAATATATCATGCATTATATCAACTGAGCTACAGTATATATACCTAAACATGCAATGGATCATAAAATATCTGTTGTGAAGAAATTACCGCCTGGACTGCTCTAAATCTCACATTCCATATGCAAGAAATCAGCTGCTTCTAACATCCTCATTATCACAATTAACCCTATATATTTCAAATACTTTGTATTCTGTCATATGCTTTTTATTAAGAGTACAAATAGATGCTTTGCTGAAAATCATCTCTCTTAAAAAGCTGGAAAATATAGGTAGATAGCAAGAAAACAGCTATGTATACATTTGGGTAGTGATAAGAAAAATGTAGCATCTTCCAGCTCTGCTCAGCATATATTAAATGATGCTCTACTAACATTTGCTGGAAGCAATTTTTAAGCTTTTGCACAGATCTCTTCCCCAAATATCTCCTGCCAAACAGCCTGCAGGAAGAGTCTGTCGAATGGATTTAATAAATGTATGTGATAAATACAGAGAATGGTGGAGAAGGGTTGAAGCATACACTATATCTGTTATCCTTTACAAAAGACTAAGACCAAGCACATTTTCAGCCATTAAAAAACACCACTATCGCAATAAAAAATGTATAAAATATATAATTGCTACACATGTCATTTTGTAACTGTTATTAAAAAAATTACCTTTTTTTTCAATATGCTGTGGCTATCATTCCATAATTATTTACAAAATTAGATGATCTAGTGGGGCTCCCTTTTAAAGAGCTATAAAACAAAAAACACACCAGAACATTTTTATGCACAACCCCCCCCCCCCCCAATCCAACACCATGACTCCAGGGGATCAATATAGTTATTTGAATAATTTATCCCACTGCTGGCTGTGCCCTGTGACATCGGCCCACATCTATGAAGCCATCATTGGAAAGAGATTACTCCTGTCAGGACCAGCAAAGATGCACTGTGATCTCAGGCCAGAACCTTTGAATGGATGAGCATTTATTGAGAGCCCTGAATGCCTCTTCTGCCACTACCTTTCACCCTTGGGAACCTAAACACCACCCCAGGCCACCACCCTATTTTAAAGGGCAACCCCTTAGGGAGGTTTTCCCTTGATACTTCAATATTGTGACACTGTACAAGAAAAGAGGGGGACAAGGGTAACTGTGACCAGATGGTATGTTTTTATCTTACTGCTTCTTTGCTCACCTGAGAGATGGTTTAGAATTGTGAATATATTTTCAGTAATGATTAATGTTGAGGCTATGAGATTTTAATATATTGCCACCATTTACATTCTAAGTGAGAGGATCAATAATGTGTGTAATAAAAGTACATTACAACTGGGAAACTGTAATATAAAAATACATATACACATTCCACCTACCTGCTGAGCAAGTGTGCATTAGAGCAGATGAAAATGTAACAAGTGTAAAAATTATTTAAAGCTGAACTGTAACCATATATATATAATGCCATGGAATTGGCAAAAGTTTTTCAGGGGTCATGTGAGATGATCTTTTCCAGACTGATTTTTACCACCAATACCAAGTAAACTAAAAATCTGAGCCTCTGCATAATTGGGAGACTTGAGACTCTGCTAATTCTTTGTGTTGGTGCTTTTTTGGGCCTTCAGCTTTGCAAGCAGTACCACTGAGTGACAGTAACTTGTCCCCAGGTGATTCAACTTTTTTGCTAAATGAAACTTCTGAAGAGATCTGTCTTACAAACACAAGACACGCATTTCAATTGCATCCATCAGACATATAAACATAAGTGAAAGGTCTACGTTGACTTGTCCCTCCAAAGCAAGAGATGATGACCACACTCAGGCATAGATGAAAACATTGAAGTGTTTTATTCTTCACCATGAATAACAGACATGACTAGTACATCACAGGACAGGTAAACAGGTTGATGCGTTTCACTATACTGTTGATCGCTTACTCATAACCCTGCAAAGAATGCTAGTGGAGAGGCTGCAGTTAAAGGGGCGCAACAGCTAAGGACAATGAATGGTGATTGTTGTAATGCTTTAAACTCCATGCTAGAAATGCCTCTCATCAAAATCCAACCAGCATGTTAAAACCAATCTATCACATCTCCTTAAGGCCCCTTCACACTATCCATCCGTCGGACGGACTCCGTTTTTCTCAGCGAGGGATCGAGCCGCCAATCCCCCGCTGAGCAGCAGGAGGACAGCTGTGTCTCCGCACTGTGTGCGGAGACACAGCTGTCAGTTCCCCATGCATCTCTATGGGGGAAATCAGATGGGAACGGACCGTCAGTCCGTTCTCATCCGATCCCATCTGATCCGATCCGCTGGACAGATGGAAAATAGTGTTTCCATCCGTCCATATTTGACGGATCGGATCAGGTCGGATGTCAGCGGACATGTCTCCGCTGCCATCCGATGCCCCATAGGAATGCATGGGGGGACCGTTCAGATCCGCCAAAAAAAATGAACAGGCGGATCTGAACGGTCCGCCTGTGTGAAAGGGGCCTTAATCAAGAAATGTTTGACATCAAACTAATCAAACAAAAGTAGAAGACAAAAATAAAAATATAAAACAATGAATACATTAAATACATGAAAGACATCATGTGAAAAATAAAAAAAATAAAAATGTGAAAATATAAATATATATGAATAAATATGAAATACATGTCAAGATATGAAAAAACATGAACATATCCCATGTCATAAATCAAGTCCAATGCTTATGAAATATTGTTAATGTTTAGTCAACAAAAAAGAAAACTGTGTGTGACCTCCCATAAGGGGTGTAAAACCGAATGCATATACATACACATCGGTCACCATATTACCCAAGCAAAGATAAGTGAATTATGAGAAATAAAAATATTAAAAATATAAAATTATATGGATGAAAAAATGTGGAATGGAATAAATGTGTGAATTATTAATGTGTAAGTTTGTTAATTAAAGTGAATAATATCTATGGATAAAAACAGGGAGAAGGTCAGAATAAACGCCTGTGTCCATATAGGCAAAGTAACCTTTATTGAGACCCATAGATTGTTGATAGTCGAGTGAGATCCCCATTGGTCTACAAGAAAGTTAGAAAAATATAAATATATCTAAAGAAACTATGGATGTCCAAAGAAATATATCGCACGTATAATTGAATACATATAAATAGCGATTTCACTCCAAAGCTGGCAATAAGTGAATCGAAAACTTGGCCAGTTCAGTAAGGACTGAATGCATTTTGATCCATCTGTTGCCAATGCAGTTGAACAGAAGTCAATCTACTGATCAAGTTCTGTTCAACTGCCCACTTGATCAGCACTGCAGGCAATAAACTGCAGCACTGATCTGTGTATTCTGACAGTGGGGAGAATTACCAAATCCGTTTCAAAAGTGTAGATAGGGGAATTGGTTAAATTTTTTCCACTCAGCCTGCTGGCTGGAAAAAAACTGAGCCATGTATGGCCAGTTTAAGCAGACTATAAAATTTGGATTGTCCCTGTTTCAATAGGGCAGGTTTCCCAATTCTATGTGGAGATCCCGGCTGAAAGTGTAGTTCTTGCACTATGTTTCCTATGCATATATGCTTTACTTTTACCTTGGTAATTTTTAACAGTCTTAGTAACTGCTCATTTCAGAGGTATTGGACTTTGGGAATTTGTATGTCTGAAACATGTTTAATAATTGCCATGCAGTAGTTTAGCTGGTGATCTTTGTGTGGTTGCAGGTCTAATCGCTCTGTAGACATGTAAGAATAAAAACTGTCCAAGTCTGAGAAGCTTCTTCAAGGACTCTCTAAATCTCTCTATTTACTTACACAAAGGTTTCAAAGGCTTCATGTACACTACAGCTCCTAAACTTGAGTTTAGGAGCTTTTGGCGTTTTTTTGCCAAAGCTCCTAAACACAACTCGATAAAAGCCTATGTGTCCATGTACGCATAGGCTTTTACCAGAGTTTAGGAGCTGCTGTGGTTAGGGGAGCGTCAACTTACCTCAATCTCCCTCTCCTGAACATGGATGAATTGCATTCAGGATAGGAACGTAACTGCATTTTCCAGTGGTCAAACTGGACTTTGTGTACATGAAGCCTAAGGCTTCGTGTACAGTAGCAACTCCTGAACTCCAGTTTGCTTTTGGCATTTTTTTTTTGCCAAAGCTCATAAACTCAACTCGTCAACACTCAATGTGTCAATATACAGATAGGCATTTAGCAGAGTTTTAAATTGCTCTAGTTTCCAAGATACAGCTTCAGGTAAAAATTGCATCAAAATAGTTCAAAATTACGAGGGGGAAAAACGATTACGCTCCATAACTTTTCTGCAAAATTTGATATAGCAATGAGAAAGGTGCCACACCAATCAAAATAAATGTATTTTTTTTATTAATACCAATAACATAACTTTCCATTCATTTATTGTTTTTTATGTAACATTTTCATGCTCCCTCCACACCATTGGGACTGCAAAAGGCACTGACTTTTTTTTCTTGTTGATGCAGATAAGTTGCACACGTAATGCAACAATAATGAGGGGCCAAACTCTTGTCCTGATCCCCTATTTTGCATCCAAAATACAGGTGGTATGCCTTTTTTTACCACTGCCATCATACTGCAATTTTGAAATGCAAATGTAACCCCACCACAAATGTAGCAGAAGTTATCTGCATTATTTACACAGTTTTAAAGGCATCTTGGCTTCTGAGGGAAAATATCACACAACAATTCCTTGGAAAAGTAAGGCAATGACACTTTCACAAGCCACCAGATGTAAATGTATGATGCGTAGATCTGACCAAGACAAATGTACCTTGCAAAAAAAAGATCAAAAAATTGCAGTTAAGTAATAATCTTTAGTCTCAAAGTGAAGATAAATTTATACACTTCCATGTGGTACCATTTTCACTGTTCTACCGTACTTTGTTGAGAAGTTACGAGGCATCATGGTGTTAGGCTGCTTGTGGATGGTGCCAAGTCAGCAGGTGACCATACTGTCTGGACAGACTGGGTTGAAGGAGGTATGTCAATGCATAAAGCAGCATTTGAAACTAAACATATCAATTTTGTCATTCACATTTTATTTTAGTAATTCCTTAAGTTCTTGGGAAACAGCTTCTCTTACAGAAAGGAGTAGGCACCCCAATAGTTGATTGAAGTTTTACAGCCACTTGCAATCAACCAAGTATAGGGATAGGGTCTCTGATCAATTTCATAGTGTGTACAGTAACTGGTTCATTTACAAAGCACTTCTGGTAGATTTCCCTAGGCAATATAGAGACAGTATATCATATATAAAGCATCAGGATAATGCCATAACCTGTGTTAGCAAAAGCAGTAACAATTACAGTGCCCAAAAGTGTATCTGCAAAGGAAACGTCACATTAACCTACACGTAAGGCTGTACCCAGCGGCAGTATTTTCACAAACCTGTCTAGCAGCTGAAGTACAGCAGATTTTTTAAGTGTCCCATTTTCTTGCATTTTTGGAGTTGTGCACCTTTTGCAGGACATGCAGCATAGTTTGCAATGTGCTATGTGAACTATATCTGAAGCAGTACTTGTTCTATGTGTGTGCAGCTCTACATTGTAGTTAAGATCAGCGCACAATACGAATTGATATTAGCATATAAGAACTATTCCACCTATAAAAATAAATGGCAAATTTGGCTATCTCACCATAAAGCTTCCCAATACTTAAAGGAGTGTAATCTCTAATGTTGATCTTAGGTTGGACACTTTCTGTGTAGTTATTTACTCATATTATACTCTTGTTTTTGTTTTTTCTTTCCTTCTCGCTCCATGTATACTCTATATTCACCCTGACGCCCAGTCTATGCCCACAGTTAGGTTCCATTATGGGTGGGCTGGTCTGAGAACATTAAGACACCTATAAACTCTCTTCCAGTACTTTCCAGTGTTGAAATGAATATATCATTGTAAACAACTGTTCATCGTTTTTGTACTGATACCTTTTACCTATAATAAAAAAACTTAATGTTAAAAAAAAAAAGATCAGTGCCTTGTTGTACTTGGCCTGAATATGCGCCTCATGAGAAGCAGATTCTGAGTGCATGGACTGTATGCTGCCAGTAGTCTCCTGATTGAGGGTTTTTGGTTCAGGCACAGCAGTTTCACTTTGGCATAAAATTGCAATAGCCTTTTCTAGAGTTTAAAAGTTCTTATGTAGAGCTGCACAGTCCTAAAGGTGTTTGACCAGATATAATTCAATAGGGTGCTTGTAATGACTGCAACAGATGGCGCCATGCAGAACCAATGATAACAGTAGGAAGTCAGCAGCACTTCAAAAATGCATTTCAAATATTTATTTTGAACACACCATGTCACATAATGCTAACATTTTGGGGCCTCACTGGGTCTCCTTCTGGGGACATTAATGAAGCAGATTCTTCAAGGACCCTAAACATTGGCATGTTGACCCTATGTGACATGATGTGTTTGAAATGCATTTTTGGAGTGCATGTGATGGTCTACTGTTATCATTTGCTAGATTTTAAATCATGTTCCAAGAGCAATCTTTCTCTAATGTGAGCTGAGTTTGTTTTTTTTCTACTAGTTCATCTCCTAATTCTTCTGTTCTTCAGTAGACTCACAGGTAGCAACTAACTTCTTAAAGTTAATAAAATTGGTACTGTGGATTCACATAATGCTTTCCACACTGCTGGAATTTATATAAATCTGCATGTAAGGGGGCTTGTATTTGGCTGGTAGTTGGAGCCAAACTGCCCAAGTCCCTGCCCTAATTCTCCTTGGATAGTACAGCTACCTAACTGCTGGTAGTTGTATCCCTTCGCCATATTGTGTCAAACTACTGGCCGTAGGACTGCCCTCAATGTCTCTGGCCATAGGCCTTAATATTCGAGAATAAAGGAATGGCCACACATGAATTACTGTATATATTCCATATTTTACTGTAACTTCTCAAAGAAGGCGTGACATCTAACATCACTTTGAAATACTGACATAATTCTTTATCAGGGAATGCCATACACAGGAGCAGACATTCTGTAGCTCTCATTAAGGCACGGAACACCAGCAAATAATTTGTAAATCATCTTACTTTTTACATCTTCTATGTCCTTGGGAAAACCACAAAGTTGGAACCACTTGCCCATGTATACTAAGTCCACACCATTCAGCTTCTCGACTCAACTTCATTGAGTCTATTAAAGGCGCTTTTCTTGAGTAGACCAGTCTCTCCCTCTATGTCCCATTTTATAGCTCTGCCCATCCAGGAATGCTCCCTGATGAAACACTCATACCCAGGTGTACTAGTACTCACTTCAAAGGAAACTTAGCCTGGCCTAAAAGGCCCTTTGTATCCTACTCATAGTCCATGTCCAACTGTAAAAGAGTCAGGGCCTCGAAAACTGTCCTTCTGGTTATTGAACGACCTCACCCTGAGTTTCAGCCCCATAAAGGGCTCTTGGCAGTAGCTGACTGCAGAGAAATAGCTCTGGGGTTTGGCTCTGATGCCCCATCTCCTAAGGCCCCTCCTGGCATTTATATGGGCATTCACTCCATCCATTACATCTCTAGAGAAAGGTTTCCTCTAAAAGGGGACCTAACACTCAAATAAATAGTTCCTTTTACCAACCTATTGTGGGACAGTGTCACCTAGTAGCAAACTAACTGCATCTGCTAACATGCAACAATGTTCACTTCCAGCATAATGAATGCAGTGAGAGCTATATCAAGAGTGTCTTCTGCTGCTGGTAAAGAATAGAAAATACACTGTCCTTCTGCTTGTAGACAGTGAATAAGTAAATAATGCTTTCTAGCAGTAGGTAACTCTTTCTGATTGGCAGCAAGTAGTTATCTCTCCAACATATGAATCCAAGCAGTAAAATGCATTGCAGGCTCACCAGGGTGTGAAAGAAAAGGTATAGGCTGCTTCAGGAAAACATGCTCTGCCCACTAGGTAACACTTAGTAGATGTAAATTTAATCTGACATAGGGGCAGACCTGTTGCCTTGCATGGGCTGGCAAAAGAGAAAATGCAAGCAATTTTTAAATACAAGGTCTTTACATTTCCAAGTTATAAATACAGTTTACAACGTAACTGGGCATAGGGATTATAAAAATTACTAATACTGGGTTGGATACAGATCAGTATTAAAAATCTTGTTGAAATCCAGGTTATGTGATCAGCATCTCTATTTCTGAACCACTGCTGACTTGGTAGTGGTGCCACTCTGAGTTTATGGTCACATGGACAGAGCATAGGCATTTCTTTAAACGCCTTGCAATCCAAGCTGCAGCTGGTAACACCTCTGACAATGCTTGAGAGATTGTGACAAATCTTCTATAGGTGATGGGGTGTATCTTTGCCAGTCAGGCTGCTTGGGGACATATAGGCATTATGGAAACAGGAAGAGAAGCAGCGCCCATTAGTTTAATTTGCTCTTGCAATGAAAGAACAGTCCTGCATTTCCTTCCCTTTAGTACACATTACACTTTCCCTTTCTTTCACGTCACTTTCCCTGCACTCTCTTTAACTATTTATAAAAAGCCTGGAGTCCAACTTTAAAAAAAATTGGCTTTATTAAAAAAAAAATAAAAAATCAGCACCCAGAATGAAACCAGTAACATTAGCCTTAGAGTATGAAAAAAAAAACACTTTCGCCTTCAGTCCCCCCATAATTAAGGATGATCGAACTTTTGAAAAGTTCGGTTCGACCAGAACACCTGAATTTTCCAAAAGTTCGGCCCGGATTTCAGAACCCCATTGAAATCAATGGGACCCGAACTTTGGTAATCAAAAAACACCATTTTGAAGCCCTAAAACCCAATAAATGCCCCTAAAAAGTGCCTAGGGTTCTGGGTCATGCCCCATTAACTATTAATCACACAAAAAAAGTTCTTAAAAATTGTAATTTTTGATAAAAAAAAGCCAATTATTGAAAAAATTAAAAAAAAAAAAAAAAGAGAGATTTTTTGATTTTTACTTTGGATTTAGTATTTGGGTGGTCTAAAAGGTGTGCATGTGAAGTTTCAGCTCTGTAGCATGTCCAGAACCATGAAAAAAAAAAAGATAATTTTTCAGTAGAACAGGGATGTGGGTCGGGACCCTCCTTTAACTTTAACACCTACATGATCTTTTTTTCTGGTTCTGGACATGCTACAGAGCTGAAACTTCACAGGTACACCTTTTAGACCCCCCAGACACAAATTTCTGAATTTATTAAAAGAAAACCAATACATTCTGAAGGTCATTCATGTCCAACCTTGCCTTAAAATGTGGATACAGTAGGATGTCCTTACACAAGATTTTTGCAAGAGCGTTCACACACTGTTGGGTTGATTTACTAAAACCGGTGAGTGCAAAATCTGGTAAGCTGTGCATCATAGCCAATCAGCTCTTAACTTCAGCTTGTTCAATTAGGCTTTAACTTTTAAACCTGGAAGCTGATTGGTTTCTATGCAGAGCTGCACCAGATTTTGCACTCTTCAGTTTTAGTAAATCAACCCCAAAATCACACAAAAAAAGTTCTTAAAAATTGTCATTTTTGATAAAAAAAGCCAATTATTGAAAAATAAAATTTAAAAAAAAAAGAGATTTTTTTGATTTTTACTTTGGATTTAGTATCTGGGGGGTCTAAAATGTGTGCATGTGAAGTTTCAGCTCTGTAGCATGTCCAGAACCATGAAAAAAAAAAAAGATAATTTTTCATTAGAACAGGGATGTGGGTCGGGACCCTCCTTTAACTTTAACACCTATATGATCTTTTTTTCTGGTTCTGGACATGCTACAGAGCTGAAACTTCACAGGTACGCCTTTTAGACCCCCAGACACAAAATCACACAAAAAAAGTTCTTAAAAATTGTCATTTTTGATAAAAAAGCCAATTATTGAAAAAATTAAAAAAAAAATAAGAGATTTTTTGATTTTTACTTTGGATTTCAGATCTGGGGGGTCTAAAAAGTGTACATGTGAAGTTTCAGCTCTGTAGCATGTCCAGAACCATAAAAAATAGATTGTTTGTATTAGAAAACTTTCTGACAGGGGGTTTGCTTCGCTGCTGTAACACCTTGCCGGTTTAATAGAAGGCATTTTTTTGGGATCTTTGCAGTCAGGAAAAACATCTGAACTTGTGTATAGTGGTACTGTGCACAAGTTCTGATATTTTGCCTGCCTCCAAAACCCCCCAAAAAATGCCAGCAAAAACACACCTGGGCATTTTTTTTTTTGACGCTAGCGTTTTTTTTGGCATTTTTTTTTGGGTTCTTTTGAGGCAGGCAAAACATCTGAACATGTGTATAGGGGGTATATATATAGACATATGTGTCTGAATATATACCCCTAGACATATATAGGTGTGATAGTAGCAGAAATATATTACTGTAAATGATTTCATTAGCGCAAGCATTTATTTCTGCTACTATCACACCTATATATGTCTAGGGGTATATATTCAGACATATATGTCTATATATACCCCTTATACACATGTTCAGATGTCATGTCTGACATCAAACATGTCCTCAAAAAAGCACTGGCAGTGGCAGCCCCTGCAGCATAAAAAATGCTTAGCTGATGAGAAGCCATTTGGGTGTGATGAAGCTATTCAGAGAAAAGATCATTTCTCTATAGCGGTCACCCTGCTATGGAAGGGTTTTGTCACCCTGCCATAGCAGTCACTGCCAGTTAACCCTACACTACGGTCCCCTTACACTTAACACTTTCCCTACAGAAACTGAATTTTTGAAGCTAACTAAAGTGTAAAGGAGCACTCTAACTACACTAGATATCCCTTTCCTCACACTAAAAATAGCTAAATGACAATTTTAAAGTAAAATTCACAGAACAGCATTCCACTCTCTTCCATGTCCAGTATAACAATGCTAGGAATATGGCGGGGGCGATCTTATATACTGGGGGGCGTATTCACTAATGATTGGTCTAGGGACCCCCTAGTCACTCCAATCACATTCCTAGCATTCTCCTGCCCCCTCAATTGGCTTTTGCTAATGGTTCTGGTCCAATCATGGGCTTTTAATGCCCATTTCCTGAAGCATTGCATTTTGGGTTGCCAAATTCCGAACTTTTTGGGCAAAAAGTTCTAAATTCGGCCGAACCTCGAACACCCAATGTTCGGCCCGGACTTCTTTCTCCGAGTTGACTAGGGTTGGCTTGATACGTGCTTACCAGTTCTTCACTCCCCGGGCTTTTCAAACCTTCCCAGCCTTGCGTGAGGCCCACAACCTCCCTCCTGGCGAATTGTTTCGCTACTTGCAACTGAAACACTTCTTTAGCCAGAACGCACCGGCGAGCGATAGCTCCCATGCGTTCTCTACCTTTGAATGGGCTTGCAAAACAGACCCGCACAGGCGGGGGCTCATTTCTGATCTCTATGCCCAACTCCTATCGGTTCAAGAGACCACCTCCCCGGCATATGCTTCCAAATGGGAAAGGGACCTACACCTCTCCTTGGAAGACTCTGACTGGATCCAAATTTGGCAAGCCACTAAATCGGCTTCCCCAAATATTGTAGCCTTGGAGACAAATTACAAAGTCCTTACCAGATGGTACTTGGTCCCAGCCAGAGTCTCCAAGTATGTGCCACAATACTCACCTCGTTGCTTTCGTGGTTGCGAGTCTCTAGGTACCAATGCACACATTTGGTGGGAATGCCCCACGGTCCGTACCTTTTGGTCCGAAGTGTATCGGGTTTTATCTACAATCTTCCACACACCCCTTACACCTGATCCTGCTTCTGCGCTCCTGAACCGCAAGCCACCTGACCTCACACGTCGCCAGTTTAAACTTTTCCTGTATGTCACCACGGCTGCCAAACAGACCATAGCGAAGGCCTGGAAAACTTCCTCCCTATGTCTCCTGACCATGAAAAATAGAGTCACTCAAGCTATGATCCATGCTAAAACTGAAGCTATCCTGCTGGATAAACTTATACCTTACGAAAATATCTGGAAACCATGGATTGACAACTGTCTTCCGATAGGCTTTGATGAATCCCTTGTACTAGCTGAACCACATCAGTGGCCCGGGACTCCCTCCGGGCACCCTTCCTCCCCCACATAACCCCCCCCACTGATTTGCCCTTCCTTTCCCCCCCCCTATCCTTCTTGCCCCTCTTACTCCCTTCTTTTTCTCCCCCCCCCTTATTGCCTCGAGTTGGCCGCTACCTAATTTGTTTCCCTATTGTGGCTGGACCACTAACTTTTGCTGCACTACGGCCTCCCTTTTTGCCCTACCCCCAGCCGCCCCTGTGCACTGTGTTTATCCTTTGTACCTGTATACCGGGCGCCCAGCTTGCCCCTTTCCTATTCCTTAACCTGATTGTTATGCTACTACTTGCTGTTCATACTGTCATTTTGACGTGTATTCATCTGTTATGCACCACTGTTACCTATTGGTATTGTTTTGTACTACATTCCTTCTGCCTTAATAAAAAAACGCTTGCACAGGAAAAAAAAAAACACTTTTTAATACTTCTCTAATTCAGACTGACTTTATCAAGAATCATGCAAATTCCCTTTTACGGTCATCAACCAATGTAAAACGAATCATTAAAAAGAAAATAAATATGAGAACAAACCAATACATTCAGTACCTGAAATAAACGTAATCTTTCACTGGGTAATGGCACTGTAAAATCATATTCATGACTCAGAATTTGTAATGAGCTGATAATTTCTTCTAATTGCTCTTTTAAATTTCATAAATGAGCCACAAGTGACATGTATCTCATTAAAGAGCATATGAGATTCTACAATGCGGCTTTATAAGGAAGCTGCTACTTGTATGGATGGAGTTAATCATGTTAATCCACAGGGATTGAAAGCTGGCGAACCCAAGCAACAGAAAGCAACAGAAAGCAACAACAGGATGTTAAATATAGAACAATAAAAAAAAAGTCAGATAAAGTGCCAAATAGCTGACAGCAAATAAGGGCTGAGCTGTATGATGTATCTTTATTCCCCTGGAAAATGAGTTAAAAGTTGATAGCTCTAGTAAGGGGTGCTGAGTGATCCTTGCTGTAGCTCTCAGCCAAGAAAAAGGAAATATTAAGTATAAAGAATGTGCGGTTAAGAGTATAACCCAATCGGACCAAGGGGGGGATCAAGATCAAAAGGTCTCCTTGTGAGTACTTGCTTTATGCCACTGCCACTGTTTTGATTGGCCAAAAAATGTGAACTTGTGTATTGAGTTAATATCGTGTTCCAAATACTCTATTAGAGGTCTAGAAATACCTGACATCAGTCAAAAGCAGTTTTTATAGCCCTTGAAGGTAAACTAAATCACTTACACATTGTTCAGCTTACGTTATGCAGGCAGACTAGCCACAATGCAAGTCAGGAATAAAAAAAATTTATGATATATCACCACCCAAATTCCGTTGCCATCACAGTTAATTAGTTAGTCAGTAAAACTTGGCTTAGACTTCCAAACTTCATTTTCATGTGAGATCGGCTTCTATAGTTAAAAAATAAAACAAGTGTCCAGTGTACCAGAACCTTGATTACTAGTAACACACTAATAACAGATCATTTGGTATTGTGTTGTAAGTGACATGTAAGTGATGTAACTCATAACAGAGATCAAATATGAAATTTAAGATGTCATATCCTGAAAATAAAAAGATGCACCTCAGAGTCTAAACTAAAGACAACATCTAAAAATACTAGTACTAAATAGTGCTAGAGTGGCACTACATTTAATGTAAAGTTTGAATGATAACAGCAACCAATACTATATGCTAACTGTAATGTTCAAATGTGTGTTTATCTTGTATAATGTTTAGACAGACACCGTCTTTGAAGATGGCTTGTATACCCTCATATTCTGTACAGCCAAGTTGCTGATAGACAAGGTACAGTGGTTTGCCCTGGGTGAAATGGGTGAAAGAGGTAGGTACTTGTATTTAGATCAAATGGAGCCTGGTGCACCTCCATGTAAAGCTGTCTATACAATCTACAAATTTGCCAAGAAGTATGTTATGTGAAGGCCTACCTGTCTGAAATAAATAAATGGATTGGTTTGGTAGTTTTTTGCATTACATTATTTGTTCCATAGTCATAGATTGTCGACAGGACCCCCCACACCATTTTTTTCTTTGTTTACATTCTGCTGTCAGCTGGGAATCCATGGCTGACAGAAGTAATGAGTCACTGGTTGTCAGGCTTCCCAACAGGGTCCTAACAACCAACACAAAACAAGGGCAAAAATAAACCAAAAACACATGTACATGCATTTTTGGTGTATTTTAATGGCATTCTATGGCGCCAAGATCAGGTAGCAACCATCTTTTCCAAAAATGTGCCGTGCTGTATTGATGTGAACAGGCAACAGAGAATAATGTGATTTCCATTATCATATGATTCCGTGTGACACAAGTCTCATTGGCAATCACACTAGTGATCACACAACTTTTTATGTGTTGGTCCTGTTTTAGGTATTTGATTGCTCTATTGTTGCCTCTATGATGGCATTAAAGTTGCCCATTTTTAAAAGAGGTTCCTCTGTCATCTTCAGGGCCAGGAGCGTCACTTTATAAAAAAAAAATCGAAATCCAGAGGGGGATACTTATTTATTCGCCAGGATGTTAGGTATTTCCCAGCTATCAATAATTTTAATATAATATGGGGGCCCAGAAGGTATATTTAAGAGACATAGTCTCTGTCTGTAGTGACTTGGCAAGAAATACAGAGACTCCACATGAGTTGTATGGGGGGTGTGGAATATTTTTACTATCCAAGAAATTTTAAGAACCAGAATTTTAGAGCCTCAGATTATGTCTCAGGTCGCTTACCTTCAGCAGGTTAGGATCATCAGGAAAGCCTGGTAGAAGCTCAGACATGGTAAGGGAGGCATCATCCTGTGTTCCTGCAGCATCTATATGTTGTGACGCTGCAGTCTTTCTGCCAGGGTAGGAGTGTCGCAGTCCCGACCTGGGCAAGACCACATGTCATCTGCCCACTCTTGTTCATAGTGGAATCAAGCAAGCTTTTTTGGCTACCGAGGGTGTCACATTAGAATGATTTTTACCAGGGAGCTTTGGTAGGTGGTTGTCTGGAGCATGAGGTTGATGTACAGCTGGTTGTAGGCAAGAAAACAGCACCAGATGAAGGGTTGGTCATAGAGGCAGCAGATCTACAGATCTAACATGCTTCCAGGTCTGCCATCAGGCCAGCTCTCTGCATGACCAGGAAGACTGGGAGATGATGGAAGTGGCAGCGATGAGCGGGGAAGAGGTTTGCAATTTAAGTGTACATATTTGCGCTTTATGGCAAAAGCCCTGGGGCTGCAATTTTTTTAATGTGGTTTAGTTCTGTTTTAAGACCTTTGTTTTAAAACTAAGAAAAAAGATTTGGCGATACAGTATATACACTTTAATGGCCACTGAAACCCTGGCAGTCCTTAGTAGTCCATAAAGCAAAGTGAAACTAAATCAGGGAGATTCACAGACAAGGGTTCCTGGTCAATGAAGAAAAGATTCCTTGCATTGTCTGTTCTTAGGCATGGCCTCTACTTTTAAAAATTGGACAGGTTCACTTTAAGGACTATAATGTGTTATTTTATTAGCTGTCCGGGATCTGCAAACTCAGTATTTGTTTGAAATATGTATATTTAGTATAAACTACAGTTATTCCTGAAATAGAATTCAAATGTATAACCCCTCCCTAACATGTTGACATTCATACACATATTAAGTTGGCCAGCATCACTTTAATTTGGTATAAGTAAGATTTATTAAATGTCTGCACTGACTGTTCTTTGACCTTACTTTATAGAAAATTTTGTTTCAATACATTTGGAAAATAAATGTAACTACTGGCAGCAAAGGCATTTTATAATATATTTATATACATATTTTTATCTTATAAACCTGGGGTTGTTATGATGTTTTACCTGAAATGCTACCTATGCAAAGAAGATGTATATCTCATAAGCTAGATGCTCTTCCATCATTAAGTTTGAACACAGTAATTACAAACCTGGCTTTTCTCCATCGCAGTTAAGCAAGCTTGTTGACCAACCAGCCCCAGCTGTGATTGGATGAAAAAGGAGAAGCAGCACAATGAGAGGTTACCCCTCAGCTCTCATCTCCTGTAAGAAAAACGCCTAGGTATTTATTTTAAAGTGTTTTGGCACAAGACTCACATAGAAATCACTCAGGATCCAAACAGGATTTTTTTAATTGAATTCAACTAGAAAAAAAATATGTAAATCTTGGGTGAAAGTAGTGTAAATATTGTGTGACATTTATAAATAGACCTCCTAGTTTGAGATTGCAATACTGTGCAATTCAGTAGAGCCTGGCTTACAGTATTGCCACATTCTGTCCCGGTTTTCTGCTCGAAAGGGGGTTATTATAATTGCTGCTATAAAGACGAACTGATGGACTATGTAAAATACATTTAAAGTAGAGCTCTAGAAAAACAGCTAAATACAACACTGAAATATGCAGTATACTGCATAAGTTTACTGCTATATTTACCAAATATTTTTTAATTTTGGTCAGCTCTTCTTGCGATTAACACACCTCTGCTAGTTAGAAACTTCACTCCACTTCTTCCTGAATTACTATATTGCCATTAGTGTTTGATGGTGCTACTATAGGATGAGGTGCAAGGAACTGTTGGCACTCAGGATAGTAGGGATGCCAGCGTAAGAAAAACTCATCCAGTAAGCAATTAACATATAAGCATGAAACCACCGCTCACCCTAGCCGATCCTAGTGTGAATGCGTTCATGTGAAGCCTCAGTCAATGCCACTCCTCGGGCCATGCCCCCTGACATGTTTCACCCCACCCCTGGCATGGGGGCATGGCCAGAGGAGAAGCACATTCACACTAGGATCGGCTATGGTGAGCGTCGGTTTCATGTTTATATATAAATATCTACTAGTTCAGCTCCCTGCTCGCTTGACACAGATGACAATGCTTATTTACCGAAGTTTTTTGGGACAGAGGGGTGCAGAGGAAAATGTATTGCTGAATCAGGAATTTAAGTTTAAAGTGGACTTAGCATCAGATATAGATTATGTGCATGTTACTGAAAAAGGAACTCTACCCCCTCTGGGGTTAATGCTAGTAAATAACCCCTTATCACCTGGTATGGTGATTTGAGCCCACTCACCCACCCATGTAATCCATTTCTACCCCGCTGTAATCCTCCGAAGACTGCCACACTCCTATGCTGCAATCTTCTTTGTGTTGTTATCAGGAGGCTGGTTGTCTCTTCCAGGTTCTAGCAGCCAATATCCTGATAATGTTCACTGTGCATGCGCAGTTAGTCCTACTCAGATCTATAGCCTCCTGGGATCCACTAGGTGGGTATCCCAGGAATTGGAGGGAAAGCCATTCTGTCCTAGGCCAGGAAGGCAGAAGCTCAGGCTGTGCTCCACAGAAAAAAAGCATCTCACTTAAAAAAAAAAAAAAAAATGCTGCTGCTAAGGCAAAAAGGGGGATAGAAACAGTATATTTAAACAAAATATAACATAAGATGTAAAGTGTTTGTTACCCCAACACTTCATATTCCCAATATGTGCCTGCTGTTCCATGTACTTGTATGAGAAAGTCTCCTGTTCTCTTTGTATTGCTTCCTTTGTGTGAAATCCCTGGTGTTCCTCTCAGCTGAGAACAAAGGTAATGTAATCACTTATAAAATGGAAGAAAAAACAAAACAAAACAAGAGACGCTATTAGAACAGCTTTGTTTCTTGCTATCTTGTCAAGAAGACAAATTATGGGCAGAAGTAGAAAGGGAAATCATCCCTGGGCACGACCTCCTTGCTCTTCTAATGCCAGCAAAGATACACCACCGCCCTACAACTCCAGACTATCCAACAATCAAGGCCTCTCTGCTAGCCTGGTCTACAATATCTAAACTAGAGGGTATTCTCGGCAATCCAAAAAGATTAAACAGACCACTAAGGGCGTTTGAATATTTGATACCACACTTTTAAGCTAAAAAATGGGCAGTAAGAGGAATGAACTTTAATCTAGAAGATGTAAAGGAGATTGACACAATTTAAATATCCCGTATCAACCAAGTTAAACATTTTATAGCCTCTAATCCCATCCAATGTATTGTAGTACCCCAAATACTAAATCATTGGCATGCATAGACCATTGGTATAAATCCCAGAAAATCCTACACAGGTGGTACATGACTCCAATGAGACTCCATAAATTCTACCCTAAAGTCTCCCCCCTATGGTGGAGGATCTGCAAACAGAAGGGTAATTTACTCCATATCCTCTGGGGATGCAATAAAAATCCAGGTTTTCTGGAAAGAAATCTCTCTACTAATCTCTAAGTTTGAATACCTTAAGACAGCACCAATCCCATCAAAAACCTAGTCCTGTAACCTCCCGCTCATAAAAATTCTATAGTAAAGAGTCGATAATGAATTTCTAATTGGACTAAACCTCTAATCCATATGTGGAATACATAAATTTATATATAAAAAACTATATAAGATGCCTAGTGCTTCTGCTTCACTAGTGGTATATGGTATATGGTCCTAACCCCTACCCACAAGTGCATAAGCATATATATCCGTGACAATTCTAACACAATTCATATAAATCCCACTATATATTTCATATGTGCTTATACAAAAATAATAATTCAAACTATCAAAGTGAATACTCGATGAGTGTGACAGTTAATCCTGTCACACCTGAGCTGGCTCTTCTGAGTATAGGGGTAGAAAACTTCCCTCTTAAGGTTTAAACAGTAATTATGCACATTTTATTCACTGCCTGTGTTACCATAGTAAGAGACACTAAGCATAGAAGGAGTGATGAATAAAATTAAAGCGGAGTTCCACCCTATTTTTTCACTTTGCAGTTTCCAATAGAAGAAAATATCCTGAAAAAGAATTAGATAGTTATAATTTTTTTTTTTTCACTTACCTGATTTTTTCTTAAAATGATTTTACCTTCCTTCCACTTCCTCCCTCTGCGGCCGCGGCCCACAACATTACTTCTACCTTTGCATTGACTCCTGGGAGATGAGCGTTATCAATCCTAGGAGTCAATGCGCCTGCACCGGTGTCCCTCGTCACTTCCGGTGCGGGCGCGTCATTCTTTACCAATGGCTTAGAACAGCTTCTGGGCATGCGTAGAACCCGCTGCGGGATGACTCGCCTGCACCGGAAGTGACGAGCAGGGCATTCTGGGACACGGACATCCAGGAAGAGGACACAAAGAGGGACGCTCCCACTTCAGCTGCCCACACCGGAGATGGCATCGCTGAACAAGACATTTTCAAGGTAAGCATTTCATCCTGCAGGTAAGCTAAACAGGGGATAGGTCAGAGGCTACCGTTGCTTAAATGCACTAGCCCTGACTGTCCTAGGGGTATTTTTTGTTTAAATTTTTTTTTAAAGGGTGGAACTCCGCTTTAATTCACAATGTTTGTTTGAAAAACTACTAGCTTACAAAGACCATAGGGCTGATATTTACCATATGTAGCACCCTACAGGTAGGTGCTAGGTAAATGCATATTGGCCTTATCTGCCTAACAGCAGGGCTGTAATTTATTTTGGCAGGGTGTCATGGTTTCCAAATGTGCCCACTGAGAGGGAAGACTCCCCACTGGCTCCTGTGAGAGGCTTCTCATAGGACAGTGGAGGAAGCCCAATCAGGGGGCACATCCAGGCTGTATCTACTCCAGAAGGCAGAATAGGCTGCAAAGGATTCTGGGAGTGGGTATAAGTTTGGGGGAAGTGCGTGGCACGGTGTCTTTGGCAGGAGAAGAGTCCCAGGAGGGAGAGTATGGCTGTTTCTCTCCTCCTGTATGAGGAAGCGGATAGTTCAAAGTGTCGCCTGAATATCCAGAGAGTGCTGAGTGAACTGAGGGGATCCGGTGTGCCGAGAATCTGAAGAAAGCGAGAGGGGTCCAGTCTCAGGGAAGCCTACACAGGTCGTGAGTACTGAGGATTGCCCCTGGGGGTCTGCCTAGTGTCAGAGGGGACCACTCCGGAGGAGATTCTGGGATCCAGTCATCAGCTAGCTGTAAAAGGGGTGCCTAGGTTGAGGACCCTGAAGTTACAGAGGGGGTACATAGTCAGTGGACCATGAAGAGTTCAAGTTCAAGGGGGTACCTGTAGTTGGGCCCTGGATTGTACAGAGTGTGTCAGTTGCCAGCACAATTGTACAGAGTTCTACTTCATTCTACCTCAAGCTGGCCAAAGCAGGGGACAGTATTCTGTGACTTACACAGCTAAACAGTGTCAGGAGTTCTAAAAGTATTCAATCCTGTATCTTCTGGACTAAAGGTTCGAGGATCCAGCACTTCTGTGCTCAACAAGTTATTCTCAGTGTTCGTGAGCGTTGGCTGGTGCCAACGGGCATTTTTCAAGGATAAAGTCCTAATTGTATATAGTTAAGCCTCAAGGAGTATCTCACTCATTCCCTTCTCCCATCCCCTAAATACAATAAAAACCACAAACAAAGATGCCGGAGTTGTCGCTGCTTCAGTTGTCGCACCCAGGGACACAGCTCACATGGGCTGGGGAAAGTACCGGTACTAATGGCAGACCCACATCAGGGCACAGGCCTGGAAAATTTGCTACACATACAAAATGGGACATATGGAGGGATTATTCAAAGTCCTTGTTACAAACTTGAAATATGAGAGCTTTGGAACTAGAGCGATGCATTTCATTTTATTGTTATATCTTTACTGAATTTGTTCTTGTGGGACTTTACTCAATATTTTGACTAATAATCACTAGCATAGGATAGTACTCAACAGTCCATAAGGGAGAGAAGAATTGGAGCCCAGTCACAGTGTGTGCCCATATCGGGTGATGGACTCCACTTAATCCTAACAGAAGATCTAGCTCCCATACACACCCACTCCATTCAATAACATGGGTCATGAGCTTATTCTTCATAGTATTAATGTTATCTTGACTTGCTATTGATGTCTTGAGCTGTATGTTTCTGTAAATTATATACGTTACAGTGTATGTACACGGACAACGGTTGTTGTATATTTTCTCTTTCTTTTTCTCAAATCTCAAATTTCTAAAAATATAAAGTTGAAAAAATAGAGCAAAAAAGGTATTTATAATGTTTTTTTATATCTATACAAAAAATGTTTTGCCTTTTATTTCTATTTTAAACTGTTTTACAAGGTGATCGTTTACAATCACTTTAAGTTTCTTAATGAGCCATGCTCTGTAAGATCAATGGGACAGCTTCCTGGACACTTTCTGCTTCTAAAGCAGTGTTGCTTTATTCGAAAACATTCCTCTTTAGAGATCAGCCCATGTCATTTTCCCTATACAAATACCAAGGCAACTATGAACTTCAATTACATCTCTGAAAAGAGGGCATCGTAATGGTCACAACAAAAGTGTCCTTTGATTAATAATATCTTATTCTTCTGCACAGACCTCTGCCCTAGTTTTCTGCAGTAGAGAGATCATCATGCACAGATAAATACATTTCCCTGAGCTGTATCCTTGCACATAAATGTTAGAGACAGCGACTTCACAAGCATGAAAAAGGATGTTGCACTGCATCACTGTCAGCACATTGACAAATGCAACGCTCAAAGCCATGGCCCCATTTTGTCAACAAGTCAGAAAGGGCTATTGGACAGCAATGCTGAATCATATAGTTACAACACGTCCTTTCATTTATTGAGTGAGGTGGTTGTTATTGCGGCCCATATTGCGGTGCGGGGAAGGAGAAAACATCCAGATCATTATAAAGTTGCGGAGGACAAGGTGTTATCCTGTACATCACTGAGCATGCTTTTTATTATTTTCTTCAATCTGTGTACCAGCCAGGCTTGCTCATGACCATTATAACCACATTTGTGATGGGAATTTCTTTTAAAGAGCACCTACTGAATATTAGCCATGCTTGAGGATGATGTACCTTCATCCAGTATAACCGGAGTTCCAGACACTTGAATGGAAGCTATAATGTACAAAGCAGAAATTAAGCCGGCAACTTGATAACTCCTTGGTATTATCCTTTATTTGGCTACATCATACACACAGGATCAGTGCTGACATGTTTCGGCCATTACAGCCTTACTCATAACTATGAGTAGGGCTGTAATGGCCAAAACATGTCGGCATTGATCCTGTGTGTATGATGTAGCCAAATAAAGGATAATACCAAGGGGTTATTGAGTTCCCAGCTTAATTTCAGCTTTGGACGTTTGAACATGGGAGTGAGGATCCCCCAGCCTGACCGCCGAATCTCAGCAAGTATTTTACATTTGCGCGGTTGAGCTTGGGTGTTTTCTGCTCATAGAATCTATAATGTAGTCATGATGCATATCCAGATTGTGTTATTAAGAGAAGAATAAGAATACCAAAGAAGATAACAAATATTTTTAGATTGTGATTTACAGCAATAAAAGCCATATGCTTACCATGGTTGTTTCCTGGATCGATCCAAAGCTGTTAATAAATATGTTGACTACAACATCAACTGGAATATCTGAAAACAAATACAAGAAATGTGAAAAGAAAAATAATTGTTTATTTATTCATTACAGGTACTTATATAAGCTGTCAATTTACTCAACACTTTACATATATATCTGCCCTCAGGGAGCTTACAATCTAAGGTTACATTTAAGACCTCTTCACATCAGCCCACACACATAATGCACCATTTAATACACACACACTGGTGGTGCTATGTGATATAAAAAAAACTTCTTAATTTACAGTGCATTGAAAAAGTATTCACACCCCTTGAAATTTTCCACATTTTGTCATGTTACAACCAAAAACCGAAATGTATTTTATTGGGATTTTGTGTGATAGAGCAACACAAAGTGGCGCATAATTGTTAAGTGAAAGGAAAATGATAAATGGTTTTCAACACTTTTTACAAATAAATATCTGAAAAGTGTGGCGTCCATTTGTATTCAGCCCTTTTTACTCTGATACCCCTAACTAAAATCTTGCGGCACCAATTGCCTTCAGAAGTCACCTAATTAGTCACCTGTGTGTAATTTAATCTCAGTATAAATCCAGCTGTTCTGTGAAGCCCTCAGAGGTTTGTTAGAGAATCTTAGTGAACAAACAGCATCATGAAGGCCAAGGAACACACCAGAGAAGTCAGGAATAAAGTTGTGGGGAAGTTTAAAGCAGGGTTAAATTTTAAAAAAATATCCCAAATTTTGAACATTTCATGGAGCACTTTTCAATTCATTATCTGAAAATTGAAAGAGTATGGCACAACGTCAAACCTACCAAGACATGGCCATCCACTCCAAACTGACAGGCCAGGTAAGGAGAGCATTAATCAGAGAAGCAGCCAAGAGGCCCATTGTAACTCTGGAGGAGCTGCAAAAAGCTGTCCCCTCCGTGAAACATAGTGGTGGCAGCACCATGTTGTGGAGATGCTTTTCTTCAGCAGGGACAGGGAAGTTGGATAGAGCCAATAACAGGGCAATATTAGATGAAAACCTGGTAGAGTCTGCATAAGACTTCAGACTAGGGTGGAGATTCACCTCCCAGCAGGGCAACGACCCTAAACATACAGCCAGAGCTACAATGGAATGTTTTAGATCAAAGCATATTCATATGTTAGAATGGCCAGTCAAAGTCCAGACCGAAATCCAAATGAGAATCTGTGGCAAGACTTGAAAATTGCTGTTCAAAGAAGCTCTCCATCCAATCTGACAGAGCTTGAGCTGTTTTGCAAAGACGAATGGGCAAAAATGTCACTCTCTAGATGTGCAAAGCTTGTAGAAACATACCCAAAAAGACTTATGGCTGTAATTGCAGCGAAAGGTGGTTCTACAAAGTATTGAATCAGGGGGGCTGAATACAAATGCACGCCACACTTTTCAGACTTATTATTAATATAATTATTGATTTGTAAAAAATGTTGAAAACCATTCATCATTTTCCTTCCACTTCACAATTATGTGCCACTTTGTGTTGGTCTATCACATACAGTAAAATCCAAACATTTATGTTTTTAGTTGTAACATGACAAAATGTGGCAAATTTCAAGTGGTATGAATACTTTTTCAAGGCACTGTAACTTGTTGCAATGCTCTGTGAGGATTGACATGTGGCAACATACTTTGCTCACACCACCTCACATAGGGCACATAGAGAACAATTATTTTCTATGCGTCCTTGCAGTGAGTCTACATTGTTTAATGCAGCTCAATGCACCAGGTGTATACAACTACTTACAGTATAAACCGCAGAATACTTCATCAGCGACTATACATTGTCCTCATACCATATTACAATATGGTGTCCTTTTATGAAACCGAGATGAGCAGTGATCCTGCTGATCGCAGCTCATTTCCGATCATTCTCAGTTTATGAAACAGAAATGATTGGGGGAGAACATGTTCTTCGCTGATCATCTCTTCACATGGGAATCTGTCGTTGCCTGACACAGAAACAGCCAGGTTATGAAGCTGCGATCTCAGCACTTCACTGGCGATCTGTGCCAGAATTCACACTCCCGGATTCACCAGCCTGGAGCTTGTGAAGCGGGGAGTGAAGACCAAATCGGGGGAGAACTGAGGGGGAAGAAGGAAGATTATTGACATCCTTCTTCCTCATTCAGACCCCCCAACACAGTAATCATGTCCCCCTGCCATATTTATGTATGTATATGCATGTATATATATACACATACATGTAGATATATATTTAATGTGTGTGTATATATATATATATATATATATATATATATATATATATATATATAAAAAATGTATGCGTGTGTGTATTCAGTGTGTATATATATATATATATATATATATATATATATATTTTTTTTTTTTATGTAAGGGGACTATTATTTATTAACATTAGTGGGGATCGTGTATTTAGCAGTGATAATCTATCACTGCTTATTAAAAGAGCACCAGTGATTTTCATAGTACGGTAATCTCGCTTTGTCTCACGAGATTACAGGCGCCCCATTCACTTGTATAGAGATCTCGGCCCTTCGCCGAGTAAACACTTCTCCTCTGATCACCCTGGGAGAACTGAAGTTCTCCGCTTCATAAAAAGGGTGCCAGAGGAGATAATTTTCCGCGGAGAACTGCAGAGAAGCGAACAGAGAAAAAAATTCACCCTTTCATAAACGTACACCTATGTGAGACTATTGGAGGGAATTAGAAAGAGACAGAGTGCGACCAGCTAAATTATACAAGTCCAGTTTCTCCTTTATTGCTCCTGTAGATTTCCAATTTATTATTTAGTTAATTTTTTCCCTTTGCAGTGAGCTATTCTGTATCAATAAAGCTGAATGGCCACACAGTGGAGCATCAGTGGAGATAAATGGCACATCACCCCAAACATTCTGATATGATGAAGGCAGGGACTGCACCATTTAGGGGTACCCCTAGGAAGAGATAATGATTGATTTTAATGTTAAAGTACTTATTGTCAGCCAAGAAGATATTCCAACCAAGGACATTTTGAGGTGACTTCTCCTATCTTCCCCTCTTACCAGAGAGAAGGCATTAAAGTGTAACTCTACTTTTGTTGATTAAAAAAAAAAAAAAAAACATTCCCCTCTGGGTGATCTATTTACATTGCAGGGATTTTTACAAACTCTGTTCCAGATTCCTACCTTTTGTTATTCTGAAGCAATCCCTGTCTGTATCCATGTGGGAAAGTGAGTCTAATGGGAGTGGATTCATAAATATCAATGAGCTGTGCACCTGAAGGGATCTAATGAGGAAAGCTGCTGGGCCTGCATCCCTTTAGCTGTGAATTCCTATTAGGAATATCTCACCAAAAATTAATTTTGTTGCAGGGGATGACTGAAATCTGATTTGTATCTTAGTGCAGCCTTCTGGGAAAATCAGTGAGCCAATCACACAAGCAGGAAATGATGTTTCTGGTGGGCGTCTGTACACATTATGTGTGTACAAAACAGCTCCAGGTAGCCATATTGCATTGCATTTTCAGAAAATTACAGCAGATTGAAAAGGAAAGGTCATTTTCAATAACATTCAACTACAATATGATTTGTGTCGCAATTGTATACGCTATAATATTTTAATTTTTATTTGCTATTTTTTTCTCCTACGAAAGTGAAGTTACCCTTTAACTGCTCATACATTGGTTCAGAGCTTTGCAAGAGTCACAAAGGAAAAACAATTCTTCAGAGTGCTATGTATAATCAGTGTTTCCCCAGCTGCCAGTAAGTGCTTATTACAAGATAATAGCTACACATTCAGCCATGATCGTGATGCTGGTTATCCTGATACTGATTTTTTTTACCTGGCAATTGGCTGTTTTGTAATAGTGATCACTTTTACAACATTCGTCCATCTCCTCTGTGATGAATGAAGAGACGATTTGGTCTCTTCCAGGCTTTAAAGCTGTAATTCCCGATCCATGCTTGGTTTGTTGCTTTGGAGGGGAGAGGAGACATCAGGGGTCTAATAGACCCCTGATGTCTCCATAAAGAGGACCTGTCCCCGCCCAAAGCTATCACAAGGGGACTTGTTACAAATAAAATAAAGGTTTGTTTTTATTTAAAGAAATGACACATGTTTACATTGGTCTGCCCAGTGTGGGACAAAGTAAATGTAGTACTTTGTCCCATGTTGCTAGGTGCTTACTAAATCTGTTTATAAAGTTCAACCTGTCCCCCTTCCTGCACACCAAAACAGCTTGGAAGGAGACCGATCCATCATAATTGCAGTTTGTCTTGGCTCACACACACTTTGCTAATACAAGCTGCAGCACAAGGTATGCATTAAGACAGGGGACTGACACTCTTCTATTTCGCCTTGCATTCCTTTTGTGTTAGTAAAAAGCTCTGAATTGAGACAAGCTGCGGTTACAATGGATCTATTTCCTTCCAAGCTGTTGTTGGATTTGTCGTAAGGGGAGAGGGTTTGGTTGGACTTTTTTTTTTTTTGGACTAGATTTAGGAAAAACCAAACAACATGGGACAATGTACTATAGGTACTTTGTCCCATAAGGGCCAACCAATGAAAAAAATGTGTAATGATAGTTCCTCTTTAATATATATATATTTTTTTTTTCACAAGGAGCTGCAAAAACTAAAGCTATCCATTAGCAATCCAATTTTACAATTTTCTTAGATTTACAAGTACTATGTGACATAATCGAGGGGTTGCTCAGTGCTCACAGGTTTGGTATTTTTTCTGTTTCTGATCCTAGATTGTGAATTAGCTTATCTTCCATGGCTTCATGAATGGCATGGCTGAAAATATAAGAGTTTGGCATTAAATGTGAATTTTACTTTTATAATAGCACAGGATGGATCCCAGCTTGACTAAAAAGGCATTTTCAGCATAATGTCAGTTTGTTGCTAATAAAGCGGTCATCACTGGGGATTTCATTTAATGCTATAGGATTGCAGATATACAGTGTCTCACAAAAGTGAGTACACCCCTCACATTTTTGTAAATATTTTATTATATCTTTTCATGTGACAACATTGAAGAAATGACACTTTTCTACAATGTAAAGTAGTGAGTGTATTGCTTGTATAACAGTGTAAATTTGCTGTCCCCTCAAAATAACTCAACACACGGCCATTAATGTCTAAAACGCTGGCAACAAAAGTGAGTACACCTCTAAGTGAACATGTCCAAATTGGGCCCAATTAATTATTTTCCCTCCCAGGTGTCATGTGAATTGTTAGGGTTACAAGGCCTCAGGTGTGAATGGGTAGCAGGTGTGTTAAATTTGGTGTTATCGCTTTCACTCTCTCATACTGGTCACTGAAAGTTCAACATGGCACCTCATGGCAAAGAACTCTCTGAGGATCTGAAAAAAAAAGAATTGTTGCTCTATATAAAGATGAACTAGGCTATAAGAAGATTGCCAAGACCCTAAAACTGAGCTGCAGCACGGTGGCCAAGACCATACAGAAGTTTAACAGGACAGGTTCCACTCAGAACAGGCCTCGCCATGGTCGACCAATGAGGTTGAGTGCACGTGCTCAGCGTCATATCCAGAGTTTGCCTTTGGGAAATAGACTTATGAGTGCTACCAGCATTGCTGCAGAGGTTGTAGGGGTGGGGGGTCAGTCTGTCAGTACTCATACCATACACCGTATACTGCATCAAATTGGTCTGCATGACTGTCGTCCCAAAAGGAAGCCTCTTCTAAAGATGATGCACAAGAAAGCCCGCAAACAGTCTGCTGAAGACAAGCAGACCAAGGACATGGAATACTGAAACCATATGAGACCAAGATAAAACGTATTGGTTCTAATGGTGTCAAGCGTGTGTCATGGCAACCAGGTGAGGAGTACAAAGACAAGTGTGTCTTGCCTTCAGTCAAGCATGTTGGTGGAAGTGTCATGGTCTGGGGCTGCATGAGTGCTGCCAGAACTGGGGATCTACAGTTCATTGAGGGAACCATGAATGCCAACATGTACTGTGACATAGTGAAGCAGAGCATGATCCCCTCCCTTCGGACACTGGGCCGAAGGGCAGTATGCCAACATGATAATGACCCCAAACACACCTATAAGATGACCACTGCCTTGCTAAAGAAGCTGAGGGTAAAGGTGATGGACTGGCAAAGCAAGTCTCCAGACCTAAAACCCTATTGAGCATCTGAGGGGCATCCTCAAATGTAAAGTGGAGAAGCGCAAGGTCTCTAGCATCCACCAGCTCCGTGATGTCATCACGGAGCAGTGGAAGAGGACTCCAGTGGCAGCCTGCGAAGCTCTGGTGAACTCCATGCCCAAGAGGATTAAGGCAGTGCTGGAAAATAATGGTGGCCACAGGCCGCCACACAAAATATTGACACTTTGGGCCCAATTTGGACATTTTCACTTAAGGGTGTACTCACTTTTGTTGCCAGCGGTTTAGACATTAATGGCTGTGTGATAAATTATTTTGAGGGGACAACAAATATACATTGTTATACAAGCTGTACACTGACTACTTTACATTGTAGTAAAGTGTAATTTCTTCAGTGTTGTCACATGAAAAGGTATAATAAAATATTTACAAAAATGTGAGAGGTGTACTCACTTTTGTGAGATACTGTAAGTATTTCAGCCCTCCCTTAGTTGTAGTCAGTGATTTTAAGTGCTTCTTAATTTAAACTGATATTCTGCTTTTTACCTTAGAATGTATTTCTTGAAATCCCTGGTAGACAGCAGGTGGTTATTACTTGCTCATAAACAGTTCAGCCTCTCTAGATGACATAAATGACCTTTCCCATTAAAACAAAAATACAGAGGAAATTGTGGGAAATTGGTCCCTTTGTGGGAAATTGGTTCCTTTGCAACATTTTTTTTTTTTGATAAATGGTTAGAAGGTTATCTTAATGGATACAGTAGCATGTATGGTTGGTTAGCAGCTAATTCTTAATCTTCTGCTCCATTTTTCACGTGTTACAAATGCTTTACCCTAATCACAGTATGAGGCAGCTAAGAGAGAAAGAAGTATGTGGTAAATTATACAGAGCAGGAGTCTGCCAGTGTTCTTGATGTTGCTGCGTGGGCTGCAATTCCACTGACAGTGTTCTAGTACAGAAGTGGTTGCCATGGCAACCAGCTTTAGCACTACAGTAAAATAAATACATTTTAAAATCATACACTTCTCTGTATTTGCTCTGTTCCTTTATGTAGCCCTACAGTTCCTCCCGCCTCACGCATCTCTCTGATTTGCTTTGAATTCTTGAAAACTGTCTAGAGATTTTAAAATTTGTAGGCAAGCAAAGATGCTTCAATAGTCAATACTTGTAGAAAAAAGAAAATTAAAAAATGTTTAAATAAGATAGATTTACATACATTGAAGGCCCTCAACTGAAAAGACATACATTGCAGAGAGGCAACTGTGATTTGTATCCCTCATGCACGCTTGATGTTTAGCATACTGCACGAACGCTTGCTAGTGCTTGGTGCACTGTCCATTCAATGCAATGCTTCTTTTCAGCACACAGCACCAAAACATAGTAGTGCGAGCTGACGACATACCAAGCTAGGCTAATTGCCTTGCCTTGGAATTGCAATGGGCAAAGTTCAACAGCAGAACAAAATGGAAATGGTGTGAAAAAAAATGTGGATTTGGACCTAACATTTTTGCTTCCATGCAACCATTGCAAAACTAAGGGCTTGTAATACCCTTTTTTTATACAGAGCACCCCCAAAAATCTAATTTCCTGCTTGCGTAATTGGCTTATTTCTTTTCCCAGAAATGTACACAGAGTTAAGTACATTTTCAAGCATCCATAGCACTGCTCTTAAGTTAGCTTTTCGTCTTTAGTGATATTTTTGACCAAGGGGGTTGCACATTACACAACGGTGTTTAGATGTCATTTTTCTCTTTTGTAACAATGGTTCGGTGTGACTACAAAAGGCAGGTGATCCCATTGAGAATTCTCTTGAAAGGCTCATTTATACTTGCAGTAGCCTGCTGAAGAGCGATTCAGAGGATTTTAACAGCCAGTGAGGTGTTGCATTGCACACAGTTGTGAGGCAGCAATAGTGCTGCACCATTCAATTGAAAACGAATAAACTTGCAAACTAGGCCTTAGAAAGTTAGGGCTCTTTCACACAGGCAGAAGGTAAGAATGGGTGGCTGAGTCGCAGTTTTACCAACCCCAGGTGCCCACTCTAATGCTAACAATACAGTCTGACAAGACTACACACATGCCGAGGCCATCCAATTTTTAAATTGGACTGCAGCGTTTGACAGGTGGCATGTCCTGTCTAATACACTCATTGAGATCCATAGGGCTTCACCACTACTGTAAGTTAAACACTTGGCTATTGAGCAATTTAAAAAAAAAAAGTAAATAAAAAAAACAAAACAGGCATCAGGAGGCGGCAGTAGCACCTCCTGAACATCTGTCAGCTGCTATACTGTCCTCTGGAAATTGATTACACTGCGGATTGCTTTTCAGCATGTGGGAAGCATACAGCCAAAGTGAAAGAAGCCTTAGTGAAATAGCAAGCCTAAGAATCAGCACAATACAGGTGGTTAAGAATCTATAGTAAAGGAGGGTTTTTAGATTACTGTATTTTCTGGCGTATAAGACTACTTTTGAACCTCAAAAAATCCCCCAAAAATGGGGGGTCGTCTTATACGCCGAGTATAATATCTCCAAGGTAACCTAAGTATAAGTATTACCGGTAGATGTAATCTCTCAAGACGCTGGCTGCGTGGAAATCCTGTACCGGTATACCGTATGTACCGTAGCTTCGGCTACATGCAGTGTACCGCGCTGAGCCAATCAGGGAGATCGATGTATTCTATTATTGAATGCAAAGCCTGCTCGGAATGGCGGAGTAACATCAGCCCACCTCTCTGACTCTGCCAATCTGAGCAGGCTTTGCATTCAATAATAAAATACATCGCTCACTGTGATTGGCTCAGCGCGGTATACTGTATGTAGCCGAAGCTACAGTACATACGGTATACCGGTACAGGATTCCCACACAGCCAGCGTCTTGAGATTACATCTACTGGTAATACTTATACTTAGGTTACCTTGGAGATATTATGAGAGATTACATGTATTACTGTACTTGGGGTACCTTGGAGATCTATGAGAAATCTGATGTTTTTCAATGGTGTTGCCTTGCTTCGGAAGGGGGGTAGTCTTATACGGCGAGTATAGCCCAAAACCTATGTTTTAACTTGAAAATTAGGGGGGTCGCCTTTTACGCCCAGTCGTCTTATATGCCGGAAAATACGGTAATTAAAGTGGCTCTAAAATCTAAAGGTTTTTTACCTTAAAGAAGACCTACAGCCAAAGCTCATTTGGCTGTTCTTCTTCTGTAGAATACTGGAGTGCAGTTAGTTCTGCACTCCTGTGACCCGTTTGCAGCAGGCAGCGGGCTAAAGCTGACGTCACAGAGTCAGTCCAGGCTCAGGAAAGATCATAACCATATGGTCAGGATCCACCCACATTCCCGGACCAGCTCCTGGCTCAGCCACTCAGCGAGTTGCTGAGAGCCTAAACCAGCTGCTCCCACCCCCTCCACAGCCCAGTGCTCCAGTAAGCATGGGGGCGGTAGAGCAGAGAGCTGGTGAGTAACAATCACCAATCAGCATTGTTTGATTGCTCAGTTTTAGGTGTCAGAGCCAGTGGGGGACACATGCTGCATCCAGTTAGGCAAGTATGATTTTAAAAAATCCATTCCCATACTTGCGTAACATGCGTTAAGGTAAAAAAAAAAAAAACTTCCACTGTTTTCCCCCCCACCCCCCTCTATAACACTTACCTGACTCCTGTATCGATCTAGTGCCCGGATGTAGGTCTTCTCTTCCTGGTCTCAAGGGCTGCTGAAAACAGTGGGAGCCACTGGCCCCTGTTGCTGTCAGTCAAAGCCAGTGAGAGACTGGACACATACAGCCCAGTTTGCTATGTGGGCAGACACAGAAGAGGAGGAGCTAGGATCACTGGCTGGGGACCCAAGAAGAGAAGGTTCAGGGTGGCTCTGTGCATTACCATTGCACAGAACAGGTAAGTATAAACCTGTTTATTATTTTACATAAAAAAAAAAAATAGACTTTACAATCACTTTGAGGATAGCAAGAAGACATACACGTAAATGTGTCCCAGCCTGAACCCAAGCCACGCAGATATTGTTTTTGATCCTAGAATGTACAGCAATAACTTTCAGGTTGTCAGAACACAGATATGTGGTAAATTAAAAGAAAGAACATTAAATCCCTGTTAATTCCTTTCACCTGTACATCATTAAATTGTTTCATCTAATAGCAGCAAACACAATTAGATTGCATCTGTACACCTGCAGCGCATTCCGTAAGCCTAGAGCTCTACAAAAATGACAGCTATCACAGCTTGCTTTTATCAGGTCAGTAACCATTTACTACAGAGCATCTGTCACCTCAAACTTTTTAATATATTACAAAATGCAATTAAAACTTCACTCGTGCAATGTGCTCTGTTTTCGGTGGCAAGTGTGTTTAGGGAAATGGTCGTTTGTTTACTACCTACCAATATGTCAATAAGTCAGTTGGCCAAAACTGACTCTTGCCGGTAGGCCTCTTGGGTTAACACACCATTTGGACAAGTAGCAGGTTCCTTCCTTCACTAACATTCACAGGAGTTCTCTGTCCTTCTTTAAGTCCAACTCCAGACAGATTTTTTTTTCTTTGGTTTAAATAAATAATACAAATAATTTAAATATTCCCTAAGAAACTGTAGCTACCAAGAAAGACACAGATAACAACCAAAATTTGACACAGGTAAAATTTCCCTATTGTCCTAATATAATTATTTTTTTGTTGCAGTCCGTGTGCTCTTTGGAAATATTTTTCATCACGACCTATACCTGTGACTGCATGTCACTAGAATGAAAATTGAGGGGAAAACCTACCGAGTAGAGATCCAGAGAGCAATAAATCTACCTGACAAAGGTTTCAATTCTTCCCCACTCTATACAAATAATAAAAATAAACCTTTTAGGCTTTAAGCTAATGTGAAAAGTCAGAGCTAATCCAGCCTGTCTTGTGCTGGTCGATCAATATCTAAAATAAAGTAGAGGCTGGCAGAACTCCATATAAAAATATAAAGGTGAGACTTTCATTAAAATATACATTTTAGATAGAGAAAAATCTTGTAACACAGAAAACATTAACCAATGTGTGTGAGGTGTTGTTGCTGCAATCAGACTTCTGACTTAACTTTAATCTTCATATCTAATGCTTGACTCATATGCTTGATTTGGGTACTTGACTTTGAAGCCTGTCTTAAACAATTAACTCCCACAGCTCTTGACTCCAATACTGACACTTTTATCTGACTTTGAACCCTGACCATAGCACTTGACTCTTTATACCTTAAAGTAGAACTATAGGCAAAACTTTTTTTTTGTCATTTTGGATAGAGTAAAGGAAGGTTATAACCCCTTTCAGTATTTTTTCCGCCATCTGTGTCCCATTTTAGAGATTTCCCTTCACTTCCTATCCCATAGCCAAATAGTAAGTGAGAGGTAATCCCTGAAAATTAAGGGAATTCATTGGGGACCCCAAGGTCACCAGAATTAGTGTCGCCATTGGAAGATTTCCCCTCTATTACTTTTCTGGGGATATATCAAAATTTGGGATTTTCTTTACTTTCACTTTCAATATTAGGAGTATTAGTTTAACCTGGACATTATACATGGTTAGTTTCCTCTTGTTCAGCCAGCGAGAGATGGATGGTGGAATACACCCCCCCGGACATTGTTTTCTGACCACACTGTCAGAATATGCTGAGCAGTTTCTGCAAGTAGTGATAGCTGCTGATTGATGGAAATTGTTCTAATATGTCCCTTCAACAGAGGTTGCAAAGGGCCCGCATTCAGTTGAATGGGTTGTGTCTAGTGGGCGGTACCGCAGGAATACTTTTTGCCACGCTGAGGATATGTACACAAGGTTGGTCGCTGGCTGGTTGGTAAGTTGTGACTGGAAATCTCTTCGTTTTTTTGATCTGAGGAGATGTACACATCTGTCTGCTGCCTTTGCAGCTAAAGAGGGTGAAGTTTGGTGGGGGAGCTAAAACTGCTGCTCAACTGCATGGTTTTACTGAGCCCCAACTGCTAGAGTAAATGAGGTCTAAGGCTGTGGTCTGTGTGGATGAGAATCTATTAGACCTCGTGCACACTGGATACTTTGGCCATCTCTCCTAGACTCCTTTCCTCCTGGCAGAGGTGTTTTAGCAGAAAAAGCACTTGACACTTGTAAATGCGTGCAATGCATGTGATGGCTGCAGACAGGAAGGCAAGGCAGCCCATTACCAATTTGTACAGACCCTTTGAGGAGAAGAGAAAAAGTGGATGAGAGGATTTGGATTGAAGTTCGTTCCCTCCCCTCCCCTCGAGATTTCTATATGCTCCATACCTTTGGATGACTGGTAGGCAGCCTCTACAGAGCACTTTATGGTGTTGCGTGCTATCCACTCACACGACTGATGGTGACGGGATTGCATTTGGACTTTTTAATGCATGTAGGTGTGTCAAGCATTTGGGAGTTAATTAGCTTCACTGGCCAGAATAATAATTGATTCTGAGTATTGAAATATTTAACACTCAATCGCTTAACGCGCTTGGCATTAAAACGCGTTTAGCCAAAACGCTGCTGCTCCTGGACTCACTAGCAGAGGGTTTTTTTTCTGCCTCTAAATGCCCCTGCTTCACAACTTCTCTAAACACCTAGGTGTGCATGGACACATAGGCTAACATACATGGGTGTTTTAAAGGCAGAAAAAATAAGCCAGATGCCCCTAGGATCTCAGGGGGACGGACATAATTTTGGGAGATGGATCAGGATAATCACCGATGGCTGAATGATTTTTTTAGAAGACCTGAGAAAGACAATGAAGGAATAGCAAAGTTTGGATGACGAATGTCTGAGATGTAGCATAACTGAGTTTTGAAGGCATAGTGATCAAGGTATGGAGGAGAAGTGAGGAGAATATCATGATGTGTTCTTAAATGCTGCAATATTATACAAATTGAATTGTAATAAAAATGCATTTAGGAAACTTTGAATAAATGTACAGCATAAATATATATATATATAGCAACTAACTTTTAAAATTTGGTCTGATCCTTGGGTCATAAGAGACCAAAAGTCTGTTCAATATGTTGCTAGTAGAGTTAGCAGGAACTCTTGCAAGATCTTCTGCAGACAGTTGGCTGCAAAATAAAAAATAATCATTAAAATTATGGTTCATATAAAATACGTATCTACCATGTAAAATTCATACAATATATAGTTACAATATGCCATGTGAAGATAATTAAAAGTATTTCTGAAACAAAAATGTATAAAGCGAGATTTATGAAATCTAATGCTTTAGTAGAGACCATCTGGATCTTATAAGCATAGAGATTTTTTTCTTTTTAAATTTACTAGGTTCATTTATAAAGGTTAGTGCAATGGAATGTGAAGGTGTTGCCCATAGCAAAGAATAGGATACCAGATGCTATTTTCTACTGCTGGTTCTCAAGAAGAAAGCAAAAAGGCAGAGTTGTTTGCTACAATTTAAGTTTACAGGTTTATGGGGTGCCCTGTAATGCATTCAGATTGTGCCCCTGTCTCCACCTGTCCTCTAAATTTATGGGTAGTTTTAGTTGCAAGGCTTCTATTTGGTTTAACGAATCCTAACCATGGCACTACTTGCCTGGAGTTTGTATGTTCTCCCTGTGCCTGCGTGGGTTTCATCTGAGTTGTCTGGTTTCCTCCCACACTGAAAAGACATGCTGGTAGAAAAATTGGATCCTGTAAAAATTGGCCCAAGTATGTGTATGAATGTGCATTAGGAACCTTAGATTGTAAGCTCCTTGAGAACAGGGACTGATGTGAATGTACAATAAACAGTATATGTAAAGCACTGCGTTAATTGACAGTGCTATATAAGTATCTGTATTAAATAAATAAATTGACACTAACAGAATTATGTAAAAAAAAATTAAACAGTGTAATATAATGTCAATGTGGCGGAACTGCACTATCTAGGTTGTTAAGGGCATGTTCAGTTTGCAGTTTGCTGTGCCCTGGATAAATGCACTGCATGGGTACATAGAAAACAATTGGTTTCTACGTGCCCCATTCCCACAAAAATGCTGGTGTGATGTGCATTGCGATTCAAAGAAATGCACCATTTCTGCGTGCTTCTGCATTGTACTGCATGGCACCGCATGTCAGAACACAGCAATGCAATGCCCCATGCTGCTGTGTAGTAACATGAATGATGTGTCACTTTCAATAAAATTAACAAATCAAGCAGTCAAATAGGCTGAAAGGGGCATCACGCTGCCCTCTGCCAGAGCCAACACTGTACAGGCTAAAATGATGGCATCAAACTGGAAACAAATTTAACCCCAGAAATATTTATTAGCGCCAATGAGGCTCTACAAAATAAAAGCAATCCCACTGGCTATTTAGCCACTAGATTGCTTTTACAGGCAGCAGAAGGGGCTCTCCCGCTGCCCTCTGGTGCCTCTCCTGTCCCGGCGGAGAGAGTCTGGCATTGGATAATGTTGGCTTAGAATAGAGGTGATGGGAGACTGGATCATCTCCGATCACCTCTATGGTCTAGGAGACTGGAAGTGACAAGCATTTTCGTCACTTCTAGTTTCCCTGGATGTAAACAGCGCCATTTTTAAATAGTGAAAGCATCTGATTAAACCAAACTTGGTGTGATCAGATACTTTTATGGGTAAAGGAGACATTTGGGGTCCCCAGATGTCTCCATAAAGACTACATGTCACTGCCTATTGCTGTCAAAAGAGGTGTTCTAGAGCAATAAAAGTAATAAAAAAAAAAGAAAGAAAATGTGTAAAAAAACAGTAAAAAACTGTAAAAAAAAAAAAATGTGCCCCCTCTCTCCATGCTGGTGCGCAGAGGCTAATGCATATGTAAGTCCACTATTGCTGCAAAGGTTATAGAGAGAGCAATAATTCTAGCACTAGACCTCCTTTGTAACTCTAAACTGGTAACCTGTACACATTTTTAGAGCGCCGCCTATGGAGATTTTAAGGTACCGTAATTTGTTGCCATTCAACGAGCATGCACAATTTTAAAGCGTGAAATGTTAAGTATCTATTTACTCGGTTTAAGATCATCTTTTCAATTGTACCAACAAATTGGGTTATTTACTGTGTTTCTTTGCATTAAAATTGATTAAAGTGTAATTTTTAAAAAATAATTGGTTTGAAAGAACGCTGTGCAAATAGTGTGTGACATAAAAAATTGCACCACCATTTTTCATTCTCTAGGGTCTCTGCGGTTTGGGGGTTCTATGTAACTTTCTAGCAACACAAATTCTGATTTTTACATGTAAATAAGAAGTGTCAGAATAGGCCTGATCTCCAAGTGGTTAAAACAGAGTCAGAAGAAACTTGACACATTTCCTGGCTTGGGGCAGCCCTTTCCTTCTTATTCTTACTGTCTCTTGTCTGCCAATTTCCTTCATTGGATTTTACTTCTTTAATGCACGGAGGCTGAGCATCAGATATGGATGTTACTTAGGCCAGTCTGCATGCAAATGCTATCTGTCAAGGAACACAGACTCCTCCAGACATCAGGAATGTGAGGCGCACTGGGGCAGGGGCTGTAAAGTTTTCAGAAAGCTATGTGCAACACCTCGCCACCCTCCCACACCAGCCATGACCTGTCAGAATTGCATCGAAATGCACAGAGACCTAGTGATTCGTGTCTAGAATAAGGAATTTGATGAAAACAGGTTTTATTTAACAATTTTATTAGCATGTTGATATGGGGGAAAAATAGGAACCAGGGAAGACAAAATATAAGTAGAATAAACTTTAGCTGTAGTTACAGAAGTTATTAATGCCTAATGTCTTAGTTATGTTTAAGTTATTCATGAAGAATTACCTTAATTCATATATATATATATATATTTCTACAAATTCTTTTTATTTGTTTTAGGCCCCTTTCACACTTGGGACTTGGGACTGCAAAGTCGCATGACAAGTCGTACCTTAGGATTTTCAATGAGTGCCCTTCAAATCTGTGCAACTTCAAGTCGCAGCGACTTCAAAGTAGTCCCTGCACTACTTTGGTCTGACATTGATGTGACATGAGGTCCATGGACCTCAAGATTACACAGGCATTGCTTCAAGTCACATCAAAGTCATGCGACTTTCAGGTCATACAAGTGTGAAAGAGCCGAGGCTTTAGAAAAAGGTTACAAGTAAAATACAACACAATAAAAAACCAAGACGACATTCATAAAAAAAAACAAACAAAAATAAACCATTTGGATCTCATATACAACACAACATATGCATACTTACAGACATATATATATATATATACATATATATATATATATATATATATATATATATATATACAGTGGGTACGGAAAGTATTCAGACCCCCTTAAATTTTTCACTCTTTGTTATACTGCAGCCATTTGCTAAAATCGTTTAAGTTCATTCTTCTTCCTCATGAATGTACACATAGCACCCCATACTGACAGAAAAACACAGAATTGTTGACATTGTTGCAGATTTATTAAAAAAGAAAAACTGAAATATCACATGGTCCTAAGTATTCAGACCCTTTGCTCAGTATTTAGTAGAAGCCCCCTTTTGATCTAATACAGCCAGGAGTCTTTTTGGGAAAGATGCAACAAGTCTTTCACACCTGGATGTGGGGATCCTCTGCCATTCCTCCTTGCAGATCCTCTCCAGTTCTGTCAGGTTGGATGGTAAACGTTGGTGGACAGCCATTTTTAGGTCTCTCCAGAGATGCTCAATTGGGTTTAAGTCAGGGCTCTGGCTGGGCCATTCATGAACAGTCACGGAGTTGTTGTGAAGCCACTCCTTCGTTATTTTAGCTGTGTGCTTAGGGTCATTGTCTTGATGGAAGGTAAACCTTCGGCCCAGTCTGAGGTCCAGAGCACTCTGGAGAAGGTTTTTGTCCAGGTTATCCCTGTACTTGGCCGCATTCATCTTTCCCTCGATTGCAACCAGTCGTCCTGTCCCTGCAGCTGAAAAACACCCCCACAGCATGATGCTGCCACCACCATGCTTCACTGTTGGGACTGTATTGGACAGGTGATGAGCTGTGCCTGGTTTTCTCCACACATACCGCTTAGAATTAAGACCAAAAAGTTATATTTTGGTCTCATCAGACCAGAGAATCATATTTCTCACCATCTTGGAGTCCTTCAGGTGTTTTTTAGCAAACTCCATGCGGGCTTTCATGTGTCTTACACTGAGGAGAGGCTTCCGTCGGGCCACTCTGCCATAAAGCCCCGACTGGTGGAGGGCTGCAGTGATGGTTGACTTTCTACAACTTTCTCCCATCTCCTGACTGCATCTCTGGAGCTCAGCCACAGTGATCTTTGGGTTCTTCTTTACCTCTCTCACCAAGGCTCTTCTCCCCCGATAGCTCAGTTTGGCCGGACGGCCAGCTCTAGGAAGGGTTCTGGTCATCCCAAACGTCTTCCATTTGAGGATTATGGAGGCCACTATGCTCTTAGGAACCTTAAGTGCAGCAGAAATCTTTTTGTAACCTTGGCCAGATCTGTGCCTTGCCACAATTCTGTCTCTGAGCTCTTTAGGCAGTTCCTTTGACCTCATGATTCTCATTTGCTCTGACATGCATTGTGATCTGGAAGGTCTTATATAGACAGGTGTGTGGCTTTCCTAATCAAGTCCAATCAGTATAATCAAACACAGCTGGACTCAAATGAAGGTGTAGAACCACCTCAAGGATGATCAGAAGAAATGGAAAGCACCTGAGTTAAATATATGAGTGTCATAGCAAAGGGTCTGAATACTTAGGACCATGTGATATTTCAGTTTTTCTTTTTTAATAAATCTGCAACAATGTCAACAATTCTGTGTTTTTCTGTCAGTATGGGGTGCTATGTGTACATTCATGAGGAAGAAGAATGAACTTAATTGATTTTAGCAAATGGCTGCAACATAACAGAGTGAAAAATTTAAGGGGGTCTGAATACTTTCCGTACCCAATAACAATACAATAAGAACATTTTCTGTCCTTTAGGATATTTACCATTTTTTTTTATCTTTTTTTTTTTTTTTTAACTTACAATAAGAACATTTTCTGTCCTTTAGGATATTTACTTGGGCTGCTATAAGAGTACAGGAAACCATATTTCAGCATTTGATTGGCTTGTGCTAGGACTATTTTCCCATTCCCATAATGAAGCTCCATTATGCAACATCTGGGCTGTCTTGTTTAGATAGGGGGTTATGTTAGTTCCTTGACTGTCAAAGCTTTATAAGTCAATGAAGTGGAATAATTATCGAGATAAGGAATTCTGACACATTTCTGAAACTAATTGAAAGCATGTTTGTTCAAGGTCAGTGTCTTAAAAGTATTGAAGCCATACACAGCCAAGCAACTAGCATTCTCGGCAGAAGGCCAGCAGTGACAGTTCTATACATCTATTCTGACATATGTACATTAATAGAAGTCTCCAGGGGACAATTCCTCCAAATGATTTCAGTACTGTCAGTTAACGTTATATTTTAGCAACAGTGCCAAGAAGATTATCAACAACCACCTGAAAATTACACAGTTCTGTATAGTTTTGCACTGGTACAGTTTTGTAAAAGGCAATGTTTTTACTTGGTATTCTCCTAGTCATTGGGTCTATTTGATGTAAGCTTGCGGTTCTTCACTTCTTTAAGGCTGGGTTCACACTGATGCAAATTGGATGCGGATTTCCCCCACATCTGATTCGCATGACTCTGTTTCAGTTGTGAATTCAGCCAAAAATTCAGACCTGATTAGTACCTGAAACGGAGAACATGTGGCACTTTATGGTGGGGAGGGGGAAGCGGTAACCTAGTTTTGACAGGTACCCGCTCCCACTTCCAGGTAAGATTTATCTATGATCTATGTCATGTCTGGCCCCTCCTCCTTCCCCCTTTCTGGGACCTGTGTATCCCAGAAGACAGCGGGACCATTCAGAAAGTGCAGCGCGACTCATGCATGCACAATTGGAAACCGGGTGTGAAGCCTGAAGGCTTCACTGCCGGTTTCCCTTACTTGCAATGCCGGTGCCTGCACCCGAAGCTGATGGATAAATTAGCTTGGGGTGCCCACATCGCAGGATCCCTGGACAGGTAAGTGTCCTCATATCAAAAGTCAGCAGCTACAGTATTTGTAGCTGCTGACTTCTAATTTTGTTCCCCAGACTGGAACTCCACTTCAATGCATCCTTTGCTTTAAGGCAAGAAACCTTCTGTGCTGCAGCTGCCAACTCAGACCCCCCCCCCCCTTTGTTTTTCTTACCTAAGCCAATGCGATCCAGGCATGTGTATGATGAGCGCAGCAGCAATTGGCTAATTGGCTCCTCTCCTGCTGTCAATCAAATCAGGTGGGAAGGGAGTGGGGTTGCGAGTCCCACTGTCTGTGTCAATGGATGCAGCAAAAGGACTCGGGAGCAAGCACGCACAGGTGCCCTCATGGAATGAGGCTTTCCGGTGGGGGACCCCAGAAGAAGAGGATCGGGGCTGCTCTGTGCAAAACCATTGCACAGAGCAGGTAAGTATAGGCATGTTTGTTATTGTTATTTAAAAAAAATGAAGCTTTACAACTACTTTAACCACTTAAGCCCCGGAGGATTTGGCTGCTAAAGGACCAGGGGTTTTTTTGCGATTTTTTACTGCGTGATTTTAACGGACAATTGCGCGGTCGTGCGACGCTGTACCTAAACCAATTTGACGTCCTTTTTTTCCCACAAACAGAGCTTTCTTTTGGTGGTATTTGATCACCTGTGCGATTTTTTGATCACGCGCTATAAACAAAAAAAGAGCGTAAATTTTGCAAAAATAACAATATTTTTCACATTTTTTTATATGAAATTCCCCCAAAAAAATGTAAAAATCAAAATTTTTTAACATTTTTCGGCCAATTTGTTTTATGCTACCTATGTTTGGTAAAAAAAATCGCAAAAAGCGTATTTTGATCGGTTTGCGCAAAAGTTATCGCGTTTACTAACAAAGGGAAAGATTTTTGTCATTTTTGGTGGGGTTTTTTTTAACGCGTAATGGCGGCGATCTGCGATTTTTTTCGGTACTGCGACATTGCGGCGGACAGATCGGACCCTTGACTAAAATTTTTTACACTTTTGGGGGTACCAGTGACATTACTGCAGTAATCAGTGCTATATATATGCACTGTTACTGCAAAAATTACACTGGCAGGGAAGGGGTTAACTTTATTGGACAGGGAGGGGTTAAGTGTGTCCTAGGGGCGTGATTCTAACTGTGCAGGGACATTGCTATTGGTGTAAAAGCAAAGATCAACAGTTCTACGTAGTAGAACGGTCAGATCTTCACTTTTACACAGGGAGAACTGACAGGCAGCTTGTTTACACAAGCCGCTCTGTCTTTCTCCCTTCACAGGAGCGATCGTAGTGTGACTGGTGGACATCGAGTCTGCCGGTCACACGCACTGACTTGTCTGTGAACGAGCCGCGGCAGGTGTGCGCCTCGGCGGGCGCGCGCCCGCCCGAAATAGGCTTGCAAGTCAGTGACAGGCGAGTGACGTATCGATACGTCACTCTGCCTGGCCGGGGCTGACCGCCGCAGTATATAGTCGTGCGGCGGTCGGCAACCGGTTAAGTACACTTTGATTTGGGTTAGCTTGTCTCGTTTTCCTTCTTCCATGCATTCATTTATTCTCTGTTCTATTTAAACATATATAAACATAAAAATATATATAAATAATCAGCAAATAATTCCTTTTTTTTAACGAAATATTATTTTTAATGTCAGCATTAAATATGAAATATCATGTACCAGCAGTCTGAACACCTGTTATCAATAAAAAAGTACCCTGAGATCTATCAAAACTGTCTCTTGAGACATCCCTACTAGTGTTGAGCGAACACGGACTGTATTATTCGTGTTCGTACCGAATAATTGGATTTTTTTTACCCGAACACGGACACGGACACTTTACTGTATGTTCGGGTAAAAATCCGTGTTCGGTCGTTTTATTTCCGGGTTTTGCATGCTTTGGCGCTCTTTTCATGGCGGGCTTTCAACAGCCAATCAACAATCGTTTAACTGGTGTGCCTTAAGCCATCCCAGCCATGCCTGCAAATGTCTTAGTAGCTGTGATTGGCCGTCTGAAGCATGTGACCAAGTCTTTATAAGTTCGAGGCAGCCGCCGCAGCAGCGTCATTCTGCTGCTTAGCTAAGGGACAGAGCACACATCAATGTGCTGGCTGCTGATTAGGGAAAGATAGGCAGGAAAAAACCATTTGTGTCCGGATAGAATTGAGGGACAGGTCGGAGTGTTTAGGCAGGGCGAGTTGTAGGCATTTTAGGGATAGAGTCTGCTGAATTATAGGGTCAGTGTCTTCTACAAACTACAATCGATATTGCTGTGTGGGGGGTGGGGTGAATCTGCACTCAATCCTGATCTACGATCTCTTCTCAATCCTGTTAGGGACAGAGTCTGCTGAATTTTAGGGAAACTGTGTTCTACAAACTACAATCGATATTGCTGTGTGGTGTGGGATTGGAGATAGGCAGGTGTCAGTGATCCACATCCATTTTTCTGTGTGTGAGCTGCAGTGAACACAATCTTTTTGGGCTGCAGTGAACACAATCTTTTTGGGCTGCAGTGAACACAATCTTTTTGGGGTGCAGTGAACAAAATCTTTTTGGGGTGCAGTGAACACAATCCTTTTTGGTGTGCAGTGAACACAATCTTTGTGGGGTGCAGTGAACAAAATCCTTTGTGGGGTGCAGTGAACACAATCTTTTTGGGGTGCAGTGAACAAAATCCTTTTTGGGGTGCAGTGAACAACATCCTTTTTGGGGTGCAGTGAACACAATCTTTTTGGGGTGCAGTGAACAAAATCCTTTGTGGGGTGCAGTGAACACAATCTTTTTGGGGTGCAGTGAACACAATCTTTTTGGGGTGGAGTGAACAACATCCTTTTTGGGGTGCAGTGAACAAAATCCTTTTTGGGGTGCAGTGAACAAAATCATTTTTGGGGTGCAGTGAACACAATCTTTTTGGGGTGCAGTGAACACAATCTTTGTGGGGTGCAGTGAACACAATCTTTTTGGGGTGGAGTGAACAACATCCTTTTTGGGGTGCAGTGAACAACATCCTTTTTGGGTGCAGTGAACACAATCTTTTTGGGGTGCAGTGAACACAATCTTTGTGGGGTACAGTGAACAGAATCTTTGTGGGGTGCAGTGAACACAATCTTTGGGGGGTACAGTGAACACAATCTTTTTGGGGTGCAGTGAACACAATCTTTGTGGGGTGCAGTGAACACAATCTTTTTGGGGTGGAGTGAACAAAATCATTTTTGGGGTGCAGTGAACAACATCCTTTTTGGGGTGCAGTGATCAAAATCCTTTTTGGGGTGCAGTGAACACAATCTTTTTGGGGTGCAGTGAACAAAATCCTTTGTGGGGTGCAGTGAACAGAATCTTTGTGGGGTGCAGTGAACACAATCTTTGGGGGGGTACAGTGAACACAATCTTTTTGGGGTGCAGTGAACACAATCTTTGTGGGGTACAGTGAACAGAATCTTTGTGGGGTGCAGTGAACACAATCTTTGGGGGGTACAGTGAACACAATCTTTTTGGGGTGCAGTGAACACAATCCTTGTGGGGTGCAGTGAAGACAATCCTTGTGGGGTGCAGTGAACAAAACCTTTGTGGGGTACAGTGAACACAATCTTTGTGGGGTGCAGTGAACAAAACCTTTGTGGGGTACAGTGAACAAAACCTTTGTGGGGTACAGTGAACAAAACCTTTGTGGGGTGCAGTGAACAACATCCTTTTAGGGTGCAGTGAACACAATCTTTGTGGGGTACAGTGAACAGAATCTTTGTGGGGTGCAGTGAACACAATCTTTGGGGGGTACAGTGAACACAATCTTTGTGAGGTGCAGTGAACACAATCTTTGTGGGGTGCAGTGAACACAATCATTGTGGGGTGCAGTGAACTCAATCTTTGCGGGGTACAGTGAACACAATCTCATACTTCTGAAGATTTGAGGGTGCTGCCTGTTCCATACTCCCCCTACTCCTCATCTAGCCTTTTAGGGGTACAAACAATAGTAATTGGGGCCTAGTGTGGTTGTGTACGTGTGATATACATACACTTTTTTTGGATCATATTTTCTATTCCGCTATTTAATCAAAAACCTTTGGGGATCAGTTAAATTGGGGGATAGTCTGTGTTGGTACGTGTGAGAGAGATCCACCTTTCCAAGTTGTTGGGGTTCATCTCATACTTCTGAAGGTTTGAGGGTGCTGCCTGTTCCATACTCCCCCTACTCCTAGCCTTTTAGGGGTACAAACAATAGTAATTGGGGCCTAGTGTGGTTGTGTACGTGTGATATACATACACTTTTTTTGGATCATATTTTCTATTCCGCTATTTAATCAAAAACCTTTGGGGATCAGTTAAATTGGGGGATAGTCTGTGTTGGTACGTGTGAGAGAGATCCACCTTTCCAAGTTGTTGGGGTTCATCTCATACTTCTGAAGGTTTGAGGGTGCTGCCTGTTCCATACCCCCCCTACTCCTCATCTAGCCTTTTAGGGGTACAAACAATAGTAATTGGGGCCTAGTGTGGTTGTGTACGTGTGATATACATACACTTTTTTTGGATCATATTTTCTATTCCGCTATTTAATCAAAAACCTTTGGGGATCAGTTAAATTGGGGGATAGTCTGTGTTGGTACGTGTGAGAGAGATCCACCTTTCCAAGTTGTTGGGGTTCATCTCATACTTCTGAAGGTTTGAGGGTGCTGCCTGTTCCATACCCCCCCTACTCCTCATCTAGCCTTTTAGGGGTACAAACAATAGTAATTGGGGCCTAGTGTGGTTGTGTACGTGTGATATACATACACTTTTTTTGGATCATATTTTCTATTCCGCTATTTAATCAAAAACCTTTGGGGATCAGTTAAATTGGGGGATAGTCTGTGTTGGTACGTGTGAGAGAGATCCACCTTTCCAAGTTGTTGGGGTTCATCTCATACTTCTGAAGGTTTGAGGGTGCTGCCTGTTCCATACTCCCCCTACTCCTCATCTAGCCTTTTAGGGGTACAAACAATAGTAATTGGGGCCCAGTGTGGTTGTGTACGTGTGATATACATACACTTTTTTTGGATCATATTTTCTATTCCGCTATTTAATCAAAAACCTTTGGGGATCAGTTAAATTGGGGGATAGTCTGTGTTGGTACGTGTGAGAGAGATCCACCTTTCCAAGTTGTTGGGGTTCATCTCATACTTCTGAAGGTTTGAGGGTGCTGCCTGTTCCATACTCCCCCTACTCCTAGCCTTTTAGGGGTACAAACAATAGTAATTGGGGCCTAGTGTGGTTGTGTACGTGTGATATACATACACTTTTTTTGGATCATATTTTCTATTCCGCTATTTAATCAAAAACCTTTGGGGATCAGTTAAATTGGGGGATAGTCTGTGTTGGTACGTGTGAGAGAGATCCACCTTTCCAAGTTGTTGGGGTTCATCTCATACTTCTGAAGGTTTGAGGGTGCTGCCTGTTCCATACCCCCCCTACTCCTCATCTAGCCTTTTAGGGGTACAAACAATAGTAATTGGGGCCTAGTGTGGTTGTGTACGTGTGATATACATACACTTTTTTTGGATCATATTTTCTATTCCGCTATTTAATCAAAAACCTTTGGGGATCAGTTAAATTGGGGGATAGTCTGTGTTGGTACGTGTGAGAGAGATCCACCTTTCCAAGTTGTTGGGGTTCATCTCATACTTCTGAAGGTTTGAGGGTGCTGCCTGTTCCATACCCCCCCTACTCCTCATCTAGCCTTTTAGGGGTACAAACAATAGTAATTGGGGCCTAGTGTGGTTGTGTACGTGTGATATACATACACTTTTTTTGGATCATATTTTCTATTCCGCTATTTAATCAAAAACCTTTGGGGATCAGTTAAATTGGGGGATAGTCTGTGTTGGTACGTGTGAGAGAGATCCACCTTTCCAAGTTGTTGGGGTTCATCTCATACTTCTGAAGGTTTGAGGGTGCTGCCTGTTCCATACCCCCCCTACTCCTCATCTAGCCTTTTAGGGGTACAAACAATAGTAATTGGGGCCTAGTGTGGTTGTGTACGTGTGATATACATACACTTTTTTTGGATCATATTTTCTATTCCGCTATTTAATCAAAAACCTTTGGGGATCAGTTAAATTGGGGGATAGTCTGTGTTGGTACGTGTGAGAGAGATCCACCTTTCCAAGTTGTTGGGGTTCATCTCATACTTCTGAAGGTTTGAGGGTGCTGCCTGTTCCATACTCCCCCTACTCCTCATCTAGCCTTTTAGGGGTACAAACAATAGTAATTGGGGCCCAGTGTGGTTGTGTACGTGTGATATACATACACTTTTTTTGGATCATATTTTCTATTCCGCTATTTAATCAAAAACCTTTGGGGATCAGTTAAATTGGGGGATAGTCTGTGTTGGTACGTGTGAGAGAGATCCACCTTTCCAAGTTGTTGGGGTTCATCTCATACTTCTGAAGGTTTGAGGGTGCTGCCTGTTCCATACTCCCCCTACTCCTCATCTAGCCTTTTAGGGGTACAAACAATAGTAATTGGGGCCCAGTGTGGTTGTGTACGTGTGATATACATACACTTTTTTTGGATCATATTTTCTATTCCGCTATTTAATTTAACTGGGCCTCCATGCGAGACCTGTGTGCCTTGTTGCGCTGTTTTGAGTACTCCACCAACATGGCCAGTGGCAATGACGCCGTTCTCAGCTTAACTATCCCACTTCTATGCCTCCTTGAAAAAACAATTCGGGCGATGATGGAAGAGGATGTGGCACAGGATGAGGAGGAGGAGGAGGATGAAGAGGTAACATTTCCAAGGCTTTCAGGGCAGTCATTCGCAAGGGGCTCCGAGGGTGGGTTCCTGCACACGCAAACGCCAGGGACGCAATTGTCCAGCAGGGGCACAGTTCTGGAGGATGAGGAGGATGAGGAGGAGGAGGAGCTGGAGGAGGAGATGGAACCATGTTCACAGCAGGGTGGCACCCAGGCCAGCTCATGGCCATCACTGGTGCGTGGCTGGGGGGATACAGAGGACACGGACGATACACCTCCCACAGAGGACAGCCTTTCGTTGCCTCTGGGCAGCCTGGCACACATGAGCGATTACATGCTGCAGTGTCTCCACAACGACCGCCGAGTTGCCCACATTCTAACTTGTGCTGATTACTGGGTGGCCACGCTGCTGGATCCCCGTTACAAGGACAACGTACCGTCCTTAATTCACTCACTGGAGCGCGATCGCAAGATGCGCGAGTACAAGCGCACGCTGGTAGACGCCATGCTGCTGGCATTCCCATCTGACAGCGGGGCCACAGTGGAAGCACAAGGCAGAGGAGGAGGAGGAGGAGGTCGCCAACGCAACCAGGGCACCGCCAGCACCTCAGAAGGCAGGGTTAGCATGGCCGAAATGTGGAAAAGCTTTGTCAGCACGCCACAACAAACAGCAGCACCAGCAGCTCAGATGGAACGTCTTAGCAGGAGGCAGCATTTTACCAACATGGTGGAGCAGTATGTGTGCACACGCCTACATGTAGTGAATGACGGGTCTGCCCCCTTCAACTTCTGGGTCTCCAAATTGGGCACATGGCCTGAGCTTGCCCTTTACGCCTTGGAGGTGCTGGCGTGCCCTGCAGCCAGTGTATTATCTGAACGGGTATTTAGCACGGCTGGAGGCGTTATAACAGACAAGCGCAGCCGCCTGTCCAGAGACAATGTGGACAAGCTCACGTTCATTAAAATGAACCAGGCATGGATCCCACGGGACTTTTCCGTACCTTATGCAGAATAGCAATGGATACCGACCTTACCCACCCATTGTTCCATTTTTGCTCTTTCTCACTCTTTTGGGGTGTACCCTCATTTAAAATTTTTGAAAAGAAGCAGTGTTGGCTACCTCGTCCTCCTCCTCAGGGCCAGATTAATGTAGGGGCTATTGGAGCTGCAGCTCCAGGCCCCTACCTTTTATATAGGCCCCGGGTTGGCCATATTCACTGTTACCGCTCTTCTGTCACTTGTAAACACAGAAGTCTGGCTTCTATGCTCGCTTCCCCAGGCAGCACCCTCAGAACCTCCCCACACAGCGTGAAGGCCGGACAAGGAGGGACAGTTGGCGATGCATGGATGTGTTTATGGGCTTCAGAGACAGCATCCCATGTTGAATTAGGCATGCATGGCTGCACCCTTCCTCCTCTGGGTGCATGGCAAGGCACGGCCCTTAAGGCCCTTCAAAATCCTCAGCACCAAGCCCATGATGCTGTTAATCCGGCCCTGGTCCTCCTCCACCGCCGCTTCCACCTACACCGCCCATAGGTGTGCGCAGCCTATTGCATTAAGGTGTGCACCCCAAAGTTGAAATACACATGCATGTGTTTGCCAGCAGGGAGAGTAATGTATCGGGGCCATGTACCTGTAGGCAAGGAGAAATAGAGCAGAGCAGGTCCCAGGGAGATCTTTCCCATCTCCTCACTGGCAATGCTATGTGCCCTAGGTGATTAGGGTGTGCCCAGGCACACCCAGCACACCCTGTGCGCACGCCTATGTCACCGCCACATCCACCACCACCTCAACCTCCCTCCTACTCCATATGGGCCTCGTCCTTCAGAGATGAAGAAGAACATTGTTTTATTTTTCTGTTTTTTTTTTGTTGTTTTAAGTTATTTCCCTATCCACATTTGTTTGCAGAGCACTTGCCATGCTCTTAATTACGTTTTGCTGCCATTTGCAGCACTCTAGCCCTTTCCTTTGGTGTTTTAGAGCCATTTTAGTGCCTTAAAGTTCGGGTCCCCATTGACTTCAATGGGGTTCGGTGTCCGGGAAAAGTTCGGTAAAAGTCCGGGACACGGACCCGGACTTTTTTTTAAAGTTCGGCCGAACCCGTCGAACACGGACATCTAGGTGTCCGCTCAACCCTAATCCCTACCACTGGTTGAGAAACTGGAATGTAACCAATAAATGTACAACTTGCTAATTTAAGATGTGGTCAAACAAACATCTACTGTTTTTTATCTGCAAAACAAAATCCTTTGTGCAAATGACTACGGCTTTCACACGCATGTAACACCAAAGTGTAACCCGTGTGGACTTCTGCAGCTTGGAGGTGTCAAGGGAGTGTGGATTGGTGAGCATACCTTTCTGAAGGATGGTCTATCAGAAGGCACTCTGACTTTGCCCAATGCATGCAGTTTTGCAAGTGTGCATATATACACTGTTTTAACTTGCAATTTAGGGGTGATTGCAAAAAGAAGAAAAAAAAAACAGAAAAACATCTTTAGTTTTTCCTCAACCAAATAGAGGAGAACAATTTTTTTAAGAAATATAAAATAAAAAAACTAGAAGTTATGAAAATACTATTTGCATTTTTTTTTTTGGGAGGGGGGGGGGATCTGACCCACAGATCAATTCAATTAACACAAATTGTATTGATAAGATACATACAATTTATTTTTTGCACTTAGGAGCAAGGGAGGTGAGAATAATTATTCCAAGGTATCAACAATGATTCTAAATATTATAATTTATGCATATTTGAATGTAAGAGCTGCAGTGTCAGACAGACATCATAATTCATGTATTGTTTTCTTGTTCTGCTGAAAATGATTTACCTGACATCCCTGTGAAGTTTGCTTCAGTTTGGACATTTAAAATGACTTATTTCTCCACAAGAGGACAGTATCATCTCACATTCTCCTTTCTTACTAAACCTTGGGAGCCAAACTCTCTTTTCCTGGACACCTCTCTACATACAGTATGGCCACACAATTAAATAAGAGTGTTATCAACCAATAATTATTTCTTACAAAGAATGCACAAAGAGCATGTGTACATACAGTATGCATACTAATCGCTTCTCGGCCTTTTAGCTAAGATCAAGTGTAGTATCTGTTCTTATCAGTTGTTATGGACCCTGATGGTTAGTATCGGCAGGGGCTGAAATGAACCGGGGCGCTCCAGACGTCACTGGGGGACCGGGAAGTAGGCACTGTCAGAGAAAGCCGGATGGGTCCGTTGCCTTCTGATTTGAATGGGTCCGCCCCTACCAGTTTGAAGGGAGCGAGAAAACTGGATCTGCGGCCAGTTAGTACTGCTCCTGGATGTGATTGGTAAGGAACGGCGGTGGCGGTGGGGGAGCCTTTCCTCCTGGGTTGAATCTGGCCTTGCAAAAGGCTTGTCCCCAGTTGAAGGCAGGTTCTCCCTAAGCTGTCCAAAGTTCTGATGCCTCCTGGTAGGATAGGGCTACGCTTGGTCTGGCCTTTGGGCCGGGGTAGAAAGAGCCCGTAGTGTATGTGCCCCTGGGGTGGCAGCCCAGGGGTGCCTTAATTCTCACTGGTGAGGGGCAGCTCGCCTTGAGTTTTTCGGCACCATGGTCACTGCACCTACGCACACTTTTTTAAGCACCTGCCTCTTGGGCAAGGCCTTTTGGCTTCGACCAGAGGAATTTTTATTCCGGCCGGAAGGCCTGCCTTTGTATTTTCACAAGGGCACTAATTCACCTCTCCACTTCCCCTCCCCCACCTTTTTGTTTGTGTGTGCCTTTTCTTTGTGGTTTGTCACCTTTCTATCACCTTTTTTCACTTTGCACGACTTGTAGGGTGTGGGTCCTCGGGCCCTACCTTGAGTCTTGGGAGGGGGTGGATATGGCCTTTTGGCTTGGTCCGCCCTCTCTCATGGGGTCTCCCTTCGGGGGAGCCCCACTTAGTACTCGGTGGGGGCTGTTTCGGCAGTCCCCCTGAAGAACGGGGTCAGTCTGGTTCCGGCCAGACAGACCATGAGTACCTCAAATCCCTGTCAGGAGTCTTGCGCCCCGGGGGATCGAGGTTCGGGTCCTACCTCTTCGGAGGGAAGACCACTTTGTTCGCACACCCTGTGCACTTTTTGTGTTCCTCACGTTTGTGTGTGTGCACTTTTTTATGCACCGGGTGAAGTCTTTTGAGTGTGTTTCACACGCTACGGGCTTAAAAAAAAAAATAGAAAAAAATGCATACTACAAGACTCCACAGACACTTGAGCTGAGTAGACTCATTGTGCCAGCTTGAATAAAAGCAAGTGTGAAGTTCAGTAATTCATTGTACCGTACACAAAAGTTTCATTTAATAATCTGACATTACTTTATGCACTGCTTTACACTGAGCTCCAACAACAAATACACTTCATCTACAATGGTCACATAATCAAATTATATATGAGTAGCAGTCAAGGGCTTTTTTTCCTCAAAGAATAGGTACAGGAACTCCTCCCTTCAGTCACTTCTTACCCCCTTCTCTACCCTCCTCCGAGCACCATCCCTTGTTTCCACCCCCTACCCACCTCCCAGTACCGCCCCTTTTAGAGAATACAGAACCAACTATAATTTTGTAGTGATAAGTAATTTGTATGGAATTTAATACCAAAAAGAAAAACAGTAAAGTTGATGCCTCACAGCCAGCAGCAATAGCCCCCTCCCCCAACAGCAACAATAGATTCACCGAGCAACAATGGACCCCAACAACAGATTTCCCAGCAGCCAGACCAAATTTAATAGACTCTCCAGCAGCCAGCAACAATAGACCCCTCCCTCAACAGTAGATCCCTTGGTCAAAACCTGACCCCCCCCAGTTAAATAAGCCCAACCAGTAACAATAGTTCCCCCACCAGCAACAATAGACCCCCATCAGCAGCAATAGACTACCACGTACAGTACAAATAGATGCCCTCCAGCAACAATAGATCACCCAACAGCCAGAAACCATAGATTCCCCTCAACTGTAGATCTCTTCCATCTACAATTGATCCCCCAGCAACATAAGCCCCCCCAGCAACAATAAAACCCCCACCAGCAGCAATAATAGATTTTTCCAGCAACAATTGTCCGTCATACAAAAATATATCCCCAGGGACTATAAATTCCCCAGCAGCCAGCATCAATGTACCCTTCAGGGCACCCCTTGCCATTACATACATTCAGTGATGGAGGTGCCGGAACTGCGTTCCCCCGCGTTCCCGCTGAAAAAAAAGCCCTGAGTAGCACCCTCCTAGGTAGGTGCTAGAGAGAGAGAGAGAGAGAGAGAGAGTGAGAGAGAGAATAGTTTTGGATCTTTTCTGCTTACCAGAGGGATTGCCAGGAAAATCTCTATTGTTCTCTGCCTACCAGAGGGCAGGATCTGCTAGGGAGATCTGCTCATTGTGCTCAGGTGCAGCTCAGTTTGTCTGAAGTGTTTCACTCTGGTCCAATAGGGAGGCATATTAGACAGAGGGAGGAAACCTGACAAATGAGTGCACAGGCATTTAGTACAGCCCTGGTGATTGGCAGAGGAATGTGCCTTGGTTCATGCTGGGATACTGTTTAAATACCAAGGGTATATGTGCTCGGGTCTTTCTGTTGGAGAGTGGGGTCCCGGAGGGAGGGGGGCTGCCACTACCCTGTAGAAGATGCCTTGCAGCCTCAGTTGGTCGACCTGAGGGCCTGAGAGTCAGAGTGGAGCTGAACTCGGATGTCCTGCAGAGCCGACTGGAAGAAAGACACTGGAAACAATCCGATTCTGCATATAGGGAGAGCCATCCCTTCAGCTAGAAGTATCAGTGGATGGGTGTCAGTCAAGGGGATGCTAGAGAGTGTCCTGAAGATAATGTAGTTGCATCAAGTCTGCTGCTAGAAAGAGAGAGCAAGAGAACTTAATTCTTCCATACAAAAGGCAGTATGGTTAAAGCAGTGTGACTGCGTCCACAAGTAACCTGGTGAGGCCAAGTGAGAGTTGCCCTTATCAACTGTAAATAGTTCAAGTTGGAGTATTCCATTATTCCCTTCTCCCATCCAAGTTCCACAATAAATATAAAACCAAAACCTCTGGACTGTTTATTGTATAACGATCCATTGGAAGTAAGGATGGATGTGTGAATTTTCCCTAGGTGACTGTCTGCAGGTAATCAGAGGAGGCCCAAGAAGTCATCATACAGCAAGCCCTAATGGGACAGTGCTACACATGTAGAAATGCTACAACCCTATTCCTGACAAGAACATTTAGGTGTCACACTACCTCCATAGGAGTCGCTAATGTCCCGGGTCCCCACTGCTGCACAGCCAGTCACATAGCATTTCCTTCATACAGTCCAACGCAGAAAACCGTCTTTGGCTTGTTTTTGATGTTTTATCAGGGGTTAATAACTTGGATGGAGTAATATGGGATGCCCAATTCAAATATGTCTGAAACACCAAACCAGGGACAACTTCCTCCCTATTAACAAAAAGTCCTCTTCTTCCTTCCACCTGCACAAACTTGGTTTTCAATGCACAGTACCTGCTGCTCACTCCTGTGGGAACTAGCAGGATATTGCCAGCTCAGAAAATGCCCATTACAGACAGGAACTCTCAGTCCCTTGACAAAAGTAGTTCAATGGGAGTAAACAGCATGAAATCTTTCCTTCTGCTTCCCTGTGGCCACTGATCCCAGCTCCACTTGCTTGCAGAAAATGCCAGCCCACCTTGATGCCACCAGCAATGCCTGGCTTATCTTCCTCTCAGTCCTCCTGACTGACTTCCCCAGTCCTGCCCAACTGGCACACACACACAGGGAGCACACTCAGGGCAAGGTTAGATGACATTTTGGCACTACAGTCTTCAAGAGAGACCTGCTACAGTTAGCAGTCTCTCCCCTTGTCAGTCCCTGCACCGTGCTGATCCATCACTGTCTCTCCTTGCTCCTTCTGGCTGCTTATCAGGCATGAATCCTTCCACAGCCTCCTGTGTTTGAATACTTCCAGGCCAGCCTTCCTGAGAACCCAGCCCGAGGCAACACCCCCGGTAAGGGGTCCCTCAAGGGCCACCCACAACCTCTTAGAACTGCTTCTCCATCTTCCACCCAACTCCCAGCTGGAATGGCCCATGTCTATTTATGGGGTTGTCTCAGTTTTCTGCCAGTCCACCTCTGGGGATTGGCTGACGTCTTCAAGACAACCTTCCAGAAACCAGGGGGAGGGACCAGGATGAATTATCCAGCCCTGGCTTCTAGTAACCCTGACCCAATTTTGTGCCTCAGGTTATTCCTGGCCAGAATATGCTTTTACCTACTCTCCACTCCAGTAGCACACACTAGAGGGTGCTACATAGGCAACAACTTACCAACATCAGGATTGTAAAGAGACCTATGGAATTGACCCGAGGACGGGTCTCAGCACCCGTATGAATGATCCCTTAGGATTGATAAGGTGTATTTAGTGATTACAAAATCTCCTTATGGAACAATAATTAACTTTCTCATTCCCTGATTAAAGCTTACCTCTGCTACTTGCTTGTTGGCAGTGACAGATTTAGACCACTTAACGCATGCAATAATGAAAATGTCGATTCACTCTCACTCACATGCAAAATTTCACATTAGCAGGAACACCAAAACATTTGTTAAATACCGCATAAAAAGGCCCTAAAGTCAAATCAATAAAGGAAATAAATAAATGCATGCGGTAATTTAGTTATGGTCGAAGCTTGCGATAACTATGCGGTAACTATGGCAATGTCAGACCCCCCCCCCCAGTGATTGGTTTAAAAAATAGGAGTGTCAGAGTGGAGTGTGAGAAGTTGTTTCTGGTTGTTAAATGAGATATCTAATTGAAATGGAGCCCTTTGAATCCAGTCTTCTGGAATTTCAGGCAATACAGGAGAGGAGGAGGAGAAGATGTCAAGTGGTCTTTTTGAAGGAAAAAAACTCTAAGGATCGCACACTGCTGGATCGATTCTTCAAAGCTGAAACCCTGCAGAAGTTCAGGTTATCAAAGCAACTTATAATGGAGCTTCATACCCAACTGATCGGGTACCTTTAAGGGGTTGTAAAGTCAGGTTTCTTATCTTAATGCATTCTATGCATTGGGATAAAAAACCTTCTGTGTGAAGCAACCCCTCGTAGCCCCTCTAACACTTACCTGAGGTTCCTCTCTTTCCAGCGATGTTCATGAGTGTCTCAGCCATCCGAGATTCTCCCTCTTGATTTGCTGAGACACAGCAGTGGCGCCATTGGCTGCCGCTTCTGTCAATCAAAGTCAGCTATCCAATCAGGAGTGAGAGGGGCAGGGCCGGGTCAGGGCTCTGTGTCTGAATGGACACAGGGAGCTGTGACCTGCCTCAGGTGCCCCCACAACAAGCTGCTTGCTGTGGGGGCACATACCAGGAGGGAGGTGCCCTGTGCAAATCCACTACAACAGAGCAGGTAAGTATAACATGTTTGTTATTTTTGTAGGAAAAAAACAAGACTTTGCAATCAATTTAAGCCCTTTACACAGAGAAGTCATGCCATACCAGCAATAACTAAGTTGGTGTGACGTTCATGCGAGATACTTGTGATACCTTACTTCACGATTTTATGCTGTATTTTTGAAAAGATAACGCATGCAAGCTTTTAAGGAGAGTTTCTTTGTGAATTGCACAGTTTTTTTTTTTTTTAAAACGTTGTGCAATATATTACCACATACTCTTATCCCATAACATATTTCTTACAAAAAGTCTTTCTACACTTGGAGTCTGAAAAATATTTAGCACCCTGCTCTTTACATCCAGTAGGTACAGAGAACTTAGTCTTTATTGGGTCATCATAGTTGTCATATAATTCTTTATCAGTGCCAATTTCCTGAATGATTTCTCTCCTGAACAACTTGTGACTATCATGCTCAAACTGTATTCTAGGAACTACATGAACTTGGAAAGGTATCAGTGAGCCCTTCCTATTGGAGTAAAACCACCTGTTCAGATGGAGTAAGATATGACCTGAGCTTGGCAAATGCTGTAAACTGAAAATCTAAGGGCCCTTTCACACAGGCGCTCCGTATGTCCGCAAATCATCCTATTTTTTTGCGGATGATTTACGGACATAATGAATGTCTATGGCATTGCGGATGTCAGCGGATGACCATCCGCTGACATCCGATTTTCTTCCTTTCAGTTCTGTTCCGTTTTTTGGAATGGAACAGAACCCTATTTTTCCTCCGTTAAAAAAAACGGAAAGTGTACCATAATACTTGATATTTTGGTTATTCTTCAGGCATGAATGCGCTCCTCCTATATTTCTTTATAGATTCCCTCCTTACCTTCTCCCCTCCCCTGCCCTCCTCGTTATTACTTGCCTTGTCTTTCCTAACCCTTCCCTCCCCCCTCTTCTCCTACGGTCCTAACTTCCAACATCCCTCCTCCTCCCTCTCACCCCTTACCCCCCCCCCCCCTCCACTGCTATCCTTTCCTAATCACTATAGTAATTTGGCTTTATCAGTCTTTTCTGGTTCTCTTGTTTTAAATAGCAATATGCAATTCAACCGTTTGAGATGTTATTTACTGAACCTTTGCTATTCTGTTATTTGGAAAATTTCAATAAAACTTTATTTGAAAAAAAAAAAACGGAAAGGAAGCAAAATCGGATGTCAGTGGTGTCATCCGCTGACATCCGTAATGCCCATAGACTTACATTATGTCCGTATATCATTCGCAAACGGATGGGATGATATGCGGACATACGGAGCGGATGACACAAGTGTCATCCGCTCCGTGAAAAAAAAAAAAAAGGACCAGAGCGGAGCCAAAAAACTGAACGGCCATGTGGAAGAGCCCTAAGGCCCCTTTCACACCTATGGTACGTTCAGTTCATCAGTTCAGTCACGTCAAAATGTATCAGTTTTTCATCCGTTTTTTCATCCGTTTTTTCATCAGTTTTTTCATCAGTTTTTTCATCCGGATGAAAAACTGACCTTTTGTCCGTTTACATCCGTTTTTCGTCCAATCCGTTTTTTTGACTTATGAAAAATAGGGCATTCAAAAAAATGCACATTGACGGAAGTGGATGAAAACGGATGTTACAGAAAAAAAAAAAAGGATATGGAACCCTTCCCCTTTATTTCTCGTCTCTCCATTTTATACAAAGTAAAAGAAGTTGGCAGGGAAATGTCATTTAGGCCTCATGCACACAGGGCGTTTGAAAAAACGAGCTGCAAAGCCAGTTCTGACACCAGGAAAAAGCAGCTGTAAAAACGTGCTTTTAGAAGCGTTTTGTATCGGCGTAAATGCATGTTTTAGCTACATTTAGCAGCGTTAGCGTTTAGCAGCCTTTCTCTGCCCTCTTTTATTTTCCAACCTCAAATCCAACTAGTACAGCTTAAAAACGTCTGATGTGGCCTAACACTGTATGCAGTCTTTAGCAGCGTCAGGCATTTTTACAGCTTAACACTGCTGCTCCAGAACACGCTGGCCCTGGGTTTTTTTTACAGCGTAACCACTTACCGCATATCGACGTAGGGCTACGTCGGTAAACTTTGCGGGCTTATACCGGGATGATGCCTCTAGCTAGAGACATCATCCCGGTACCGTGGTTTGAAGCCGACGGTCGGCTTTCCGTCGGTAACGACCGATGCGGCTCGGGAGCCGCTCGATCGTTACCCGGGGGGGCGGGAGGAGACGTCCCCCCCCCCCTCCCGCCGCCTTCCGTGGCTTTGCTCGGGGCTCCCGTCCCACCGGGAGCCCCAAGCACCCAGCCGGCACATCCGCCGGCTGGATGGAGTCCCGATGAATGCCGGAAACAGCATTGATCGGGTCTCCGATGACGTAACCCGGAGGCGGCGTCCATGACGTCACTTCCGGGTTACTGTGCTGCAAAAGGCGGCAGTTTTAAAAAACGGCTGTATGCAAAAATGCCGTTTTCGGCGTTTTGCATACAGGGAAGTGTAGTGGAGGGGTCTAGGGTCTTTTAGACCCTCGATCCCTCCATAAAGTATACCTGTCACACATATTGGTGTCACAAAGGATGTTTACATTGCTTGTGACAGCAATAAAAGTGATCAGATTTTTTTTTTTTTTTAAAAACCTGTAATAAAGTTGAAAAAAAAAAAATAGGAAAAAAAAAAAAAATTTAGCCGTCACCGTTAGCTCGCGCACAAAAAAAAACGTATACGCAAGTCGAGCCGCGAATGAAATCGCTGTTCAAACCCCACATGTGAGGTATCGCCACGATCGCCAGAGTGTGGGCAATAATTTAAAAAAAAGAGCTACACTCTACCTCTAAACTGGTAACCGTTAAATAAATTTAAAGCGTCGCAGATTGAGATCTCTATTGACCGTAGTTTGTCGCCATCCCACGGGGGGGGCGCAATTTTAAACCGTAACATGTTGGGTATCTATTTACTCGGCGTGACATCATCTCTCACAATATACAAAAAAAAATGGGCTAACTTTACTGTTTAGTATTTTTTAAATGCAGTGAAATGTGATTTTTCAAATTTTTTCCAAAAAAATGGCGTTTTAAAGACCGCTGCGCAAATACCACGTGACAAAAAATTTTGCAATGACTGACATTTTATTCTCCAGAGTCTTTGCTAAAAAAATATATATAATGTTTGGGGGTTCTAAGTAGTTTTCTAGGAAAAAATACTGGTTTTAACTTGTAAACAAAAAGTGTCCAAAATAGGGCTGGGGCTTAAGTGGTTAAAAATGCCTATGCCACTTACAGCTCCTAAAAGCCTGTGTGTGCATGAGGCCATAGAATTACATGAAGGGGCATTTTTAAGCTGCAAAAAGAAACACCTGATGCTCCTAAAAGCAGCTATAAAAACTCCCTGTGTGCATGAGGCCTTAAAAGCAATTTAGATGTTTTTTTTTCTTTGTAAATGTCATGTGTGCTGTAGTACATTCCATACATTTTTAAGGCGCACCACTTTCACAGGCAGGTTCACGGTATCCCCGCGACTTTAAATTGGCCAGAACCCATATTAAATATTAAACTCCCATCAACTTCAATGGAGTTTGGAACAATCCCTACTCAAAAAATATTGATGGGCACCATCTTCAAAGCAAACTGATTCAAAATCAGAAAAAAAAAGGAGGTACACTGCTGTTTCCGAAATATTATTTAAAAAAGTATTTTATTTGAATTCATAAGGTGCCAAATAACTCTACATCCTAATTAGTGTCATTACGTATCAACATAAAATCTATTTGAATAAAAGCCAACTAACCAACTGATAATCCAGCCAACACACTTTGGGCCCTTTCACACGGTCCGCTGTGCGATGTGGACCGCTCTCTGCTCAGTGGGGATCGTTCCGCCTATCCCCGCTGAGCAGGAGGAAGACAGCTCCGTCTCCGCTCTGTGTGCAGAGAGGGAGGTGTCAGAGCCCCACTGCTCTCTATGGGGGAATCGGATGAGAGCAGACCGCCTGTCCGCTCTCGTCCAATCCTATCAGATCCCCTGGACGGATGGAAGATAGGGTTTCCATCAGTCCAGATTTCATGGACAGGATCGGATGCGGATGGCAGTGGGTGTCAGCGGACAGGTCTTCGCTGACATCTGCTGCCCCATAGGGATGCATGGAGGATCCGATCAGATCCGCCTAAAAAACGGATCATTTGTGTGAAAGGGGCCTTCTTGACTTAGGCTGTCCCCACTCTGGATTGTGTGATGAAGCCCCCCATGGAAAGCAGTATATAATCTGGAGAGTACTGTTGGATGCATTAGCAGATTTAGATGGACTTGACTAACAAATACAGCCAAACGCCATCTAACACTTTTTAAGCAGTTACTGCAACAGGGTTTTCCCGTTGGGATAAGCATGTTACATAATTGAATAAAATATGACAATTGTAAGCACTCCTGTCAGTGTTAGGGTCCTTTCACACAGCCGCTCCGTGTGTCCGCAAATCATCCTATTTTTTTGCGGATGATTTGCGGACATAATGTAAATGAATGGCACTGCGGATGTCAGCGGAATACCATCCGCTGACATCCGATTTTCCTCCTTTCAGTTCTGTTCTGTTTTTTCAAATGGAACAGAACCCTATTCTTTCTTCCGTGTAAAAAACGGAAAGGAAGGAAAATCGGATGTCAGTGGTGTCATCCGCTGACATCCGCAGTGCCATATACTTACATTATGTCCGCATATCATCCGCAAACGGATGGGATGATATGCGGGCACACGGAGCGGATGACAGAAATGTGAAAGAAGCCTTAAAGTGGTTGTAAACCTCAGACATGAAATATAAACAAAGCATATCCCTATCTTCCTCTGCTATTTACATAGGTCACTTCTGACAAGTTTTTCTGACACCAAGAGGTAAAAAGATAACAGGGGAAGGAGCTCTAGCACACTGATTGTGATTTACAGCCTCAGCTCTGTTCCTGTGTAAAAGGAGGGGGTCCCTTTCATCCAATCAGCTTTCCTCATTGAGTTCTGCAAAGTGTAATTTCAGATTCAGAACTTCAGATAAGCAAACCAACATTCATATTGCTATCAGGCAGAGGTGCTAACCACTGAGCTGTGCTTCTTGGCACTATTTCTTTGAAGGGATTTTCTCCATTTTAATTAGGTAATCATTTATTTTTTAATCAATATGTTGTTACCCAAAGTGTTAACCTAAATAATTCAAATAAACACTGAAAAAAGAACTCCTTACCTTCACCCTGAACCACAGATTTATGGTCTGGTCAGGGGGAATTGGTGCTCTCATCAAATATAGGAATTCCTATTCAGATATGCATCCTCTGAGATGTCACACAGGATCGGGCTGGCTACTTTCCCCTACACATTTTCTTGGCTTTAGAATATTTATGAAACAGCAAACAAAATGATAAGTATAATGAAAGAAAAGAATAAAAGAACCTCCAATATAGCTAATGTATGCAAAGCACGGTGGTCCCTGTAAATTTATATCCAGGCTTCCTATAATATGTAACTATGAGCTGGAAATACATTGAAGTTGAATTGTCATATTTAAGGAGACTGGGTTCCTGGCCAATTAGTTTCCTAAGCTCTAATTAGATTTGCATGCTTCAGAAACCTTGCCAAACCACTGATCCATGGGAAGATAGTCACCTGCAGGTAATTTCTTCATGCACAGCAGGTTTCTTGAATAAAGCAAACATGACTTATTCTATAAACTTGGCTCAAGCACGGGCAAACCACAGAGCTGCATTGTTGCAAGACAAGCCTAGACTGTGCAACAAAAAAAGGGCCTTCCTTAAAGATCACTACTTGTTCTGCCCCTTTGTTCTGCTCAACAAAAAGGAAGGAAAAAATAGGCTGCAATGAAAGTGGAAAAAAGTATGAAAAAAAAAAAAAAGTATAAGCTTTTAATTATACATCGTCTTAATGTTTGTTCATTTATTCTGGTTTTGGCACAATATCAGAAAGTGTTTCCGTGAAGTGAGTTAGTCCTTGAGGGGTTGAAAATCTCAGAAGCAAAGCAGAGCAAGTAGGCCTGTAAATGGGGTTCATAGTTTGACCAGAAAGTTTACACTGAATACAGCTACAAGGAAATCTCTGGCAGTATTGTTTCCATCTTTAGCAAAATCCTTTTCAGATCTATTGTGGATCAATCAAATTTATATGCACAACAATTTATCGCCGCCAACCCAAATTCGCCCCCTTGCCAGACCATTTGGCTGGAAATCAATAATGGTTTCCGAATTTAAAATCTTTCTGGGCCTTTCCCTCAACATGGGCATAACCAAACAGAGTGAATTGCGGCTATATTGGTCCACTAGCCCACTTCACCATATGCGCATGTACTCTGCCTCCATGTCCAGGGCGAGATACGAGCAAATTCTGTGATTTATGCATTTCAGCAACAATGAAATCTGTCGTCCTCGGGGAGACCCTGCATATGATTGGCTCCACAAAATTCGGCCCCTCATAGACCACTTCAATCAGCGGTTTGCAGCCTTGTTCACCCCCGAACAAGTTGTCTGCGTTGACGAGTCCCTGATTAAATTTACTGGGCGCCTTGCTATGAAACAGTACCTCCCCAGCAAGCGTGCCAAGTACGGGGGCAAGCTGTATAAATTGTGTGACAGGGCCACAGGTTATACAGTTAGTTTCCGGGTCTATGAGGGAAAAGATAGCTGTGTGGAGCCCCCCAACTGCCCAGACTACATAGGGAACAGCGGCAAGATTGTTTGGGACTTGGTGTCACCCTTATCCGGAAAGGGGTACCATTTATACGTGGACAACTTTTACACAAGAGTGCCACTATTTAGTCACCTGCTCGAATTACAAATTGGCGCATGTGGCACTGTGCGACCTAATCGCCGGGGCTTCTCCCAATGGCTTGTAGATTCCCGTCTTAGTCGGGGGGGCGAGAGCCTGCTTGAAAACGGACAAATTGCTTCCGGTGAAGTGGAGGGATACACGGGATGTTTATGTTCTGTCCTCCCTTCACGCAGACACGATGATCCAAATTCCTACGGCATCTGGCGTTATGGAGAAACCCCTCTGTGTCCACGAATATAACCTTAATATGGGAGGGGTGGACCTTAACGACCAGCTTTTGGCACCGTATTTATTTGCCCGTAAAGCCAGACGCTGGTACAAAAAAGTGTCTGTTTATTTATTCCAATTGGCTATGCTAAACGCCTTTGTCCTATACAGGGCGTAAGGACGCACCGGATCCTTCCAAGAATTCCAGGAAGAGATCATCCTTGCCTACCTGTACCCAGGAGGCATGTCTGTCCAACTTCCCCTTCCAGATGCAGTGAGCCGGCTGCATGAGAGGCATTTTTCACATGTCCTCCCGAGTACCCCTACACAAAGATACCCCCAAAGAAGATGTCGTATCTGTAGCAGGCGCGGATTTAGTGCTGACACCCGCTATTATTGTCCCAAATGTCCTGACCAACCTGGTCTCTGCATCGGGGAATGTTTCGAGCGCTACCATACACTAGTAGAGTATTAGTGTAGGGTACAGCACGACACAGTGTAGGGCACACAAACACAGGGTCTCGAAAGATGTTTGATGGCTATCGACATTTTGAGAGACCCAAGCTGGAATAATCGCAGTTCAGAGAAAAAAACAGTTAGAAAAAAAATAAAAGAATCCAAAAACAGTTGTTGTGTCAGTCATTTTATATGTTCTGTACTTTTACTGTACTTTGTTTTTCATTCTTTTGTGAACCTGTTTCTCTTGCAGGTACTCGTCGGCTGCCACATTGATTTTATATATTCTGACACAAACAGTGTTTGCGCTCAGCATATATGGATACCTTTGCTGGCAGCAGCTGTGGTGATTTTCTGATTTCAGCACTGCAGTTAAAAATCCTATTTAGGTATACGTGGAATAGTGTCGTGTATACCCGTCATTAAATTAAGTGGGTGGATGTTTGGGAGGTTAATGATGGGTAATACTACACAATATTCCTGTGCTGATTTCTGATAGGTTCTCTTTTTTTTTCGTTCAGCCCACAGGCTGCATGAAAAAAAAAAAAAAAAAACCTAGACTATATGCCAAACAAGAACCAGCAATGTACTGGTACGTTGCTGGAATTGAGTGGTTATACCAGGATGGATTTAGGCATCATCTTGGTATCGTTTTTTACAGCCAGCGGTCAGCTTACATGTAAAAGCAATCCTAGCGGATAATTGGCCGCTAGACTGCTTTTACATGCAGTGGGAGGGGACATCCCCCCCCCCCACCGCTGCCTTCCGCTGCCTTCTGTGGTTTTTCTCGGGCTCTCCTGTCCCACCGGTTATCCCGAGAGTGCAGCCGGTGGTTCAATTATCTAACCATAGAGCTAATTGGACATGAGAATGGCTCCAATCATCTCTATGGCCTAAGATACCGGAAGCTACGAGCATTTCATGACTTCTGTTTCGCCAGAAATAAACAGGGCCATTGGGAAATTGGGAAAGTATTTTATCACACCAATTTTGGTGTGGTCAGATGCGTTAAGGTCAGAGGAGAGATATAGAGTCTAAAAGACTCCAATTTTTTTTAAAAAGAGTACCTGTCACTACAGATTGCTATCATAGGGGATATTTAAATTCACTGTGATAACAATAAAAATTATTAAAAAAAAAAAAAAAGAAAAGAAAGGTGTTAAAATAACATAAAAAAGCAAAATAAAAAAAATCAAGCCCCCCCTGTCCCCCCGTGCTTGCGCGCAATGGCGCACGCAAGCGTTGGTCTAGTGTCATATGTAAACCGCAATTGCAGCATGCATGTGAGGTATCGCCGCAAACGCCAGGTCGAGTGCAGTAATTCTTGCAGTAGACCTCCTCTGTAAGTCTAAAGTGGTAACCTGTAAAGACTTTTAAAGGCTTTTAAAAATGTACGTAGTTTGTTGCCGCTGCACAGGCGTGCGCAATTTTTAAAGCATGTCATGTTTGGTATCTATGTACTTGGCATAAGATCATCTTTTAAATTTTACCAAACAAATTGGAATTATATAGTGTATTTGTGCAATAAATTTGTATTTTTATCGCAGAAATTGTGTTTGGAAAATCTGTGCGCAAATACCGTGTGACAAAAAAATTTGCAAAATCCACCATTTTATTCTATAGGGCCTCTGCTTTAAAGAAATATATAATGCTTGGGGGTTCAAAGTAATTTTCTAGTAAAAAAAAAAATATTTTTTCATGTAAACAAAAAGTCACAGAAAAGGCTTGGTTTTCAAGTGGTTAGAAGAGTGGGTGATGTGTGGCTAAGATTGAGCATAAAATGCCGGGACAGTTCAAACAACCCCCAAATGACCCCTTTTTGAAAAGTAGACACCCAAAGCTATTTGCTGAGAGGCATTTTGAGTCCATGGAGTATTTTATATTTTGCCCTAAGTTTCGGGAAGATGACAATTTGTTTTTTTCTTTTGTTTTATTTTACAGAAAGTTGTCACTAAATGATATATTGCTCACGCATGCCATAGGAATATGTGAAATGACACCCCAAAATACACCTGTTGCTTCTCCTGAGTATGGGGATAACACATGTGTGAGACTTTTTGGGAGCCTAGCTGTGTACGCGACCCCGAAAACCAATCCCCATCTTCAGGTTTTCTAATGGCGTAAATTGCTGATTTTACCACTGAACTACCTGTCACAGTTTCAGAGGCCCTGAAATTTCAAGATAGCACAACCCCCCCCCCCCCCAAATGACCCCATTTTGCAAAGTAGACACTCTAAGCTATTTGCTGAGAGACATGGTGAGTCCATGGAATTTTTTATATTTTGCCACAAGTTTTGAGAAAATTATTATTTCTTTTTTTTGTTTTTTTACACAAAGTTGTCACTAAATGATATATTGCTCACACATGCCATGGGTATATGTGAAATGACACCCCAAAATACATTCTGCTGCTTCTCCTGAGTACAGGGATACCACATGTGTGAGACTTTTTGGGAGCCTAGCTGTGTACACGACCCCGAAAACCAATCCCCATCTTCAGGTTTTCTAATTGCGTAAGTTGCTGATTTACAACTGCACTACCTATCACAGTTTCAGAGGCCCTGAAATTTCAATATAGCACAACCCCCCCCCCCCCCAAATGACCCCATTTTGCAAAGTAGACACTCCAGACTATTAGCTGAGAGGCATGATGAGTCCATGGAATAGTTTATATTTTGTCACAAGTTTCGGGAAAATTATTATTTTTTGTTTTTTTGTTTTTTTACACAAAGTTGTCAGTAAATTATATAATGCTCACACATGCCATGGGTATATGTGAAAGGACACCCCAAATACATTCTGCTGCTTCTCCTGAGTACAGAGATACCCCATGTGTGAGACTTTTTGGCAGTCTAGCTGCCTACAGGACCCGGAAAACCAATCCGCACCTTCTGGCTTTCTAAGGGCGTAAATTTTTGATCTCACTCCTTACTACCTATCACACTTTTGAAGTCCATGAAATGCCAAGATGGCACAGAACCCCCCCAAATGACCCCATTTTGCAAGGTAGACACTCCAATCTATTTGCTGAGAGGCATGGTGAGTATTTTGCAGCTCTCATTTTTTTTTGGAAAATGAAGAAAAAACTGGTAAATGCATTTTTTTCCTCTTTTTTCAATTTTCAAAACATTGTGACAAAAAGTGAGATCTGTAAAACACTCAACATGCCTCTCTGCAAATAGCTTAGGGTGTCTACTTTCCGAAAAGGGGTCATTTGGGGGAGGGGGGGGTTGTGGTTGTGCTGTCTTGGCATTTCATGGCCTCCGAAACTGTGATAGGTAGTCAGGAGTGAAATCAACAATTTACGCCCTTGGAAAGCCTGAAGTGGGGATTGGTTTTTGGGGTCCTGTACTCGGCTAGACTGCAAAAAAGTCTCACACATGGGGTATCCCTGTACTCAGGAGAAGCAGCAGAATGTATTTTGGGGTGTCATTTCACATATACCCATGGCATATGTGAGCAATATATAATTTACTGACAACTTTGTTTAAAAAAAATTAAAAAAAAAAAAAATATATATATATATATATATATATATATATTTCCCAGAACTTGTGGCAAAATATAAAATATTCCATGGACTCACCATGCCTCTCAGCAAATAGCTTGGGGTGTCTACTTTCCAAAATGGGGTCATTTGGGGGGGTTTGTGCTATCTTGGAATTTTAGGGCCTCCGAAACTGTGACAGGTAGTGCAGAGGTGACATGCACAATTTACGCCATTAGAAAACCTGAGAGTGTTGATTGGATTTTGCGGTCCTGTACACAGGTAGGCTCCCAAAAAGTCTCACACATGGGGTATCCCTGTACTCAGGGGAAGCAGTAGAATGTATTTTGGGGTGTCATTCCACATATACCCATGGCATGTGTGAGCAATTTTTCATTTAGTGACAACTTTGCGTTAAAAAAAAATAATTTTCCCAAAACTTGTGGCAAAATATAAAATATTCCATGGACTCATCATGCCTCTCAGCAAATAGCTTGGGGTGTCTACTTTCCAAAATGGGGTCATTTGGGGGGGGGGGTTGTGCTATCTTGAAATTTCAGGGCCTCCGAAACTGTGATGGGTAGTGAGGAGTAAAATCAAAAATTTACGCCATTAGAAAACCTGAAGCTGGCGATTGATTTTCGGGGTCCCGTACACAGCTAGGCTCCCAAAAAGTCTCACACATGGGGTATCCCCATACTCAGGAGAAGCGGCAGAATGTATTTTGGGGTGTCATTCCACATATACCCATGTCATGTGTGAGAAATTTATCTTTTAGTGACAACGTTGTGTAAAAAAGAAAAATTGTAATTTTCCCGAAACTTGTGGCAAAATATAAAATATTCCATGGACTCACCATGCCTCTCAGCAAACAGCTTGGGGTGTCTACTTTCCAAAATGGGGTCATTTGGGGGGGTTTTGTGGTATCTTGACATTTCAGGGCCTCCTAAACCGTTATAGGTAGTGAGAAAATGCAATGAAAAATGTACGCCCTTTGAAATTCTGATGGTGGTGATTTGTTTTCGGGCTCCCGTACACAGCTACGCTCCCAAAAAGTCTCACATATGTGGTATCCCTGTACTCAGAAGAAGAAGCAGAATATATTTTGGGGTGTAATTACACATATACCCATGGCATGTGTGAGCAATATATCATTTCAATGAAAACTTTGTGTAAAAAAAAAAAAATTGTTTTTTTTTAGTCATTTTTCAAACACCTGTGACAAAATAATGAAATATTCAATGAGCTCAACATGCCTCTCAGAACATTTCTTAGGATGTCTACTTTCCAAAAAGTGGTAGTTTGGGGGGGGGGGGGGGTTTGTACTGCCCTGCCCTTTTAGCACTTCATGAAATGAGATAGGCAGTCAGAAATTAAAGCTGCGTAAATTTCCGTATTTACACCATAGTTTGTAGACGCTATAACATTTGCGCAAACCAATAAAAATATGCTCATTGAAATTTTTTTTGTCAAGGACATGTAGCTAAATACATTTTGGCCAAAACATATGACATAAATTGAGTATATTGGATATTTTTTAAAAGACAAAGTTGAAAATGTCAAATTTTCGCTCTTTTTTTATTAATTTCGCAAAAAATAAAAAGCGCAGAGGTGATCAAATACCACCAAAAGAAAGCTCTGTTTGTGGGAAAAAAGGACATAAATTTTGTTTGGGTACAGCATTGCATGACCGCGCAATTGTCAGTTATATTCACGAAGTGACAAGTTGAAAAAAGGGGTCTGGTCAGGAAGGGGGTAAAATCTTCCGGGGCTTAAGTGGTTAATACAGGGTGTATCATTGGTACAGGATTCACAGAGAGACAGAGAGCATGCAAATTGCATGAGGGACAACTTTTAGTTTAACTACTTCAGATCCGGAAGGTTTACACCTTCATGACCAGGCAATTTTTTTTTTTATAATACGGCACTGCGTTACTTTAACTGACAATTGCGCGGTCGCGCGACACTGTATCCAAATAAAATGAAAATCCTTTTTTTCTCACAGAAGTTTCTTTTGGCTGTATTTGTTCACCTCTTTATTTTTTTGTGCTATAAACAAAAAAAAACGACAGTTTTGAAGAAAGAAAAAAAAAACAACAATATTTCCTACTTTCTGCTATAAAACATATCCAATAAAAAAAATTGTAAAAAAAAATCTAATTTCTTCATCAATTTAGACCAATATGTATTCTACTACATAGTTTTCATTAAAAAATCCCAATAAGCTTATATTCATTAGTTTGCGCAAAAGTTATAGCATCTACAAACTATAGGACAGATTTATGGAATTTTTATTTTTTTACTAGAAATGGCAGCGATCAGCGACCTATATGGGAACATCGACATTGCGGCGGACAAATCGGACACTAAGGGGCATTTTTTGGGAGCAAGTGACATTATTACAGTGATCAGTGCAAAAAATATGCACTGTTACTGTACTAAGGACACTGGCAGGGAAGGGGTTAACATCAGGGGGATCAAAAGGTTAATGTGTTCCTAGGGAGTGCTTGCTAAATGTGGGGGGTGCTTTTACTGTGGGAAGGCAGAGATCTGTGTTCCTGCTTTGTAGGAACACAGGGTCACAGCCTTCCCTTGTCACAGAACAGCAATCTGCCTTGTTTACGCCGTTCTGCCTGTGTACTGAATGATCACAAGGTGCTGGCGGACATTAAGTCTGCCGGACCCACTGATTGGCTCCCGTTGTGTCCAATCACAGTGGGAACAGGTTGCTGGCAGCGCGCGTGCGCCCAAGACCCAGGAAAGCATAATGACGTACCTGTACATGATTTTGCACACAGCCCCCGTCCCGCAGTAAATGCACAAGGGCCAGTCACCAACAGGTTAACTAAAGGCAAACAAACATTCTTTAATTTTCAACACAGTGGAGGTTATTTAGGGCAATTCAGCTCCGGAAGGTTTTACCCCCTTCCTGACCAGCCCATTTTTTGCAATACGGCACTGCGTTGCTTTAATGGACATTTGCACGGTCGTGCGACACTGTACCCAAATAAAATTTATGTATTTTTTTTCCCACAAATAGAGCTTTTTTTTGGTGGTACATCATCTGTGCGATTTTTATTTTTTGCGCTATAAACAAAAAAATCATAATTTTGAAAAAAAAAAAAATATATATATATATATATATATATTTTACTTTCTACAATAAAAAAATGTAAAAAAATCGATTTTATAAATAAATTTAGGCCATTATGTATTCTGCTACATATTTTTGATAAAAAAATCCTAATAGGTGTATATTGATTAGTTTGCGCAAAATTTATCGCATCTACAAACTATGGGATACATTTATGAGGGTTTTTTTTGTTTTTACAAATTTTTACTAGATCAGCAATTTTTACCGGGACTGAGACATTACGGCGGACAAATCTGAAAGAGAAACTTTTTGGGGACCAGTGGCACCAATACAGTGATCAGTGTTAAAAAAAATGCACTGTTACTGTATAAATGACACTGGCAGGGAAGGGGTTAACGCCAGGGCCGTTCAAGGGGGAGTGGATCTACTAGAGGAAAAGAGAGATCTGTGTTTAAGCTTAGCTGAAACACAGATCTCTCTTTTCCTCCCTCACAGAACAGCGGCCTGCCTTGTTTACATAGGCAGACCACTGTTGTGTCATTCCGCCGAACAATCGGCAGCTCCTGGCGGCCATTGCGGCCGCTGGACATGCTGATTGGCTCCCGCTGTGTCCAATCACAGCGGGAGCGGTGCTCCTGCAGTGCATGCGCGCTGCCGACATCTCCTGCACAAAATCACATACATGTATGTGATTTTGCGCATCTAGGCCACCCTGCCATAGTATATATGCGGTGGGCGGTCTGGAACTGGTTAGAAACCTAGTGCAGCTGTGCATAGTAACCAATCTGCTTGCTGGTTTTATTGTAAAAGCTTACTTGAACAAGTTGAAATTAGAAGCTGATTGGTTACTATGCATAGCTGCACCAGGTTCTGTATGCACCAGTTTTAGTAAATCCCTCCTTAATGGAACTAGAACCTGTCGGATTGTCATTGCTGTCTGTGTCCCCATTAGGAAGATTCACCCTCTCTTTTTGTCCTGTTTACCATTATCACCAAAAGTGAAAGAACATTCCAAATTTTGGGTTTTCCCCACAACAGTAATAGAGCTGAAATCCTCCAATTGGAACTGTAGTTCTGGTCATTCTGGTGACAACCAGGGATTCTTGCACTTTTGAGGATTTCCTCTCACTTCCTGATTTGGGTACGGGGCAAGAAGTGAAGCGAAATCTACCCAATGAGACAGAGATGAGAAAAATTTGACAGGAGTTATAACCCTCCCTTACTCTGTCCAAAGTGAAACAAAATAGTTTTCCCTTTGGTTCTACTATAATTTAATTGCATGTGTAAATTGCAGCTTTAGGATGGGATCACATTGGTGCACTGCGGTTTGGCAGCGTGGGTGTAAAGCCCACCAAAGGTCCTACCTGCAGGGCCGCTGATAGGCCAGTACAACCAGCCCTGTTGTACCGGGCCCGGCGTCCACGGCTCAGCAGGGGGGGCCCGGGCAGCTTTGCAGACGATCAGTGCAAACAGTGCAAAAAAAAAAAAAAAAAAGAAGGTCTTTCTAAATTACACCCCGCTCAGCTGCTCCTTCTAGCTTATGGGGGTGTTTTATTACTATCTACTGAGCCTCTCTTTGTTTATGCATGTAATGTTGGTGGGAGTGGAGGAACTTTTTTTTCATTTTCGGGCGCATGCCCAGTGTATTCAGCTCCTGCTCTGCATAGATCGGCTGCTTAAAGTCCGGCTGCCTGCTGCTGTCTGTTTCCTTCACTGGCAGAGTGATATCCCTCCGCTCATCTCTTCACTCAGAAGTCGGCTTGAGAGAGATCAGGACAGTGAGAGGCTGTGAGGTGGGCGGCAGCAACAGTCATGTGACCGTGTCCAGGAGGAGAGGGAAGCTAGAATTCATAGTGGCTGCTTCAGCACAGGGGTGCCTGGGGGTGGGTAATATATGTATATCTTTATATACAGCAGTGATTGTAATGTACTATGTCACTATCTATAACACACAGGCAGGTGCAGGTGCTCTATTATGGCTGGCTCTGTCACAGTGTTTTACATGACATGGCTGTTGGGTGCTGATTTTGTTAACTTATTGGTCATAAGTTAACAAGGTCAGCCACCAACAGCCATGTCATGTAAAACACTGTGACAGAGCCAGCCATAATAGAGCACCTGCACCTGCCTGTGTGTTATCATAATCCTGATGATTTTAAGATGCCTGTGTAAGCTGTGTTGCTGTAATTAAGGCTTCTTAGGGCGGAATCTGCTTGTTCAGTGGGGGATCTGTCCACTGATCCCCCTGCTGAGCTGAGTCTGTTTACATCTGACTTCCCTCTGTTTCCATCTAATCCACTAAACCATGGGTGGGGAACCTCCAGCCCATGCGGCCCGCATGATTGTTCTGTCCGCCCCCCCCCCCCCCGTGCCACTGTGTCAGAAGGAGCCGGTGGCTCCGTTCTGACACTGTGAATCGCCAAAAAGGGTGAGCCCGCCCATTTGTGTGACAATAGCGAATGAAAATTCGCTACTGTCTCACGGATCCTCCAATTGGCCGAGGAGGAGGTGGGACGTGGGAGGACTCGAAGAGACGCGGGGACTGAAGAGGAAGCTGCCGCTAAAACAGGTAAGTGAAGTGCACTGGGGCTTGGTACGCTGTTCACACTGCATTGTGGGCACTCCGCATTGAAAGGGGGCACGCTGTGGGCACTCCGCATTGAAAGGGGGCACGCAGTGGGCACTCCGCATTGAAAGGGGGCACGCTGTGGGCACTCCGCATTGAAAGGGGGCACGCTCTGGGCACTCCAGATTGAAAGGGGGCACGCTCTGGGCACTCCGCATTGAAAGGGGGCACACTGGGCACTCCACATTGAAAGGGGGCACACTGTGGGCACTCCACATTGAAAGGGGGCAGGCTCTGGGCACTCCACATTGCAAGGGGGCAGGCTCTGGGCACTCCACATTGAAAGGGGGCAGGCTCTGGGCACTCCACATTGAAAGGGGGCACGCTGTGGTCACTCCGCACTGAAAGGGGGCACGCTGTGGTCACTCCGCACTGAAAGGGGGCATGCTGTGGTCACTCCGCACTGAAAGGGGGCACGCTGTGATCACTCACTCCACATTGAAAGGGGGCACGCTGTGGTCACTCTGCATTGAAATGGGGCATGCTGTGGTCACTCCGCACTGAAAGGGGGCATGCTGTGGTCACTCTGCACTGAAAGGGGGCACGCTGTGGTCACTCCGCACTGAAAGGGGGCACGCTGTGGTCACTCCGCACTGAAAGGGGGCATGCTGTGGTCACTCCGCACTGAAAGGGGGCACGCTGTGATCACTCACTCCACATTGAAAGGGGGCACGCTGTGGTCACTCTGCATTGAAATGGGGCATGCTGTGGTCACTCCGCACTGAAAGGGGGCACGCTGTGGTCACTCTGCACTGAAAGGGGGCACGCTGTGGTCACTCTACACTGAAAGGGGGCACGCTGTGGTCACTCCGCACTGAAAGGGGGCACGCTGTGGTCAGTCTGCATTGAAAGGGGGCACACTATACCTTGATTTCCGAAGGCCCCTTTCACACTTTTGTGACCTCAAAGTCACGCAATTTTTTTACAGCGTTTTTTGCCGCAAAGCAATGCCTATTACATTTATGCATACATTTTGTACGGCCTCCGAATGATGTTACAAAAATCCAAATGGCCCTTGGTAGAAAAAAGGTTCCCCACCCCTGCACTAAACAGAGGGGAACAGATCCCTTTCTGTTTTGCTTAGCAGATCGGATTGGAGGTAGGCAGGTGTAAAAAGTCAGTTTAGATCCATCGCTCTTTTGTAGTGAATGGGGGGTCAGATCAGGTCTGCCTGGAAAATGGCTGATTGTACTCAAGTGATAGATCGACTCGGGTACAACCAGCCTGTCTGATTTTTACATCAGGGCGGGGTCTGGGGAGGGGCAAGGGGCGGGGGTTGAGGGTTGGGCTAAAGGGGGCCCCGTCAGGTAGGCTGTAGGGGGCCCCATGATTTCTATCAGCGGCCCTGCCTACCTGCTGCATCTTTGGTGCACTTTCAGAAAATGTGGAAAAAGCGTATGACCTAATACATACAAGTCTATTTTACCGTGGATATAAACACAGGTAAAATGCATGAAAACTGCCCATACATCTGGTGTAAATTTGGTCTTAGCTAATGAACTCTTTAGGCTGCATTCACATGTCAGCTTATAATCGCGGGCAGAACCGCCGCGGTTCCGCCCGCGGTTCGGAGATTTATTGCAAATCGCGGGACGCCTAGCGTTGCCCATTGATTTGCAATAGCCCCCCAAACGCCGAGCGATGTTGCCGCGATTTACGCTCGCCGAATCGCGGCAACATCGCGCAAACAAAATCGTGGGACGCAATACGCTCCAAAGAAGCTCTTGTACTTTTTTGGAGCGTATTGCGTCCCGCGATTTTGTTTGCGCGATGTTTCCTGCGATTCGGCGGGCGTAAATCGCGGCAACATCGCTCGGCGTTTGGGGGGCTATTGCAAATCAACGGGCAACGATAGGTGTCCCGCGATTTGCAATAAATCTCCGAATCGCGGGCGGAACCGCGGCGGTTCTGCCCGCGATTATAAGCTGGCATGTGAATGCAGCCTTACACAACTGTTTTTCCAAGCAAATAGAGATAGCCTAGAAAACATGTAAAAGTAGGCACAAAACTTCACAAGCTGTCTGAAAATTAGAATACTAAACATAACATTTACTTAAAAAAACAAACAAAAAAAAAACAACATTTTAACACACACACATAAATATATATATAACCAGGCACTCACATGTCCAGGAGGAACATAACTTCATTCCGATACCTACTGATGCTGATCTCCTTTGAAAATAATTTTCAGTCTCGAGGCACCCCAGTTAGGGACAATAAAAGTAGGTGTGAATACAAGGTTTTGGTGCCTCAGGCCAAAGAAAGTTGGGATTTTTTGGGCAAAAAAGTAGGGATAAGTAGAGTTTTGAATAAATAGAACAATTTATTAAAAATAAAATTTTGAACAATACACGTATTGTGTGTGTAGGCCCACTGGTGTGAAGAGGTGATTAAGATTGAAAGTTTGTGACAGAAGGTGATATGGTGACTTTTGAATATATTTCTCTGCTTAAACACAAGACTTGGATTGGGACAGAGAAAACATCCGTAATATCCAACGCGTTTCGGCTTAGATTGCCTTTATCAAGGATATCACCATATCTGAAATTACAATAATAAATACATTTAGTACACTTATTCGACCCAGGGGAAAATTTCCATTGGGGCGGTGTTTTCAAAATACACTTACATAGTATATATTTTGCCTTATCCATGTAGGAAGACCTTTTCCTCTGTTCCCCGATTCGCAACAAGAACTATATAGAAGGGCTGCTTCTGGGAGTGATATATAGTTTATAGTTAGTATTCAATCAATGGATGACACATGCTATGTAATTGTTATTACTATGTTACTCACTGATGATACTGCAGAGTATTGCAGCTGTGCTGGGAACTTTCTGCAGCTTGCTTCTGTACTGGTCAAAATTTGTCTATATCAGAAACTGTCATGTACAAAAAATGGGTAACAAATTTAGCAGTGTGAGAAATTATTTATTTTGAGAAAATAGGTGCCAAAAAAATCTTGGTAAAGGAAAGACTTCTCCCTTAGGTGTGGAGGAGTTTGCAGGCATGTGCTTGGTAGTAAACCCACTTTTGAGCCGGCTTCTAGGTGTTTGGTTCCATCAGGCAGCGCTTCTCAGGGTGCTCGTCTCTCCCTCTCTGCGAGGGAACTGGCACTCTGCTTCATATAGTGATTTGCGCATGTGCAGTACTGCGCAGCAGGATACTATGTGCCACGACCGTCACGCGGCCATGTTCCTGGTGCGCATGCACTGCCAGAGGCTGCACACGAAACTAGGGGAAGACCGTGCGGCCGTGCACTTCCTTCAAAGCGCCGCCGACAAAAGAGAAGGAGCTGGATTCCCGAAGGGGATCAAGGGAGGTTAGATGTTAAGCCCTCCTATGCTCCTGTGGCCCCAGACTCATGTGTGCTGGGGCTTTGTGTGCCGGGTGCGAATACAAGGGGACCTATTGTGAGGAAAACGCAAGGGGTCTCCATATCTGGATGGACATAATATTAAGACATATTATAATACAGTACACTTGTAATGCCTTAAAATTGGAGTATGTGTATCATACATAAAGGAGAACAATATGTTTTTGCAATTATCTTTACAGCAGACAATCTAGTATAGATTCAGGGGTAGCAAACGACACATGTCACTGTGTCATGGGAGGTTGTGGACAGGGGGAGCGAGGATTGTCCCAATTTGGGATACAATGAATCCAAGGACACGGGGTGCATAGCCATATATAGAAATAAGAATTCCTCCAGGAGTATAATGTATTGGGATTATATCATGATCACTAAGGGTGTGGGATGGACTCTTAAATCTCTCACATATTGATGATGGAGGGAAGAGAGGGGTGGGGAGGTTCGGATAGATTAGGGGCAAATGTAATCCATTTGCCTCTGGAATTTTTCTGGGGAGTAGATATTCCAAACTCTATGGACAGAATATTAGCATATTGTTCCTTCTTTCCAGGATAATATTTTGGTGAATGGATCAACATTTTATGGTTGGATAGTATAGCAATATTACATGTTAGGTGTGACCCTAATCTGTTTTTCCTGAGACAAAGCCCTCCAGGAATGGGCGCAAACTTTCCGCTTCGTTTAGGCCTGGGGGTAACATAGCTTTTAGATGTCGGATCCAACACATTTCGATTTGGAGGAGTATCTTATTCCAGTCTCCTCCTCTTGTCGGAATATGGATCCTGTCAAGGGCCATCTATGTAGTTTTAGGCATGCTATAATTGTGGGTGTGTGCTACATGTCTTCCAAGAGGGAGATAGAAGTTCCCAATTTGCATGCTTTGTACGTGCTTGTTTATTCTTTTTCCCAAATTCTTGTCATGTTTTTCCCACATAAAATGCCCCACATTTGCATTGTATAAGGTAGACAATACCTTTAGTCTTGCAGTTCGCAAAGTGTTTTGGTTTAAATAGTTCTCCATTTGGTAGTACTTTTGAAGTACATTTAACAATCACTTTGCACTGTGTACAACTTCCACAAGGGAAGGTTCCCTTGTCCTTACAGGGGTCTCTTCTTGATCCTTCTTTATGTTCACTGTGCACAAGGGTTTCCTTGATTGATCCTGCTTTCCTGAAAGTGACTAGGGGCTGTTCTGGAATGAGATCTTTTATGTTTGAATCCTCTGTTAGTATAGGCCAATGTTTTTTAAGGATGTTTCGTATTTTACAGTGTTCATTGGCAGACAAGAAATTCTCTTCAAAGGAAATAAGAATACAGGACCCCCAAAGGAACAAGAAAAACAAACAACCAGGGTTATAATGAGATACACCAATGAACACTGTAAAATACGAAACATCCTCAGGCCTCACAGTCTTCCCCTAGTTGCGTGCGCTGTCTCTGGCTATGGCACATAGTATCCCGCTGCGCAGTACTGCGCATGCGCGGATCACTATAAAGTGCTGGGGAACGAAGCAGAGTGCCGGGGAACGAAGCAGAGTGCCAGTTCCCTCGCAGAGAGGGAGAGACGAGCACCCTGAGAAGCGCTGCCTGACGGAACCAAACACCTAGAAGCCGGCTCAAAAGTGAGTTTACTACCAAGCATAGGCCTGAAAACTCCTCCACACCTAAAGGAGAAGTCTTTCCTTTACCAAGAGCTGTTTGGCACCTATTTTTTCAAAATAAATATTTACTCACACTGCTAAATTTGTTACCCATTTTTTTAAATGACAGTTTCTGATATAGACAAATTTTGACCAGTACAGAAGCAAGCTGCAGAAAGTTCCCAGCACAGCTGCAATACTCTGCAGTATCATCAGTGGGTAACATAGTAATAACAATTACATAGCATGTGTCATCCATTGATTGAATACTAACTATAAACTATATATCACTCCCAGAAGCAGCCCTTCCATATAATTCTTGTTGCAAATCGGGGAACAGAGGAAAAGGTCTTCCTACATGGATAAGGCAAAATATATACTATGTAAGTGTATTTTGAAAACCCCGCCCCAATGGAAACTTTCCCTTGGGTCGAATAAGTGTACTAAATTTATTTATTATTGTAATTTCAGATATGGCGATATCCTTGATAAAGGCAATCTAAGCCGAAACGCGTTGGATATTACGGATGTTTTCTTTGTCCCAATCCAAGTCTTGTGTTTAAGCACGGAACACAGAGAAATATATTCAAAAGTCACCATATCACCTTCTGTCACAAACTTTCAATCTTAATCACCTCTTCACACCAATGGGCCTGCACACACAATACATGTATTGTTCAAAATTGTATTTTTTAATAAATTGTTCTATTTATTCAAAACTCTACTTATCCCTACTTTTTTGCCCAAAAAATCCCACCTTTCTTTGGCCTGAGGCACCAAAACCTTGTATTCAGTTTGTAAGTGATGTTTGCAAAACTATGTATGATTTAGGCCGCTTAGAGAATCGCAAACCCATGTAATAAAAGTAGGTGTAGCACTAAACAGGTGTCAAATGAAGTCCATATCCACAAGGAAAAGGTAAGTGCAAAGATAGTGTCCAATAGATTATATCATCTGTGCTTGATTCAGGAACCACCACCAGCACCCAAATGCAAGAGCCTTTTACTGGACTAGACTGACCCTCATTACAAAGGCCAATAAAGCGCAGGACCTCACAACCCAGCTAGAGTACTCCCAAGGATAATCTACAATCCCCTCACGGTCCACAACAGTACGCCGGACGGTATTAACCCCAGACCAATAGTCGGGGGAAGGTGGTTACTTTTTGGCCTGATGATGGCAGGACATCGGCGCCCCCTTGAGAAGAGATAGCTTTATATATCTAGTAAAAAAGCATTATGGGAAAAGGCAGAGTCGCATCCACGATGGTCCAGCAGCTTCAACATCAGATTCCATACACGCCGGCAAATGTGTGCCGCTTGCTTGAACGGGTAGTGTAGAATGGAGCACGATGATATAATCCTTTCCAGACTTCTGCTTTCTACCCAGTTAAGGCTTGGTTCACATTACTGTGTAAATTTGCATTGTTCATGACACTTGCACTAAAGCGATGCTCCTTAGCAGATGTACAGGGGTGTCATTGACTCTTCATGGTACCGTCATGCATTAGCAAACAGTGCATTTTCAGCTCCAAAAAAGGGTTGGGGGCGAGAACACACTAGAATACGGTGTGAGAAAGATGTGCTCCCTGTGTATTTCCCACATTGCAAATGCAGTGTGTTTGAAGGCACCAAACTGCATGGTACTATAGTACCATGCGGGTTGGTGTGGTATGTTTTTTAAAAGGAGTGCATGCACTACTTTTTCTGTATTCCACTGTGATTTGCAGCCCAAAGAATAGGCTACAGAATCACATTGCACTTTTCCCTCTCTGCTAATCTCTGCACCCCAATTCCACTCTGCTCAGTTCTGTACCCCAGACACCCTCTCTGCTCACCTTCATACCCCAGGCCTCCCTCTCTGCTCACCTTAGTACCCCAACCCCACTCTCTTCTCACCTCTGTACCTCAAACTATCACTATGCTCATTTTCACACCCCAAACCCCGTCTCTGCTCACCTCTGTATACCTCTGAACCCCAAACCCACCTGTTGGCACACCTATGTACCTCACTCTCTCTGCAAACCAATCCCCACCTCCGTTTTGATTCCCTCTGCACCATATCCCAAAGGGGCTCTATTGGATTGAGATCTGGTGACTCTGGAGGTCAGTTTGAGACGATTAGAGCTTTGTGACATATCCTGCTGGAAGTAGCCACCAGAAGATGAGTACGCTGTAGTCATAAAGGGATGGATATCAGCAACAATACTCAGGTAGACCGTGGCATTTAAACAATGCTCAATTGGTACTAAGGGGCCCAAAGCGTGCCAAGAAAATATTCCCAAACCATTACACCACCACCACCAGCTTGAACCGCTGATAGAACGCAAGATGGATCCATGCTTTCATGTTGTTTATGCCAAATTTTGACCCTACTATCTGAATGTCGCCACTGAAATCAAACTAGGCAACGTATTTCCAATCTTCTATTGTCCACTTTTGGTGAGCCTTTGCAAATTGTAGCCTTAGTTTCCTGTTCTTAGCTGACAGGAGTGGCACCCGGTGTGGTCTTCTGCTGTTGTAGACCATCTGGTTCATGGTTGTGCATTACCTTGGTAGTAACGAGTGTTTTTATGAGTTACTGTTACCTTTCAATCATCTCGAACCAGTCGGCCCATTCTCCTCTGACCTCTGACATCAACAAGGCATTTTCGTCCACACAACTCCACTCACTGGATATTTTCTCTTTTCTTGGACCATTCTCTGTAAACCCTAGAGATGGTTGTGCGTGAAAATCCCAGCAGATCAGCAGTTTTTGAAATACTTAGACCGCCCTATATGGCACCTACAACCATGCGACATTTGAAGTCACATTAAATTTCCATTTTTTCCCCATTCTAATGCTCGAACTTCAGCAAATTGTCTTCACCTTGTCTGGATGCCTAAAAGCATTGATTGGCTGATTAGCAATTTGTGTTACCAAGCAATTGAATAGGTCTACCTAATAAATTGGCCAGTGAGTTTAAATATAAAACATTGCAAATAGCTTTTTTTCTGCTTTTTTATAAGTGATCACATAACCTTTGTTCTTCTCTCCATAATGAGGTCAGAGAGCTGGGGGAAGAGAAACAGCAGCACGCTGGTCTTCCCAGTGAATGGCTGTGTGGCTGGAGGGTGCATGTCAGAGCTAATCTCCTCTTTGGAGGAAGGCAGGCTGAGTTCCCAGCACAGCTTGAGAACTGACCATGCTATGCTCTCATGCCTAGTGTAGTCAGTTTTTATTGAAAGCAGAGTGACTGACAGGAACACCAGGGATTTCTCAAAAAGGAAGCAATACAAAGAGAACAGGATTAGGGTTGAGCGGACACCTAGATGTCCGTGTTCGACGGGTTCGGCCGAACTTTAAAAAAAAGTCCGGGTCCGTGTCCCGGACTTTTACCGAACTTTTCCCGGACACCGAACCCCATTGAAGTCAATGGGGACCCGAACTTTAAGGCACTAAAATGGCTCTAAAACACCAATGGAAAGGGCTAGAGTGCTGCAAATGGCAGCAAAACGTAGTTAAGAGCATGGCAAGTGCTCTGCAAACAAATGTGGATAGGGAAATAACTTAAAACAACAAAAAAAAAACAGAAAAATAAAACAATGTTCTTCATCTCTGAAGGACGAGGCCCATATGGAGTAGGAGGGAGGTTGAGGTGGTGGTGGATGTGGCGGTGTCATAGGCGTGCGCACAGGGTGTGCCTGGTGTACCTGGGCACACCCTAATCACCTAGGGCACATAGCATTATCGCTCTGTTTGCCAGTGAGGAGATGGGAAAGATCTCCCTCGCACCTGCTCTGCTCTATTTCTCTTTGCCAGCAGGGAGAGTAATGTATCGGGGCCATGTACATGTAGGCAAACAACCCTCCCCACCCCCCCACACACACCTGTACTCAATCAGTGTCCACCATCAATTGGATATAGGAGGAGTCCCCTGTAGTGCATTTGCACATCCTTCCCAGCAAGGAGTATTATCTCCAAGGGTTAGAATGGCTGGATTCATCTCTTTTTCATGGATAGTGTAGGACCCACTGATAATGGGGTACTTTGACGCAGTAGTGGGCTTGAGCACGATATGGCCATATGGTGGGACCAAACCCCCATTTTTATTTATGGATTGTCTTCAGATTTGGTAGTTATTTCTTTTGCATTTGCGCACTATTCTTTTTTAATATACATGTCTTTTGGTTCATAGCTGCAGCAGCTTTAGAAATACATGGGTATGCTCCCCCAAATTTTTTGCCTGTTTATTATGTATTCGGTCTGACCAGACTATCGAGGTTGAGCAACCCTCCCCACCCCCCCACACACACCTGTACTCAATCAGTGTCCACCATCAATTGGATATAGGAGGAGTCCCCTGTAGTGCATTTGCACATCCTTCCCAGCAAGGAGTATTATCTCCAAGGGTTAGAATGGCTGGATTCATCTCTTTTTCATGGATAGTGTAGGACCCACTGATAATGGGGTACTTTGACGCAGTAGTGGGCTTGAGCACGATATGGCCATATGGTGGGACCAAACCCCCATTTTTATTTATGGATTGTCTTCAGATTTGGTAGTTATTTCTTTTGCATTTGCGCACTATTCTTTTTTAATAAACACATGCATGTGTATTTCAACTTTGGGGTGCACACCCTAATGCAATAGGCTGCGCACACCTATGGGCGGTGTAGGTGGAAGCGGCGGTGGAGGAGGACCAGGGCCGGATTAAGAGCATCATGGTCTTGGTGCTGAGGATTTTGAAGGGCCTTAAGGGCCGTGCCTTGGCATGCACCCAGAGGAGGAAGGGTGCAGCCATGCATGCCTAATTCAACATGGGATGCTGTCTCTGAAGCCCATAAACACATCCATGCATCGGCAACTGTCCCTCCTTGTCCGGCCTTCGCGCTGTGTGGGGAGGTTCTGAGGGTGCTGCCTGGGGAAGCGAGCATAGAAGCCAGACTTCTGTGTTTACAAGTGACAGAAGAGCGGTCACAGTGAATATGGCCAACCCGGGGCCTATATAAAAGGTAGGGGCCTGCATGGAGCTGCAGCTCCAATAGCCCCTACGTTAATCTGGCCCTGAGGAGGAGGACGAGGTAGCCAACACTGCTTCTTTTCACAAATTTTAAATGAGGGTACACCCCAAAAGAGTGAGAAAGAGCAAAAATGGAACAATGGCTGGGTAAGGTCGGTATCCATTGCTATTCTGCACAAGGTACGGAAAAGTCCCGTGGGATCCATGCCTGGTTCATTTTAATGAACGTGAGCTTGTCCACATTGTCTCTGGACAGGCGGCTGCGCTTGTCTGTTATAACGCCCCCAGCCATGCTAAATAACCGTTCAGATAATACACTGGCTGCAGGGCACGCCAGCACCTCCAAGGCGTAAAGGGCAAGCTCAGGCCATGTGCCCAATTTGGAGACCCAGAAGTTGAAGGGGGCAGACCCCTCATTCACTACATGTAGGCGTGTGCACACATACTGCTCCACCATGTTGGTAAAATGCTGCCTCCTGCTAAGACGTTCCATCTGAGCTGCTGGTGCTGCTGTTTGTTGTGGCGTGCTGACAAAGCTTTTCCACATTTCGGCCATGCTAACCCTGCCTTCTGAGGTGCTGGCGGTGCCCTGGTTGAGTTGGCGACCTCCTCCTCCTCCTCCTCCTCTGCCTTGTGCTTCCACTGTGGCCCCGCTGTCAGATGGGAATGCCAGCAGCATCCCGTCTACCAGCGTGCGCTTGTACTCGCGCATCTTGCGATCGCGCTCCAGTGAGTGAATTAAGGACGGTACGTTGTCCTTGTAACGGGGATCCAGCAGCGTGGCCACCCAGTAATCAGCACAAGTTAGAATGTGGGCAACTCGGCGGTCGTTGTGGAGACACTGCAGCATGTAATCGCTCATGTGTGCCAGGCTGCCCAGAGGCGACGAAAGGCTGTCCTCTGTGGGAGGTGTATCGTCCGTGTCCTCTGTATCCCCCCAGCCACGCACCAGTGATGGCCATGAGCTGGCCTGGGTGCCACCCTGCTGTGAACATGGTTCCATCTCCTCCTCCAGCTCCTCCTCCTCCTCATCCTCCTCATCCTCCAGAACTGTGCCCCTGCTGGACAATTGTGTCCCTGGCGTTTGTGTGTGCAGGAACCCACCCTCGGAGCCCCTTGCGAATGACTGCCCTGAAAGCCTTGGAAATGTTACCTCTTCATCCTCCTCCTCCTCCTCATCCTGTGCCACATCCTCTTCCATCATCGCCCGAATTGTTTTTTCAAGGAAGCATAGAAGTGGGATAGTTAAGCTGAGAACGGCGTCATTGCCACTGGCCATGTTGGTGGAGTACTCAAAACAGCGCAACAAGGCACACAGGTCTCGCATGGAGGCCCAGTTATTGGTGGTGAAGTGGTGCTGTTCCGCAGAGCGACTCACGCGTGCGTGCTGCAGCTGAAACTCCACTATGGCCTGCTGCTGCTCGCACAGTCTTTCCAGCATGTGCAAGGTGGAGTTCCACCTTGTGGGCACGTCACATATGAGGCGGTGAGCGGGAAGGCCGAAGTTACGCTGCAGCGCTGCCAGGCGAGCAGCAGCAGGGTGAGAACGCCGAAAGTGCGCACAAACGGCCCGCACTTTCTGCAGCAGCTCTGACATATCGGGGTAGTTTTTAAGGAACCTCTGCACCACCAAATTCAGCACATGCGCCAGGCAAGGGATGTGCGTCAAACCGGCTAGGCCCAGAGCTGCTATGAGATTTCTCCCGTTATCGCACACCACCAGGCCGGGCTTGAGGCTCGCTGGCAGCAACCACTCATTTGTCTGCTGTTCCATGCTCCTCCACAACTCCTGCGCGGTGTGTGGTTTGTCCCCCAAACAGGCAAGTTGTAAAACTGCCTGCTGTCGTTTACCCCTGGCCGTGCTGAAGTTGGTGGTGAAGGTGTTACGCTGTCCGGATGAGGAGGCGGTAGAGGATGAGGAAGCGGAGTAGGAGGAGTTAGGAACAGGAGGCAAACTGAAGCGCCCTGCAATCCTCGATGGTGGAAGGACATGCGCCAAATTGCTATCCGCCTCAGGCCCATCCGCCACTGCATTTACCCAGTGTGCCGTTAGGGAGATATAACGCCCCTGACCGTGCTTATTGGTCCACGTATCGGTAGTTAGGTGGACCTTGGCACAGATGGCGTTGCGCAGTGCACACCTGATTTTTTCCCCCACTTGGTTGTGCAGGGAAGGGATGGCTTGCCTGGAAAAGTAGTGGCGGCTGGGCACGACGTACTGTGGGACAGCCACCGACATAAGGTTTTTAAAACTGTGCGTCTCCACCAGACGGAATGACTGCATTTCAAAGGCCAATAATTTTGAAATGCTGGCATTCAGGGCCAGGGATCGCGGGTAGGTAGGGGGGTACTTCCTCTTCCTCTCAAGTGTTTGGGAGATGGAAAGCTGAACGCTTCCACGGGACATTGTGGAGATGGTTGTTGGTGACCCAGGTGGTGGTGTTGCTGACAGATCGTCTGTTTGCGGGGTGGCAGGTGTCGGTATCACTACAGATGTGGCTGGAGCGGCCGAGACTGCAGCAGAAGAGGAAGCAGGATGAGCCAGAGACGTTTCTTGGTTTTGAAGGTGTGTACTCCACTGCAGCTCGTGCTTTGCACTTAGATGCCTGATCATGCAGGTTGTGCTCAGGTTGAGAAGGTTTATGCCTCGCTTCAAGCTCTGATTGCACAGGGTGCAAACCACTCGTGTCCTGTCATCAGCACATTTTCTAAAGAACTTCCACGCTAGAGAACTCCTTTGAGCTGACTTTGGTGCGCTCGTTCCCTTGCTGCGTTGGGCAGTAGCGGGCGTAGTGTCTAGGGCACGGCCGCTCCGCTTCTTCACCCTGCTCCCTCTTCTGCTGTGCTGGTGGCTCTGTGCGACCACCGCCTCTTCCTCCAAACTACTCAGGTCACCTGCATGACGTTCATTCCATGTGGGGTCGAGGACCTCATCGTCCTCCACATCATCTTCCACCCAGTCTTCACCCCTGCCCTCCTTGTCGGTCTCCACAATTTTGAACGCCGCAGCAGTTGGCACCTGCGTTTCGTCATCATCGGAGACGTGCTGCGATGATCCTTGCATGTACTCATCTTGAGAAATAAGTGGTTGGGAATCGCTGCACTCAATCTCTTCCACTTCTGGGGCAGGGCTAGGTGGATGGCCCTGGGAAACCCTGCTGACAGAGTCATCAAAAAGAAGAAGAGACTGCTGTATGGCTTGGGGCTCAGACTGCTTGCCTGATTTGCAAGGGGGTGAGGTGAAAGACGGTTGGACATCGGCTGCAGGTGCCAACTGTGACCTTTCTGCAGTAGACTGGGTGGGAGAAAATGTGAAGGAACTGGAGGCACTGTCAGCAGCAAACCAATCTACTATCGCCTCCACTTGTTCTGGCCTCATCACTTCTAGGGGCGTATGATGCCCTACCAAATACTGATGCAGGTTCTGTCGCCTACTCACACTTGAGGAAGGTGTTTCACTTGTGCGTGTAGCTGGCACAGATCGACCACATCCTCTCCTTGCAACAGGAGCTCTAGCAGCAGCACCACCACGACCCAGGCCACGGCCCCTATTTGACGCTCTCCTCATATTTCTGAAATTTAAGATCTTGCCCTAGAAAGGTCTTTATTGAATAGCGGAACAAAAGAACAACAGTATCGCACGGGTGTATCTCACAGTCAAATATGCAAACTATGCCGCAATTTAATGTTTTTTACACCAAAAGGGTGTGTATTGAATAGCGGAATAGGATAAAAAACTGTGTATCTCACACGTACAAACACAGACTAGTCCCGATTAAATTTTTTCATACCCTAAAGGGAGGATGAGGAAGAGGAGTATGGAACAGGTAGCACCCTCAAATCTTCAGAAGTATGAGATGAACCCCAAAAACTTGGAAAGGTGGATCTCACACGTACCGACACAGACTATTCCGCAATTTAATTGAGCCACAAAGATTTTTATTGAATAGCGGAATAGGAAATATGATAAAAAAAAAGTGTATGTTTTTCACACGTACAGAAGCACACTAGGCCCCAATTACTATTGTTTGTACACCTAAAAGGATGGATGAGGAGGAGGAGGAGTATAGAACAGGCAGCACCTTCAAAGCTTCAGAAGTATGAGATGAACCCCAAAAACTTGGAAAGGTGGATCTCACACGTACCGACACAGACTATTCCGCAATTTAATTGAGCCCCAAAGGTTTTTATTGAATAGCGGAATAGGAAATATGATCAAAAAAAAGTGTATGTTTTTCACACGTACAGAAGCACACTAGGCCCCAATTACTATTGTTTGTACACCTAAAAGGATGGATGAGGAAGAGGAGGAGGAGGAGTATAGAACAGGCAGCACCCTCAAAGCTTCAGAAGTATGAGATGAACCCCAAAAACTTGGAAAGGTGGATCTCACACGTACCGACACAGACTATTCCGCAATTTAATTGAGCCCCAAAGGTTTTTATTGAATAGCGGAATAGGAAATATGATCAAAAAAAAGTGTATGTTTTTCACACGTACAGAAGCACACTAGGCCCCAATTACTATTGTTTGTACACCTAAAAGGATGGATGAGGAGGAGGAGGAGGAGGAGTATAGAACAGGCAGCACCCTCAAAGCTTCAGAAGTATGAGATGAACCCCAAAAACTTGGAAAGGTGGATCTCACACGTGCCGACACAGACTATTCCGCAATTTAATTGAGCCCCCAAAGGTTTTTATTGAATAGCGGAATAGGAAATATGATCAAAAAAAAGTGTATGTTTTTCACACGTACAGAAGCACACTAGGCCCCAATTACTATTGTTTGTACACCTAAAAGGATGGATGAGGAGGAGGAGGAGTATAGAACAGGCAGCACCCTCAAAGCTTCAGAAGTATGAGATGAACCCCAAAAACTTGGAAAGGTGGATCTCACACGTACCGACACAGACTATTCCGCAATTTAATTGAGCCCCAAAGGTTTTTATTGAATAGCGGAATAGGAAATATGATCAAAAAAAAGTGTATGTTTTTCACACGTACAGAAGCACACTAGGCCCCAATTACTATTGTTTGTACACCTAAAAGGATGGATGAGGAAGAGGAGGAGGAGGAGTATAGAACAGGCAGCACCCTCAAAGCTTCAGAAGTATGAGATGAACCCCAAAAACTTGGAAAGGTGGATCTCACACGTACCGACACAGACTATTCCGCAATTTAATTGAGCCCCAAAGGTTTTTATTGAATAGCGGAATAGGAAATATGATCAAAAAAAAGTGTATGTTTTTCACACGTACAGAAGCACACTAGGCCCCAATTACTATTGTTTGTACACCTAAAAGGATGGATGAGGAGGAGGAGGAGGAGGAGGAGTATAGAACAGGCAGCACCCTCAAAGCTTCAGAAGTATGAGATGAACCCCAAAAACTTGGAAAGGTGGATCTCACACGTACAGACACAGACTATTCCGCAATTTAATTGAGCCCCAAAGGTTTTTATTGAATAGCGGAATAGGAAATATGATCAAAAAAAAGTGTATGTTTTTCACACGTACAGAAGCACACTAGGCCCCAATTACTATTGTTTGTACACCTAAAAGGATGGATGAGGAGGAGGAGGAGGAGGAGTATAGAACAGGCAGCACCCTCAAAGCTTCAGAAGTATGAGATGAACCCCAAAAACTTGGAAAGGTGGATCTCACACGTACCGACACAGACTATTCCGCAATTTAATTGAGCCCCAAAGGTTTTTATTGAATAGCGGAATAGGAAATATGATAAAAAAAAAGTGTATGTTTTTCATACGTACAGAAGCACACTAGGCCCCAATTACTATTGTTTGTACACCTAAAAGGATGGATGAGGAAGAGGAGGAGGAGGAGTATAGAACAGGCAGCACCCTCAAAGCTTCAGAAGTATGAGATGAACCCCAAAAACTTGGAAAGGTGGATCTCACACGTACCGACACAGACTATTCCACAATTTAATTGAGCCCCAAAGGTTTTTATTGAATAGCGGAATAGGAAATATGATCAAAAAAAAGTGTATGTTTTTCACACGTACAGAAGCACACTAGGCCCCAATTACTATTGTTTGTACACCTAAAAGGATGGATGAGGAGGAGGAGGAGGAGGAGGAGTATAGAACAGGCAGCACCCTCAAAGCTTCAGAAGTATGAGATGAACCCCAAAAACTTGGAAAGGTGGATCTCACACGTACAGACACAGACTATTCCGCAATTTAATTGAGCCCCAAAGGTTTTTATTGAATAGCGGAATAGGAAATATGATCAAAAAAAAGTGTATGTTTTTCACACATACAGAAGCACACTAGGCCCCAATTACTATTGTTTGTACACCTAAAAGGATGGATGAGGAGGAGGAGGAGGAGGAGTATAGAACAGGCAGCACCCTCAAAGCTTCAGAAGTATGAGATGAACCCCAAAAACTTGGAAAGGTGGATCTCACACGTACCGACACAGACTATTCCGCAATTTAATTGAGCCCCAAAGGTTTTTATTGAATAGCGGAATAGGAAATATGATCAAAAAAAAGTGTATGTTTTTCATACGTACAGAAGCACACTAGGCCCCAATTACTATTGTTTGTACACCTAAAAGGATGGATGAGGAAGAGGAGGAGGAGGAGTATAGAACAGGCAGCACCCTCAAAGCTTCAGAAGTATGAGATGAACCCCAAAAACTTGGAAAGGTGGATCTCACACGTACCGACACAGACTATTCCACAATTTAATTGAGCCCCAAAGGTTTTTATTGAATAGCGGAATAGGAAATATGATCAAAAAAAAGTGTATGTTTTTCACACGTACAGAAGCACACTAGGCCCCAATTACTATTGTTTGTACACCTAAAAGGATGGATGAGGAGGAGGAGGAAGAGGAGTATGGAACAGGCAGCACCCTCAAAGCTTCAGAAGTATGAGATGAACCCCAAAAACTTGGAAAGGTGGATCTCACACGTACCGACACAGACTATTCCACAATTTAATTGAGCCCCAAAGGTTTTTATTGAATAGCGGAATAGGAAATATGATCAAAAAAAAGTGTATGTTTTTCACACGTACAGAAGCACACTAGGCCCCAATTACTATTGTTTGTACACCTAAAAGGATGGATGAGGAGGAGGAGGAGGAGGAGGAGGAGGAGTATAGAACAGGCAGCACCCTCAAAGCTTCAGAAGTATGAGATGAACCCCAAAAACTTGGAAAGGTGGATCTCACACGTACCGACACAGACTATTCCGCAATTTAATTGAGCCCCAAAGGTTTTTATTGAATAGCGGAATAGGAAATATGATCAAAAAAAAGTGTATGTTTTTCACACGTACAGAAGCACACTAGGCCCCAATTATTATTGTTTGTACACCTAAAAGGATGGATGAGGAGGAGGAGGAGGAGTATAGAACAGGCAGCACCCTCAAAGCTTCAGAAGTATGAGATGAACCCCAAAAACTTGGAAAGGTGGATCTCACACGTACCGACACAGACTATTCCGCAATTTAATTGAACCCCAAAGGTTTTTATTGAATAGCGGAATAGGAAATATGATCAAAAAAAAGTGTATGTTTTTCACACGTACAGAAGCACACTAGGCCCCAATTACTATTGTTTGTACACCTAAAAGGATGGATGAGGAAGAGGAGGAGGAGGAGTATAGAACAGGCAGCACCCTCAAAGCTTCAGAAGTATGAGATGAACCCCAAAAACTTGGAAAGGTGGATCTCACACGTACCGACACAGACTATTCCGCAATTTAATTGAGCCCCAAAGGTTTTTATTGAATAGCGGAATAGGAAATATGATCAAAAAAAAGTGTATGTTTTTCACACGTACAGAAGCACACTAGGCCCCAATTACTATTGTTTGTACACCTAAAAGGATGGATGAGGAGGAGGAGGAGGAGTATAGAACAGGCAGCACCCTCAAAGCTTCAGAAGTATGAGATAAACCCCAAAAACTTGGAAAGGTGGATCTCACACGTACCGACACAGACTATTCCGCAATTTAATTGAGCCCCAAAGGTTTTTATTGAATAGCGGAATAGGAAATATGATCAAAAAAAGTGTATGTTTTTCACACGTACAGAAGCACACTAGGCCCCAATTACTATTGTTTGTACACCTAAAAGGATGGATGAGGAGGAGGAGGAGGAGTATAGAACAGGCAGCACCCTCAAAGCTTCAGAAGTATGAGATTGTGTTCACTGTACCCCACAAAGTTTGTGTTCACTGTACCCCACAAAGATTGTGTTCAATGTACCCCACAAAGGTTTTGTTCACTGCACCCCACAAAGATTGTGTTCACTGTACCCCACAAAGGTTTTGTTCACTGCACCCCACAAAGATTGTGTTCACTGTACCCCACAAAGATTGTGTTCACTGCACCCCAAAAGGATTGTCTTCTCTGCACCCCACAAAGATTGTGTTCACTGTACCCCACAAAGGTTTTGTTCACTGTACCCCACAAAGATTGTGTTCACTGCACTCCAAAAGGATTGTCTTCACTGCACCCCACAAAGATTGTGTTCACTGTACCCCACAAAGGTTTTGTTCACTGCACCCCACAAAGATTGTGTTCACTGTACCCCACAAAGGTTTTGTTCACTGCACCCCACAAAGATTGTGTTCACTGTACCCCCCAAAGATTTTGTTCACTGCACCCCACAAGGATTGTTTGTCTTCACTGCACCCCACAAGGATTGTCTTCACTGCACCCCACAAAGATTGTGTTCACTGTACCCCACAAAGGTTTTGTTCACTGCACCCCACAAAGATTGTGTTCACTGTACCCCACAAAGATTGTGTTCACTGTACCCCACAAAGGTTTTGTTCACTGCACCCCACAAAGATTGTGTTCACTGTACCCCACAAAGGTTGTGTTCACTGCACCCCACAAAGGTTTTGTTCACTGCACCCCACAAAGATTGTGTTCACTGCACCCCACAAAGATTGTGTTCACTGTACCCCACAAAGGTTTTGTTCACTGCACCCCACAAAGATTGTGTTCACTGTACCCCACAAAGATTGTGTTCACTGTACCCCACAAAGGTTTTGTTCACTGCACCCCACAAAGATTGTGTTCACTGTACCCCACAAAGGTTGTGTTCACTGCACCCCACAAAGGTTTTGTTCACTGCACCCCACAAAGATTGTGTTCACTGCACCCCACAAAGATTGTGTTCACTGTACCCCACAAAGGTTTTGTTCACTGCACCCCACAAAGATTGTGTTCACTGTACCCCACAAAGATTGTGTTCACTGCACTCCAAAAGGATTGTCTTCACTGCACCCCACAAAGATTGTGTTCACTGTACCCCACAAAGGTTTTGTTCACTGCACCCCACAAAGATTGTGTTCACTGTACCCCACAAAGGTTTTGTTCACTGCACCCCACAAAGATTGTGTTCACTGTACCCCCCAAAGATTTTGTTCACTGCACCCCACAAGGATTGTCTTCACTGCACCCCACAAGGATTGTCTTCACTGCACCCCACAAAGATTGTGTTCACTGTACCCCACAAAGATTTTGTTCACTGCACCCCACAAAGATTGTGTTCACTGTACCCCACAAAGATTGTGTTCACTGCACTCCAAAAGGATTGTCTTCACTGCACCCCACAAAGATTGTGTTCACTGTACCCCACAAAGGTTTTGTTCACTGCACCCCACAAAGATTGTGTTCACTGTACCCCACAAAGGTTTTGTTCACTGCACCCCACAAAGATTGTGTTCACTGTACCCCACAAAGATTGTGTTCACTGTACCCCACAAAGGTTTTGTTCACTGCACCCCACAAAGATTGTGTTCACTGTACCCCACAAAGGTTGTGTTCACTGCACCCCACAAAGGTTTTGTTCACTGCACCCCACAAAGATTGTGTTCACTGCACCCCACAAAGATTGTGTTCACTGTACCCCACAAAGGTTTTGTTCACTGCACCCCACAAAGATTGTGTTCACTGTACCCCACAAAGATTGTGTTCACTGCACTCCAAAAGGATTGTCTTCACTGCACCCCACAAAGATTGTGTTCACTGTACCCCACAAAGGTTTTGTTCACTGCACCCCACAAAGATTGTGTTCACTGTACCCCACAAAGGTTTTGTTCACTGCACCCCACAAAGATTGTGTTCACTGCACCCCAAAAGGATTGTCTTCACTGCACCCCACAAAGATTGTGTTCACTGTACCCCACAAGGATTGTCTTCACTGCACCCCACAAAGATTGTGTTCACTGTACCCCACAAAGATTGTGTTCACTGTACCCCCCAAAGATTTTGTTCACTGCACCCCACAAGGATTGTCTTCACTGCACCCCACAAGGATTGTCTTCACTGCACCCCACAAAGATTGTGTTCACTGTACCCCACAAAGATTGTGTTCACTGTACCCCCCAAAGATTTTGTTCACTGCACCCCACAAGGATTGTCTTCACTGCACCCCACAAAGATTGTGTTCACTGTACCCCCACAAAGGTTTTGTTCACTGCACCCCACAAAGATTTTGTTCACTGCACTCCAAAAGGATTGTGTTCACTGCACCCCAAAAAGATTGTGTTCACTGCAGCCCACACACAGAAAAATGGATGTGGATCACTGACACCTGCCTATCTCCTATCCCACACCACACAGCAATATCGATTGTAGTTTGTAGAACACACTTTCCCTAAAATTCAGCAGACTCTGTCCCTAAGAGGATTGAGAAGAGATCGTAGATCAGGAGAACTAAGTGCAGACCCCACCCCACACAGCAATATCGATTGTAGTTTGTAGAACACACTGACCCTATAATTCAGCAGACTCTATCCCTAAAATGCCTACAACTCGCCCTGCCTAAACACTCCGACCTGTCCCTCAATTCTATCCGGACACAAATGTTTTTTTCCTGCCTATCTTTCCCTAATCAGCAGCCAGCACGTTGATGTGTGCTCTGTCCCTGATCTAAGCAGCATAATGACGCCGCTGCGGCTGCCTCGAACTTATAAAGACTTGGTCACATGCTTCAGACGGCCAATCACAGCTACTGAGACATTTGCAGGCATGGCTGGGATGGCTTAAGGCACACCAGTTAAACGATTGTTGATTGGCTGTTGAAAGCCCGCCATGAAAAGAGCGCCAAAGCATGCAAAACCCGGAAATAAAACGACCGAACACGGATTTTTACCCGAATATACAGTAAAGTGTCCGTGTTCGTGTTCGGGTAACAAAAATCCAATTATTCGGTACGAACACGAATAATACAGTCCGTGTTCGCTCAACACTAAACAGGATACATTTTCATATAAGTACACAGTACAGCAGGCACATATCAGGAATATAAAATGTTGGGTTTACATATTCTTAAAAAAAACATTAGCTATTTTTAGTTTATTTTTTTCTTTTAAACAGGAGGAGTTCATAGTAGAACACTTAATTTGAATCAGATATGTTTAACTTTTTGTGTTTGTACCCTCCCACTTAAATTATTCATGTTTACTGAGTGCAAATTATGTAGTGCAAAATGGGGAAAGCTCACAAAGGATCAGTTTCTATTTTTCTTTATTCAGACCTTCCAAAGCTGAGGGTAGAAGTAAGGTCACATGTATTGAATTCTTCTACATACAGTATGTCTGAAAAAAAAAGGTTAGGACCCCCCTCATAGTTTACTTTTCTACAATTGCATTATTGTAGTATTCTGTAGACCATTTGGATGCTAACATTTAGTGGTGTTCTTTTTTTGAAGTTCAGCTTTTATTATTGCCAGTTTTAGCATTGTGGGTAAATCAAGAATGTTGAGAAAGCACCAGGAAAGCCACAACTTATATCTGAAAAAATAAAGAGTATTTGTACATCAGTAAAGAGACAGAATCTTAGCCTGTTTATGAAGAGCTGGTTATTTATTAAGTCCTTTCAATATGCATACTCGCGTATGGAGGGCATCCTTGACTATAACAGCAAAATGTATGCATTTTATAGCCACTCGAGAGGTTGTGCATGGTTTTAAAAATGCGCAAACGAGGGGATACTTAATTTTTAGCTTGAGATACTTTTAAAGGGAAACTTTGGCTAAGCTGTGTACATTCAAATGTTTAGATATTCTTAACAAGTGGTAAATGAGCTTTTAAACAACTATCACTGACATTTAAAGCTGCAGACACTCTGGAACAATTCATCTTCATACTTCTTAGCAACAGCACTGAAGTCATTTTCTAAGCCAGTTTTATCTACCTTGCTTTTTCCTCACAGCAGTAACTTGGCGGCCTTTTATTCTTTAACCACTTTACCACCGGAGGATTATTCTGTCTTACGTCTGGGCCACTTTTTGCAATTCGGCACTGTGCGACTTTAACTGACAAATGCACGGTCATGCAATGCCGTACCCAAACGAAATTTACGTCCATTTTTTCCCCACAAACAGAGCTTTCTTTTGGTGGTATTTGATCACCTGTGCGATTTTTACTTTTTGCACTATAAACAAAAAAAGAGCGACAATTTTGAAAAAATAACAATATTTTTCACATTTTTTTATATGAAATTCCCCCAAAAAGAAATGTAAAAATCTAAATTTTTTATCATTTTAGGCCAATTTGTTTTCTGCTACATATTTTTGGTAAAAAAAATCACAATAAGCGTATTTTGATTGGTTTGCGCAAAAGTTATTGCGTTTACTAACTAAGGGAAAGATTTCTGTCCTTTTTGGTGTTTTTTTTTTTAACGAGTAATGGCCGCGATCTGCGATTTTTTTTGCGGGACTGCGACATTGCAGCGGACAGATCTTGACTGACATTTTTGACACTTTTGGGGGTACCAGTGACATTACTACAGTAATCAGTGCTATAAATATGCACTGTTACTGTAAAAATGACACTGGCAGGGAAGGGGTTAATTTTTATTGGTGATCAAGGGGTTAATGTATGCCTGGTGCTTACTAACGTGTGTGGGGGGAGAGGACTGAGTGACACAGGGACAGATAGCAGGTTCAGCTATGCTGAACCCTGCAATCTGACCTTGCCTGTCACTTAGGAGATCCGCCCGCTTTGTTTACACAAGCGGGCGGATCTCCACACTCGATTCCACGACAATCGGGGAAGAGCGGTGGTGATCACCGCCGCTCCTCCCCTGGCCCGACTCCCGCTGTGACTGAATACAGCGGGAGCGAGCCTCCGGCGGCGCACGTGGGGAATGTCTGGCGACGTAGGTCTACCAGACGTTATCGAGCCACTTTGCCGCAGTAGAGCTCTAGTGAGCAGCGGTAAAGTGGTTACATTTCTAATGTAAAGACAGAGCAGGTGGTCTGGTAAAGGAAGCAGGAGAGCTGAGCTACTGAGATAGCAATCAAACTGGCTTCCTACCAATTTTTTTGTATCAGCATGTGCATTACTTCAACCCCAACACAGTTTCAGAACATAAGGCCTCTTGCACACGATACTCCTGTTTGAGCATCTCGCAGCTTGAAAAAGCTCAGTACAGCTTTTTTTTTTTTCTGAGCTAAAATACAGCCCATTAATTGTAATGTGCCAAACTGTGCTGCAGTGCAATGCAATGCACAGTAATGCATTGCCATGCGTTGTGGTGCCCTGCATCTAGAAAAATGAATGGGCCTTTTAAAATGAATGGGTTGCCCATAGACGTCAGTGAGGGTTTGTTTTAAAGCTAATTCACTGCTTGTTCAAAATATGTAAATACTTTATGGTCAATAAATCACAGGCTCACCTAAAAGTAACCCTGCCATGTGGCAGTTAAATAGAGACACCAAGGGCCTCAGGAGCCCCAGAAACCAAAAGCTGTCATGGACAGAACAGTAATGGCACTTTTCCACTGCAAGTACCGGCTCGGCTCTACTCGGCCCTGCTTGGCCCGGTTTGCTTTTCCACTGCTGATACCGCATGGTACTGTGTTGGAACGGTTCGGTACGGTACGGTATGGTTTGCTTTTCCACTAAAGTAGTACTAAAGTTAAGTGGGTGGGATAACAACGATTCTCTGACCAATCAGTGGCTAGTAGTGACTGCATGCAAAGGATTGTGGGATATGGTACCGGGTATGGTACCTCTTGGAACCACAATCGAGTAGGTACTGTTTTTGAGAGCCGTACCGTTCGGTTCCATGGAAAAGCGCCGCCGTACCGTACTGTACCGAACCATTCCTACACCGTACCATGCGGTGGAAAAGCACAAAAGTGAGCCAAACTGTTCGGTTTCATGCAGTGGAAAAGCGCCATAATGGAAGGAATGGCTAAGGTGAGCACATCATTGGATCCTGGGACAGGCGAACGTCTGTTTATTAAAAGTCAGCAGCTATAGTATTTGTAGCTGCTGATTTTTAATAAACACAAAAATGACTGGAGCTCATCTTTAAGGTCATTACAAAGCACAAGGGGCACTCTTCTTGAGGAAAAGATGTTTAACCTCCAAATATGGAAAGGCTTTTTCACAGTAAAAGCTGTACAAATTGTGTAATAGACTTTTTTTTATTACAAAGGACAAAGGGGCGCTCTTTACTGCTGGAGGAAAGGAGATGTAATCTCCATGTATGGAAAGTAGGAGTTGTAAAATTGTGGAATAGACATTTTCTCAGGAACTAGTTCTAGGCAGCTCCTTTGGTTGTTTAAAAATTGCTGGATGCATGCCTGAATGTACACAATATGACTGGCTAATAACATTTAGAATAAAAACACCAGAAATGGTTGATTCATACAATATTTGGTTGCCTTTTGGGGATCAGGAAGGGATTTTCCTGTGTTGGAGCAAATAGGTTTATGCTTTTTTTTTTTTCTGCCTTCCTCTGGGTCAACTGTGGGTGAAGGGTTTATGTGAGGTTTGAGTTTATTTCTTAATTTTTTTCTAGTGCTTGAACAAGATGGATTTTTTCTTCTACCTAACTATGTAACTATAGAGACTATGACAACACAACAACCATGCAGCTGTATGGGACTGTCTATTGACAGCTGTATACAGTGCTGCTCCTCTTTTGACAGCAATGCAGAGATCTCACATGCTCTGGCTCCTCTGATACTGCAACCCAGAACTGAAAGCTCACTAATTACAGGGCTAGGTTTCTAGAAAAAGTGCACCTTTTAACAAATACAATTTATAAAATTGCACTCACAATAAAGTGACTTGATCAGGGCATATCGACAGGGAAAATATTTTCCATAGCACGCCAGCATACCTCTCAACTTTGAGATGGAAATGAGGGACACCTATTAGCAAAAGTATATAGACATAGGACACACCCCCTTTCCCATCCCCTTAAAGAAGAATTATACAAAAAAAAAGATTAGTTAAAGTAGTTGTAAAGGCAGGTTTTTTTTTTTTATCCTAATGCATTCTTTGCATTCAGATAAAAAAACCTTCTGTGTGCAGTAGCCTCCCTCAGCCCCCCTAATACTTACCTGAGCCCCATCTCGATTCAGCAATTCAAGACTCTCCCTCCTAATTGGCTGAGACACAGCAGTGGCGCCATTGTCTCCCACTGCTGTCAATCAAGTCAGTTAGCCAATGAGGAGAGAGAGGGGGCAGGGCCGAACCTTGGCTCTGTATCTGAATAGACACACAGAGCTGTGGCTCAACTCAGGTGCCCCCATAGCAAGCCACTTGCCTTGCTGTGGGGGCACTCGATAGGAGGGAAGGGCCTGGAGTGCCGGTGTTCTGTCAAAAGAGCCAACTTATCAAAATCTCCAATTAAGTCACTTCCAGTGACTCTCCAGCAGCAGTAATTGCAGATTTTAACGACTTGGCTGTTTTCACAGAAAACCGGCAGCATATACACTATACTAATGAAAGAACATTGTCTTTGAGGATGCAACAACTTTTTTACTCCTTAGCTGGTGTTCTGTCAAAACAGCTAAGTCGTCATGTACCATAGTGTATAGGCCGCATGTGTTCTTTGAAAAGAGCCAAGTCGTCGAAATCTGCAATTGCTGCTGGAGAGTCCCCGGAAGTGACGTAATTGGAGATTTTGAGCTTGGCTTGAAGTTGGCTTTTTTGACAGAAAACCAGCGAGGGACCCCAGAAGAGGAGGCTCTGGGCTGCTCCGTGCAAAACCACTGCGCAGAGCAGGTAAATATAGCATGTTTGTTATTTTTAAAGAAAAAAAAAGATACTTTAGTATCACTTAAAACCCACAAGTGTTTTTTTTGCCACTACTGTTCCTTTATACTGGCTTTTGACATTGAGTCCCCGTTCACACTGGGGCGACCTGTCAGGTGACCTGGTCGCCTGTAGGTCGCCTGGCATAGAGAAGCTGTGGACCCGTTCTAATAGCAGCGACACAAGTCGCTCCGACTTAGAAAAAGGATCCGGAGCTTCTTTGGGGCGACCCGGAGCGACCTGCATAGACTTCAATGTTATGAGGTCCGTGCCGGCCGTTCCGAGGTCGCGGTGCGAGCAGCGCGCCGCGACCTGTGAGGCCGCCACGGGAAGTCGGATCGCCCCAGTGTGAACGGGGCCTTACAAATGCAGCAACTTATTGGATTAAAGGTTTAGCACTATAAAATACTTTTTGAAAAACAAATAGTGTATTTATATAAAACTATATAGATCAGACCAAAATGAGGGACTAATGAGGAGGAAAGAAGGACAGAGGGACAATATTCCAATCAGGGAAAGTCCCTCAAAATCAGGGACATTTGGGAGCTATGCACGAGGTCATACCTGCAGTTACTGGGCACATTGTCTATAGGCAACTGGCTGGAGTAATACACAAGCATTAGCAAGATGTGTGGAGGTGCTACTAAGAATTAATGGCACCACCCAGCATCTGAAAAGCAGCAGCATGTTTTTATGCATTTCAGGAAAGAGCACAATTTTGAATGGAGTTTCCACAATTCACTGATATGAACAGAGAGACATTTGGTTGCTCCTTTTTATTGGATTCTTTGGTTCTTTGGTAATATAAGGAAAGTTAAAGGAGAAGTACAGCCAAAGTTCATGTAGCTGTACTTTTCCTGTGGATCACAGGAGTGCAGTTCGTTTTGCACTCCTGTGACCCGCTGATGTCATAGAGCTTACCCAGGTTCGGGAAAGACCCTGACCATATGGTCAGGTTTCGCCCACATGCCTGGACTAGCACACGGCTCAGCTTCCTAGAAAGCCTCTTCTGCCCTCTCCACAGCGTCTCCTGCCCACTCCACAGACCAGCGTTCCAGTGAACGTGGGGGGGGGGGGGGGGGGCAGAGCAGAGTGTCGGTGATTGACAGTCACTGGCTTTCTGCTCAGGAAGCTCTGAGAACCAAGCGACCTGCGGTGTTTGATCGCTCGGTTCTCAGTGTTAGAGCCAGCGGGGGCAAATGCAGCATCGGACCGATGCTGCATCCAGCTAAGTAAGTATGTTTAAAAAAAGAAAAAAAAAATTCATACTTCTCTTTTAAGGCTGTCTGAGTTATTATTCATAGCCTTGTTAGTTAAACTGCTGCTAATGCTAAAGTATAATCACTGCAAAGGTAGTTACCTTTCTAAACCAATGCAGCATCAATAAACTGCTGTGATATGCAAATATTAACCACCTTCCTGGACTGAGGGTCTGACCCCCCCCCCCCCATTTCTGTTTGCTGCACTATTGGCCCATCATTACGCAGCTACATACATATTAATGCACGGAAGTAGGTTCAGGCCAAAGCCACCGACTGCAAAAGGAATATTTAAATACTGTGTTTCCTCGAAAATAAGACCTACCCTGAAAATAAAACCTATCTTGGTTTTCTAGGATAGCTGCAATATAAGCCCAACCCTGAAAATAAGCCCTAGTTAAAGTCCTTGTAAAATCATGTAATCCACACTGTAATAAGATTATATAATGTCCAGTGTTCATGTAACATGACTGTAGAAAATATCTTATTTAAAGCACCGCTGGGCACTCATGTGACCCACCGGAGCTTTCCTCCGCTCCTCCCGGATGGCATCAGTGGCCCCTCCCTCTGCAGTGCTCGGAGTAGGGTTGATGCCAGCGGGGATCTCAGCCTCTCCCTCTGCAGTGCTCGGAGTAGGGTTGACGCCAGCGGGGATCTCAGCATCTCTCTCTGCAGTGCTCGGAGCAGGATTGACGCCAGCTGGGATCTCTGCATCTCCCTCGGCAAAGCTCAAAGCGGGGAAGAAGAGCTCCATCATGTGAGCGCCCAGTGGTGCTGTAAATAAAGTATTTTCTGCAATGTACATAAAGACACACACTGGACATTAGATAATCCATATGCAGAGTGGATTAAATAATTTTACAAGGACTTTAACTAGGGTTTACTTTGGGGAATACAGAGATGCTTACTCCTGAGCTGATAGGGAGGACGAGGGGGGGAGAAGACAGGGGACAAATAAGACATCCCCGAAAATAACCCCTAATGCATTTTTTGTAGCCAAAATTATTTTAGGACCCAGTCTTATTTTCAGGGAAACATGATATCAGAGCACCCTTTATTCAAGGATCCTATATATAGTATACATAACATAATTCAAGCACTTGGAAGACCCTGCTATTCAATGGCAATAGCAATTTAAAAAGTGCAGTCTTGAGGTTTAGGAGGACTATAAATCTCATCATAAACACTATACATGGCTCTGTATGAAGTTGTCCATTACAAAGAGAGTGAACAATAACTGCTGGAGTTTCATATTAGGAAGCCCAGTATTGTCTGCAAACATTGTATCATAGAAGGGCCATAGTAAATAATTTAAAATACAGTTTACTGTATAAACATTGAAATCATTTTTCAAAAAACATTTACCAAAACCATATAAGATCTGAAACACTTACACCCCCCCCCCCCTTCTTCAAGATAAATACATTTTAAATAAGAACAATACAGAGCAATAATAAAGAATGACATACGATGGGCAGAGATATTGCTTCTTCTTCCCCTTTCCTTTCTTTGAAGATTTCTCTTTAGAATGCACTCCATCCAGCCAAAGAGAAAACAGAAGGAATGCCAAGATTCCCAAAACGAACTTCATCTCGATACATTAATTTCAGCACAACTGACCTACAAAACAAAATAGTTGATACGTCTGTAATAAAATCGTATACAATGGATGTCTCCATGATTTTCAGTTTACAAGTACTCTTGAAACAGTACAGTAAAGTAAGAGGGTAAGCAGGTTGTTACACAGTTGGTTCAGAATTACATCTTGAGCTTTTAGAAAAACTATATTTAAAATGGAAACCTTGCATTTGAGATCCCTGAGTTCCGCCTTAGTTGCTTCACAGGCGCATCTGACCCCCTGTGACATGCATTTGACTTCCCAAGCTGCACCATACTGCTTCATGTCACCTTTGCATTTTCACTGACTTACATAGAGAGCCTATGTGCACAAGCCATATGTGGGAATCGATGTTCAGGTATGGGAGATTCAGCACAAAATATTTTTGGCTCAATATTTTGGTATGCTTTTAAAAATGTTAATAAAAAAAAAATCTTCCAATTCTTAACTGTCAACCCAATAATAAATGCCAGCCAATCCATTACACTGATAAGAAAAGCAGAAGGTGCCTCTAAGTGCAGCATAAAAACATTTATTGGCAAAAAAAATTGCACTTACAAGAGTAAAATGGGCATGTCTGATCATCACGTGGGGTTCCGTTCCTGTCCCTATGGCTCCATCTCCTTCAACCGACCAGAAGCAAGAGAGGGGATAGATGGGTCTTGCTGCTGGTCGGTTGAAGAAGATGGAGCCATAGGGACAGGAACGGAACCCCACGTGATGATCAGACATGCCCGTTTTACATTGTGATCTTGTAAGTGCAATTTACTTTTTTTTGCCAATAAACGTTTTTTATGCTGCACTTAGAGGCACCTTCTCCTCTTCTTATCCTGCTAGTTGGAGTTGCCTCGGTGTCAGTCTAGCACCCCCTATACTTCCTCAGGAGACATTACCTCTCTACCCTTGGCCTGGTTCACACCTATGCAGGTTGCAGTTGATGCATATTCCAGGTGCATTTTGCATTTTTTCAATACAGTTTTTTGATCCATTGAAGTGTATGGGACCAAAAACACAACCTGCTGGTCCCTGGCTTTTTCCATAAAATGCACAGATGTGATAGCGACCCATACGAAACCATGTTAAATGGACTGTAGTACATTTCTGAAAAACTGAAAATGCACTAAAAAATGCATAGGTGTGATCTAGGCCTCAGAGGATTGATCTCCTAAATAGAAGCTCCCTATGTTCCATGTACTTTATCTATTACATTCACAATTAAAATATGACTTTAATAATAAAAATGTCTTGTGCTAGTCTCTAAAGTGACCCTATTATTATCGCAAAATGTTCCAGCAATAGCATAACCCATGAACGAAGAATGCATATACTTACCTCTCCTCCAGTTTGCATTGCCAAACACAGCTGCTTTCCTGAGAAATGGTCCTCTGAAGTTCATTGGGATACTGATACCCAGGGTTTTCCTGCATCTGGAACTTGCTGGAACTCAGTTCTACCACCCCTAGCTCAGGTTCTGGATGATCTCCCAGCAAGTGAAAGAAGCGGAGCCACCAACAGTGTGCGGGGAGGGTACTAGAGCAGGCTGGGTGCTTCAGCTTAATACAGCAACAAAAGTACGACACGTGGAAGATGCTGGAGCTTTTAAGGAGGGGAGGGGGGAGATGGGGCAGTGGAGGGGAGGTTGCATGTAGAGATCAGAGCTGAAGAGGGGTAAAAGTGAGATGTAGATGGAAGATGCGCAGGTAGGCAGTTAAGGAAGAAGGCTGAACTCTGCACTCTGTGTGTAGCGCACCTCTGAACTCTACATTCTGTATGCAGCACACCCTGAACTCTGCAGTCTGTGTGTAACACCTATATCCGCCAAACTCTGAACTCCGTACCTCCATTCCAGCGCTGAAGCCTCATTAAGTTGCTTCGGTATTCAATACTTTTGGGAGTATCAGATGCTTTTTTTCCCTTGTCACGTGTAGGAGTCAGAAGATGAAACCACACACCCTGAAGCATCAAATGCTGAAGGGGCCTACAGAGGTTGCAGCTCTAGTTTGGAAGGAAGGTTGGAGTCATGGGCTGCCAGGGGTTGAGTATAAATGCACTTCTATTTCAGGGACCATATCCAAGATTTTAAACCTAACAGGGTCACTATTTTGTTTTAGTCCCTTTCCTCTCTACTCTGTGTTTAAAAAAATCTAAAAGCAGTACTAAACCTCTTCACACTCCAGCTCTGATCTCCTTGTCCTCCTTCAGTCCTGGCAATCTCATTTCACAGCTTCAAAGAATTGACATATACAAAACCTTTTTTAAATGTTGTGGGGTAATGATAATGAGGTATGATGACCCCAAACCACGGGGAGAGAATGGGAACATTGTGTTACACACAGTGCCACCCTCATTTCACCAAAATTCGCAAGTGAGTGATGTAAAAAGTCAGATTTAAATCTTATGTCTGTGGTGGACAGCCAGAAAGGGTGACATACTTCATATAACTGCACACTAGAATGCAGATCAGAATAAGACCTGAAACAGGGAATGTTATTCAGAATGACAAAGAAATAAACCCTGTCATAAAATTACCATGTCACAAATAATCTAGCAGAGCAGTTTAAAGTAATACTCATTCTGAGTCAGTTTTTTTTTTAGCTACCAGAGTCAAAAGCCATTCATATTCATAATTCTTGCTATGATGGAGCTATCTTCATTAAAAATGCTACACTAATGTATAAGAAAAAACAATCAGTTACACATCACACACCTATATTGGAAGAAGCAAAAGGTTAATGGAACCCATTAAATCTCCTAAGCAATGTATGCTTCTGATTTATATCATATTTAAAAAATCATAATATCGCTCATATGTTAGTTGTCATAGTGCAAAAATCTTATCAGATCAAAATATAGATTTGTTTAGAAAAATTGGCATTAAGGGCTCTTTCCCACTGCCAGAAGAAGTGTCTACCACTCTCTGAAAAGTGATATGCAGTGGATTCCTTTTCAGAGGGTGGTATAGTAGCAGTGGGCTACAGGCATTTATTTAATCCCAAGAGGGATTTTGTATTTAAAAAAAAAATAAAAATCACACTGCAATCGTCAAGCAACCTTTGGCGCACTCCTTTTGCCCTCAATAGGCGAGTTTCACAGGCGTTGCCACCTGTCAAGCTCTGCCAGCCAAGTTAAAATTGCTGCGGTTGTGAAGCAAAGCATTGCAGCCACAGCCTGTGTACAGTCCTTTTCGGGTGTAATAATACAATTTATGTGGGTGACTGGAGGGCTGTAAAACTGCTCAGCTGTCTGTTTTTACCACTGCTCTCAGGTTGCGTTTGCTAAACATCATAAAACACTTCAAACAACCCTTTAAGATATCCCTCAGACCTTTTTGATTCACTGTGTTATGTTTGTAAGAGCCCACTTCAGGGACCAGAAAAGTTGGTTGTGTTTGCAGCTCTGTAGCTCTAAGTACGTAACTACGATGACATAGCTGAGGTCATTTATAAGAGCCAGCCTCTGATACATTAGATTGGATGATCGTCACACCTATATGTATTTTTCTGTTGCTGTACTGTAATAAATGCATCAGGTTAACATTACTCTGATGTATGCAGACATCTAGTGGTGGATTAAGGCCACTACATCTTGCTTAGTTATGTAATTTATCTCCCTCTGCTCCCCCCCCCTTTTATTTTTCTGTTTAATGCTTATTAGTTCAGTCTTATACAGCTTCCCTCCATTTCTTCCCCTGCAAGGTCTATAAACACATGGATGAGCCAATTTGGGGTGGAGAAACTTGATTGGCCTGCACCTCAACCCGATAAAATACCTTTGGGATAAATTAGAGCGGAGGCTATGACACGGGCCTTCTCGTCCAACATCAGTGCTTGACTTCACAAATGCGCTTCTGGAAGACTGGTCAAACATTCTTATAGACACACTCCTAAACCTTGTGGACAGCCTTCCCAGAAGAGTTGAAGCTGTTATTGCTGCACAGGGTGGGCCAACTCAATATTGAACCCTACAGACTAAGACTGGGGTGCCATTAAAGTTCATGTGTGTGTAAACTAAGGTGTTCCAATACTTTTGAAAATATAGTGTATGTATAGATATACATATTTCTTTTTGTACATCACGGGACACAGAGCCATTAATCATAATGTATGGGTTATATAGCCACCTATAGGTAAGGGCACTGGCAACCAATCAGAATTGGTAAACCCCTATATAAACCCTCCCACACAGAACGTACCTCCATTTTTTCACCAGTGTCTAAAGGTGAAGGTCGCTGTGGAGAGTCGCTGCACATGTTTTTTATGTTTTAAAGGAGAAGGGAGAAGATTATGCTACATACCCCAATCAAAGATCACTGGATCTAAGGAATTAGCTATCAGATCCATCTAAAACAGTCAATGGACTTAAAAGATGGTACCTGAGCCTCGGGGAGCAGATACAAGGTTTTGCCTGTAATGCTGTCCTTTTTAGGCGCTGGACGCTGGGATCCGGACCCTTGGAATATCAAACCCCAAAGGTGCTCCGTGCAGGGTGCTCTACAGGTCCAAGGCCGTGGCCTCTCTTATATAGGGGACCCAGTCCTTGAAGGTATCCAAGACAAAGCTCGCTGTGATGGGTGAAGATTGGATTCTTGCTTATAGTAGATTCCTGCGGCGGGACTGGTGAGTCCATTTTAAATATTTACACAGCAAACAAACCTTTAAGGTAAAATTGCAAATTGTAAATATTTTATGCACTGTTCCCTTAATAAGATTACAGAGACTTGTGCAAAGTATGTTTCTGCTTATAATTACACATATTGTAGCAAGTTTATGCAAAAGTATGTTTTAAAGCATGTTGTTATTACACTGTTTCTTACTCTGAGCTGATCACTTCAATAGTATCAGCTGTGACAAACAAGATTCAGCCTAAGCTGCTCTCAACCCATTTGTTTGTTGTGTTCGTCCTGGCGCATAAGCGTCCGCATGTTTGTCTCTTCCTTGACACGTGTCTATGGCGTAGGCCTATTCGGGTGCGTGCAGGAATTATTTTCCCCTTTAACCGCTTCCATACAGAGCAGTTAGACATCCTTCCTGCCCAGACCAATTTTCAGCTTTCAGCACTCTCACACTTTGAATGACAATTGCTCAGTCATGCTACACTGTAACCAAACAAAATTTTTATCATTTTTTTCACACAAATAGAGCTTTCTTTTGGTGGTATTTGATCACAACTGGGGTTTTTTTTTTTCCGTGATATATGCAAAAAAAGAGCAAAAATTTTGAGAAAAAAACACTTTTTTTTAGTTTCAATTATAAAATTTTGCAAAAAATTAATTTTTCTTCATACATTTGGGCCAAAATGTATACTGCTACATGTCTCTGGTAAAATTAACCCAAATTAGTGTATAATATTTAGTCTGTGTGAAAGTTATTGAGTCTAGAAGCTATGGTACCAATTACTGAAAATTGATCACACCAGATGTACTGACTGCCTATCTCCTTTCTTGAGGCCCTGAAATGTCAGGACAGTACAAATACTGCCCAAATGACCCCTTTTTGTAAAGTAGACAGTCCAAGGTATTTAGTAAGAGGCATGGTGGGTTTTTTGAAGTTGTAATTTTTTCCCACAATTCTTGGGAAAATGAAGAAAAATTTTTTTTTCTTTTTTTTCCCACAAAGTTGTCAATTTATAAGCTATTTCTAACACATAGCATGTACACAGCAAAAATTACACCCAAAAATACATTCTGCTACTCCTTCCGAGTATGGCGATACCACATGTGTGAGACTTTTACACAGCCTGGCCACAAAAAGAGACTCCATGTCCAAGAAGCACCTTCAGGCGTTCTAGGAGCATAAATACACATAAAACTTTCTTACTACCTATCACACTTTTCAAGGCCCTAGAGCACCAATACAATGGAAAAGTCCACAAAATTACCCCATTTTGGAAAGCAAACACTCCAACGTATATTCTATGAGGCATTATGGGTCGTTTGAACATATTTTTTTCCACAGGTTTTTGGAAAATATGGGAAAAAAATGAAAACTTTTTTTTTTACACAAAGTTGTCAATTTATAGGATATTCCTAACACATAGCATGTACACAGCAAAAATGACACCCCAAAATACATTCTGCCACTCCTCCTGAGTATGGCAATACCACATGTGTGAGATTTTTCACAGCCTAGCCATATAGAGGGGCCTAACATCCAAGGAGCACCATCATGCATCCTAGCCACTTGCCTAGGCCTATTTTTGACATTTGGTGTTTGCAAGCTAAAATCAGTTGTTTTGCTAGAAAACTGCTTAGAACCCCCAAACATTATATATTTTTTTTTAGCAGAGACCCTAGAGAATAAAATGGAGATTATTGCAATATTTTTTATCACACCGTATTTGTGCAGCGGTCTTCCAAACGCAATTTTTTGGGAAAAAATTCACTTTTTTTAATTAAAAAATAAGAAACCAGTAAAGTTAGCCCAATTTTTTTCCATAATGTGAAAGATAATGTTACGCCGAGTAAATAGATACCCAACATGTCATGTTTCAAAATTGCGCACGCTCACAGAATGGTGACAAACTTTGGTACTTAAAAATCCCCATAGGCGACAATTTAAAAATTTCTACAGGTTGCCATCTTTGAGTTACAGAGGAGGTCTCAAATTATTCCCCTTGCTCTAACGATCGCGGCGATACCTCACATGTGTGGTTTGAACACCGTTTACATATGTGGGCGGGGTTTCTGTATGCGTTCGCTTCTGTACGCGAGCTCACGGGGACAGGACCCCCAGGACCTCTTTTTTGTGAGATCTGGGGTCAAAAAGTCCTCAGATCTCACAAGTACACTAAAAGATAAAAAAAAAAAAAATTATTATATAAAATGAAAAAAAAAAAAAAAGGACCTTTAAACCGGTTGCTAGGCAACAACATTTTCCGTAGCTCCGGTCCTCCAAGACCATAGAGTCAAGTGAGGGCAAGCTTGCCCTCACTCGACATCCTGTCTGTGAGGATCTGGGACCGGATCGTTTTCCCTGCTGCCGGCGGGTCCGGTAAGCGGGGAAAAGGACCGGAACGCGGCGGGAGGGGGGGGGGGCGCCTCTTCCGCCATCCCGGAAGGGTGATCCCACGGCGAATCCGCTATCTGCTGCCATAACACCGGTATTTAGGTTTAAACGGAGGACGTATATAAACCTTTTTGGACTTGGACATGGTGGCTGTATGAAGGGTGACAGGTACTCGGGTACTTTGTTGGGCAGGTGACAGGTACTCTGGTACTGATGAGCGGGTGGCAGGTACTCGGGTACTCCGATAGGCAGGTGACAGGTACTCGGGTACTCTGCTGGGAGGTGACAGGCAGGTGATAGGTACTGATGAGTAGTACTGATACTGATAGGTGATAATGTACTGATGGGTACTGATGATCAGTACTGATACGTGATAGGTACTGATGAGTACTGATGAGTAGTGATGGGTACTGATGAGCAGGCGGCAAGTACTCGGGTACTTCAGGCGTCAGGTACTCTGATGAGCAGGTGGAAGGTACTCGGGTACTCTGATGGGTAGGTGACAGGTACTCAGGTACTCTGATGACGGGTACTCCGTTGACAGGTACTCAAAGTACCCGAGTACCTGTCATCAGAGTACCCGAGTACCTGTCATCAGAGTACCCGAGTACCCGTCATCAGAGTACCCGAGTATCTGTCATCAGAGTACCCGAGTACCCGTCATCAGAGTACCTGAGTACCCGTCATCAGAGTACATGTCATCAGAGTACCCGAGTACCCGTCATCAGAGTACCCAAGTACCTGTCATCAGAGTACCCGAATACCTGTCATCAGAGTACCCGAGTACCTGTCATCAGAGTACCCGAATACCTGTCACCAGCCTATCAGAGTACCCGAGTACCTGTCATCTGAGTACCTGATGGCCTGATGGGCTGGTGACAGGTACTCGGGTACTTTGATGGGCTAGTGACAGGTGCTCTTTATTGGGGGGGGGTGGGGGCAATCAGTGTGTTTAGCATGCACTGTAATCAGTAACTAGCTGTTACCACAATCTCCTCCTCACACAGGATCAGTGTGTGAGGAGGAGAACACGGTGACAGCTAGTTACCGTGTTCTCTGTTGACATTTGTGACCGGCTGTGATTGGACACAGCCGGTCACGTGGTAAAGAGCCAATTTCATTGGCTCTTTACCTAGATCGGGGATCGACTCTGTCCGAGGGACGAGCCTCGTCCCCGATTGCTGCTCTGCGCGCCCCCGGGGGCGCGCATTGCAGAGAGAACGAGCGGCTCGTGCTGGAGCCGCTCATGTGATCGGCTGTGATTGACACAGCCGATCACATGGTAAACAGCCAATTTCTATTCGCTGTTTACCTTGATCAGGGATGGGCTATGTCCAAGGGATGAGCCTCACCCCCGATCGCCGCGCTGCGCGCCCCCGGGGGGGCGCAGTAGAGGGGAGATCCGGGCGACGTCATATGACGGCGGCCCGGATCCTTACAACCACTTAGCCGACGTCATATTACATGACTCGGTATGAAAGTGGTTAAGTACAGGCGTACTTAAAGGCATACCACGCGGTGGGCGTGTTCTAACACAATTGGCGTGCACGTGGACGCCACGTACCACGCCGCACATGCATAAAAGGGCGCGGTCTGCAAGGAACTGTCTCCGACACACTAGCCTCTGTCACAGGCTGAAAGGGACACAGAGCAGCAGCATCTGGGTTGCGTGAGTCACTGTGGGTTTATGTTACTGGCACAAACAGGTCCTGTAACTGGGGATAATCAGTGCTGTGTGCATTAGGCTGTATAAGCTTGGCACAAGCCTTGAGTACACTTAAAAGTTAGTACCTCAAGTTTGTCTTGCTATAAAGCAATGTCTGCCCAAAAAAGGGCTGGAGGGGGCACAGTTGGAAAAGGCACTATGATGCCACCCTCAGGCCTTGAAGGTCCTATTCGTGCTTCCACTGCGTCTACTCCTCTTGAGAGGCCAGAGGCATCTAGCCAATGTGAGCCATTATGGTTGTCAGGCATAGTAGCTACTCCGTGTACTTCTGCCACAGCCTATGTCACTAAGAATGATTTGACATTGGCATTAGCCAGCCAGGAGGGTAGGATTGCTGACATGATTGCAGCACCACATGTAGGAAAGAAACGGGATAGATCCCCCTCTCCTGAGCCCCCCCCCCTGAATCAGTTCAGGATTGGGCCGAGGACAGACTTGTATAAAGTATTCAAAATTTCTACTTGAGTAAAAGTACAAGTGCTCGATCAAAAAGTGACTTGAGTAGAAGTGGAAGTGCTCGCAGAAAAAGTTACTTAAGTGGAAGTACTAAAGTATTCAACATTTTTTTTACTTAAGTATTGCAAGTAGTTTTTTCAAAAAATTTGCTACTTAAGTACTAAAAGTAAAAAGTACCAGTAGTTTTGAAAAATAAATTCTACTCAAGTACTGAAAGTAGAAGTAGAAGTACTGTGTTATGTAGTTATTAAAGAAAGAAGTCAAAAGTTTGAACATCATATTGTTTTTTATTATTTCAAATGATTTATTCAAATGATTAACCTAAAGGACAATCACAATTCCTTAGGCTGTAACTTTTTGTAAACAAAAAACAGATAAAGTATGTCCTTCCCTTCCCCTTTTAAAGCCAGGGGTGGTCTCCTTCCTGAGCTTCCTCACTCTCACAGCCAGGCAGATCACTTGAAGTTGAAGGGCCAGGGGTGGAAGGCGGTGTTTTTGGTTCGTCCATCTTTTCAGCTGATCAAAAGGCAGAACAGGAGCATGCGCAGTCTTCTTAATCGCGGTTTGATTTGATTTGCTCAATTGATGATGATGTGCCAGGCCAGCTTCATCAAACCTACAACGCTTAAAGTGAAAAATGCATCAAAAACTACTAACAAAGTGGCTGTGCTAAAAATGCTAATAAAGTGCCTGCAATTATATTATATATATATATATTCTTCTTGTATTCAAAATCATCGCCCACAGTATCGAAAATAAAGTGACATGTCTTTGCTAAATGCAGTGCAAATTATTCCCACAATGTAAATGTAATTCATATAAAATATATATGACAATACCACAATAAAATAAGTTGTGATTGTGAATAAGATAGGTGCAAGTTTAAGTGTGTAAACTAAACTTTAGAACGAAAAGTCCATAACTGAATTCCAGTGTGCAATCTAAGAAGTGCTTGTCACTTGCTGTCAGATGCTTCCACCTTTCTTCTGTGATCTGCTCAAGTAAAGTGGTGGACTGGATAGCCTCTCTCTCTGCCTCTCACCTTAGTAGCACTGGCACTGCACTGGTTCAAAAAGCTGTCTATATTATTTTCATTATAAGAACTTGTCAGAACATGCTTCCACCACCTGTCCTTCACACTAGTGGTGCTCATTTGCTTTGCTCAAGTCAAGTGCCACTGCCAGTGGCCACTGCAGTGCAGGCACAGCCGCACAGGCAGAGGCAGGCCGCAGGAAGCACAGGCACCACCAACACAACACTTATGGTCCATGGACCATGGATGGTCGGATAATCATCATAGCCGTCAGTCTCACTCTTCTTGGTTCAAAAAAGCCACCCATGACCCGTGTGTATATAATATATTAATATTTTATATTGATTATTTGATTCTCAAATGGCACATTTGCCATGGCAAGGATTAGGCCCTCTCCACGGTCCACCTCACTCACCTCATAGAGAAAAAGATGAGATAACGAAGAAAATGCTCCGAGTCCCGCCGCCCGTGTCACAACTCCTCTCAGTAAGGGCCCTAAGGGGTGGAGTCTGAGTGACACACAACACGTCTAGAGGCAGAGACCTCGAGCAGGAAGACGGCAGCACGGCTCCTCCAGTGCGGTCTTAACTTGATGATCATGACAGTGATTCCGCGGGCCGCGGCGCGAGCGAGGCTGTGGGATTGATTGAATTGAGTTGTGCTGCCTACTGCTACACGCTACCTACTACTACTACTACTAAATTGTGAGTCAGTATATTTTATTTAATTTTTATATATAAAAGCGGTATTGTTGAGCACTACTAGCCACTAGATCTCCTGGCTGTCACTTTGTCACATGTTGGGGAATCACAGCGGCTCGGCTCCAGAAGTGGCGGGTGTCCCCGTCATCCTGCCAGGGCCGCCAAGAAGTTCATCACCTAATCTTAAGTTATTAATATCTTATGAGGAGAGGACCTATGAGATTGAGAATTGAAATAATTAAATATATATGGCTTTTTGAACCAGTGCAGTCAGTGCCAGTGCCACAGTGCCACCCAGACGCTATCCACCAGTGCCACCACCATTAAGTGTGTTGGTCGGTCACTCTAGCACTGAAGGAGGTGGAAGCATCTGACAAGTGAAGTGACACTTTAGATTTGCACACTGGAATTCATTTATGGACTTTTCGTTATAGATAGGTTTACACACTTCAACCTGACCTAACTTATTTCATAACTTATTTTATTGTGATTTATTGTCATATTTTATATGAATTGAATTTACTGTTACATTGTGGGAATAATTATTTTCACTGCATTTAGGCTTTAGCACATTCATGTCACTTTATTTTTGATACTGTGTGGAGTGTGGGCAGGGCACTGGGGGCAACAATGATATTATATCGATTGCACAGGCACTTTATTCGCACAGCCAAGTTGTGTTTGTTAGTAGTTTCTTGATGCACTTTAAGCGCTGTAGCACAATTTATTTGTTTGTTTCATATTTTCTTTTTATTGGAAAGATTTGGTATAGCAGCTTTTATTATACACAGCCTTTATTTTCGCATGCGCTGATTTACAAATGACATTATACACATTTTTTTGAGCTTTATGTAACCTGCCATCTACTGTTCTGGCAGTGGTAATTTTTTTAAAAGTAACGAGTAATTATGCAGCACAAAAAAAAAATACTTGAGTAGAAGTATCGAAATCATCGAAAAAATGTAGTGAAGTAAAAGTAGAAGTAGGAGAAAAAAATTCTACTCTAGGAAAGTACAGATACCGCATTTCGGTACTTAAGTACAGTACTTAAGTAGTTCTACTTCGTTACTATACATCTCTGGCCGAGGATGTGTAAGATGTAGCTGATGGTGACCCTATAGAAGGTCAACTTGAAGTTTCCACTTCTGGGGAGTCAGAGTCAGAGGAGTCTCTATCAGCCTCTCAAACCCAGAGATTGTTTATTCAGTCTCTTACTGAGATGGTCCGGTCTGGATATAAGTTTCCTCTCCTAGAGACAAATAAAGCCTCTTTTTCCTCTCTAGGCTCATTGCGTCCTCCTCAGAGGCCTGGGACATTTCCCATACATCCGCTTTTGGAGCAAGAAGTGTATAATGATCGGGATCATCCTGATAGAATTTGTGTTCCTCCTAAAATGTTTTCATTGTTACATCCTATGGAGGAAATGTTTACTAAGCCACCATTTCTTCGGTTAACAAGAGTTTAACCTGCCCTGTGGATAATGCCCAGGTGTTTAAAGATCCAGCTGATAAAAGGTTGGAGTCTTTATTGAAGGCTTCCTTTGCAGTTGCAGGTTCTACAGTACAACCAGCACTAGCAGCCATAGGAGTGTGTCAGTCTTTGAAAGACCGCATAAAGGGAGTGTCCAAGACAATTCCCTTCAAGGAGAGTCTATGGAAGATCTGTCAGAGCGCCTTGCACTTTGTGTTTCGCAGTAGATGCTCTTACGAACTCCATAAGGCAAATGTCACGGTTTGCTCTGATGACAGTGAATATGCGCAGAATCCTTTGGTTGAAGACCTGGTCTGCGGAATTACCATGTAAAAAATTATTGGCTAGCTTCCCCTTTCAGGGAGAACGCCTTTTTGGTGATGATCTGGATAAGTATATCCAAAAGATCTCGGGGGAAGAGTACATTGCTACCTGTAAAGAGGAAGAGCAGGCGTCCTTCCTTTAAAATCCCCAGCTCTCAAAATACCAGTGTGTCTAATTCCAGGCAGTGGCGACGGCCTCGACCGTCTGCTTCCAGATCTTATCTTTCGGGGCAGGTTCAGAAAAAGCCCTGGGCCCAGAGATCAACCAAGTCTTCCTCTAAGCCCTCTCTGTGAGGGGGCGCCCCTACTCACCTGGGTGGGGGGAAGGCTTCTGCAGTTCTCAGGGGTATGGGTGGAGTCAATTCAAGACAACTGGGTTGTCTCTACCGTTTCACAGGGATACAAGCTGGAGTTTCGGGTGTTCCCATATCCTTGGTTTGTAAGGTCAAGCATACCAACAGATCCCCTAAAAAGAAAGTCTCTCTTTCAAGTATTGGACCAGCTGAGAGCTCAAAGGGTGATAACCAAGGTTCCAGAGAACGAAAGGTTCAAGGGTTTTTACTCAAACCTGTTCTTAATCCCTAAACCAAGCGGGGATGTGAGACCCAGGGCTTTTTTTCAGCGGGAACGCGGGGGAACGCAGTTCCGGCACCTCCAGAACTAAATGTATGTAATGGCAAGGGGTGCTGGGGTGTGCTGGTGGGTCTATTGATGCTGGCTAATAGGGAATCTATTGCTGCTATTTTTGCAGAGGATGGGGGTCTATTGTTGTTGGGGAGGTCTTCTGTTGCTCATGGGGATTTATTGTTGCTGGGTGGGTCTTTTGTTTCTGGTGGGTCAGTTGTTGCTGGGAGGGATTTATTGTTGAGGGAGGGATCTTTGTTGCCGGCTGCTGGAGGGTCTATTGATGCTGGCTACTGGGGAATCTAGAGTTGCTGGAGGGGATCTATTTGCTGCTAGAGGGGATCTATTTGCGCAGATGGTCTATTGTTGCTGGGGAAGTCTGTTGTTGCTGGTGGGGTATCATGTTGCAGGGAATCAATCATTGCTGGGAGGGATCTACTGTTGAGGGAGGGGTCTAATGCTGCTGGCTGCTGGAGAGTCTATTGATGCTTGATGTTGGAAGTCCATTGTTGCAGGGGTGGATCTATTGTCGCTGGGGTGTCCATTGTTTCTAGATCTATTATGTTGCCTTTCTTATTATCGTTAATTCTCTAAAAGGGGTGGTACTGGGAGGTGGGTAGGAGGTGAAACCAAGGAACGGTGCTCAGGGGTGGGTAGGGGACAGAGTCAAGGGGTGACTCAGAAGGGAGGAGTTCCTGCACCTATTCTCTGAGAAAAAAAGCCCTGGTGAGACCTATTCTGTATCTCAAAGCTTTAAACCAGTCAATTCGTTCAATTCGTTCAGTCATAGCCTCACTACAGGGAAAGAAATTTCTAGCATACATAGACATCAAGGAGGCATATCTTCATGTGCCTATTTTTCAGGCCCATCAAAGGTTTCTTCGTTTTGCAATAGGAAACCATCATTTTCAGTTTGTGGCCCTGCCCTTCGGGTTAGCCACAGCTCCAAGAGTGTTCACAAAGACCCTAGCTCCAGTATTGGCTGTTCTAAGGTTCCGAGGGATATCTGTAATAGGATATCTAGACAATCTATTACTAATAGATCGATCTACATCGACATCAGACAGTACAAGTTCCAGAACGTCTGGGTTGGATACTGAACTTAGCAAAGTCAGCATTACAGCCTGGGTCTTCTTATGGACACGGTGCAGGCAAAGATATTCTTGCCAGCAAGAAGGGTCTCAGACCTGAAGGATCAGGTTCGGTCCATAGTAAGGTTGAGATATCCTTCTGGTGTCCGCATTCGAAGCTATTCCCTATGCTCAATTCCATGCCAGACCCTTGCAGAACAACATTCTGTCAGCTTGGAGTGGGCAAGTTCAGTTCCTGGACTGGCCCATGTCTCTGGTACCAAGGGTACAGCGGAGTTTGAATTGATGGTTGTTGACAAGAAATCTGGTGAAGGGGAAATCCTTTCTTCCAGTGACTTGGAAGGTAGTAACCACAGATACCAGTCTCTCCGGCTGGGGAGCAGTTCTGGAGGAAGCTACTGTCCAGGGGAAATGGTCTTGGGTAGAGAGTTGTCTCTCCATCAACGTTCTGGAAATTCATGCAGTCAGTCTGGGCCCTAAAATTCTTTGGATGCCCAGACTTTGGGGTCACTCTGTCAGGGTGCAATCCGACGATGCCATGGCTGTGGATTATGTCAACCATCAAGGAGGTACAAGGAGTCGCTCAGCCCAGAAAAAGGTGGATCATTCTGTCCTGGGCAGAGAGGTTTGTGCCATGCCTGACAGCAATGTTTATTCCAGGAATAGAGAACTGGCAGGCAGATTTTTTGAGCCGTCAACAGATGTTTCCAGGGGAATGGTCCTTACATCCCAAGATTTTTCAATCAACCTGCCTACACTGGGGGGTCCCAGACGTAGATCTGTTGGCATCCAGGTTTAACAACAAGTTGGAGAGATTTGTGTCCAGGACCAGGGATCCACTTGCAGTCGGGGTGGATGCTTTGGTGACCCCTTGGGAGGAGTTTTCCCTGATTTATACCTTCCCTCTGGTGCAGCTGATACCGCGTCTGTTGCGCAGGATCCAGCTAGAGGGGAAACCAGTAATTCTGGTAGCTCCGGCATAGCCGAGGAGGATTTGGTATGCACAAATCCAGAAGTTGGCAGTGACAAGGCCTTGGGTTCTTCCATTGCTTCCAGACCTGCTCTCTCAAGGTCCGATATTCCACCCTGCTGAAAGTCTCTAAATTTGACAGCTTGGCTATTGAAGCCTTAATCTTGAAGGAGCAGGGTGTATCTGGCCCGGCAGTTCATACGCTGATAAACGCTAGGAAACTTGTTTCTAGAAATATTTATTACAGTGTCTGGAAGTCCTACATTGCCTGGTGTGAAGCCAGGAAATGGCATCCCGCTCATATATTATAGAGAGAATTCTAGTTTTCCTGCAAGCGGGGGTGGATATGAAATTAGCTTTGAGCAGGATTAAAGGGCAGATTTCAGCTTTATCGGTTTGTTTCCAGGAACCGATCACTTCCCATTCGTTGGTCCAAACCTTCGTCCAGGGAATATTGCATTTGCTTCCACCTATGAAGCCACCACTGTGTCCTTGGGACTTGAATTTGGTGCTGGCAGTTTTACAAAAACAGCCTCTTGAACCCCTGAGGTAGGCTTCCCTGGTTCTTTTGACCAGAAAACTGGTCTTTTTAATTGTGATAACTTTAGCTAGAAGGGTATCGGAACTAGCAGCTATTTCCTGTAAAGAGCCATTTTTGATATTTTATCAAGATAGGGTGATTTTACGTCCACACCCAGATTTTTTGTCTAAGGTAGTGTCCGCCTTTCATTTGAATCAGGACATTATACTACCTTCATTTTTTCCAGATCCTCACTCAGAGGAGGAAAAGTTATTACATTCGCTTGATGTAGTGCATGTACTTCAATTTTACTTAAGGGAGACTGCTCAGATTCGTAAGACCGAGAGTTAGTTTTTGCTGTCAGAAGGACCCAGAAAGGGTTGGCAACATCTAAATCTACAATTTCTTTCTGGATTCACCAGGTTATTACCCAGGCATATGGTTTAGTAGGAAAGGTTCCACTTTTCCCTGTAAAGGCACATTGTACGAGAGGAGTAGGGGCCTCTTGGGCACATCGCCATCAAGCCTCTATGGCTCAGATTTGCAAGGCCGTGACTTGGTCGCTGGTACATATGTTCACTAGTTTTCTACAGAGTGGATGTTGGGACCCAGGAGGAGTCTGCTTTTGGCTGCAGTGTTCTGCAGGCAGCGGTATAATCCTTCTTTTGGGGTCAGAAGGTGGTATTTTTTGGTGTCCCCCTCCTCAGATGCATTGCTTTGGGACATCCCATATGTTATGATTAATGGCTCTGTGTCCAGTGATGTACAAAAAGAAAAATGGATTTTTAATTCATACCTGTAAAATCCATTTCTTGAAGTACATCAGGGGACACAGAGGTCCCTCCCCTCTTCTATGGGGTCTTTATTGCTTGCTACAAAACTGATGTACTTCCTGTGTGGGAGGGGTTATCTAGGGGGTCATCAACTCTGATTGGTTGCCAGTGCCCTTCAACTATAGGTATATAACCCATATGTTATGATTAATGGCTCTGTGTCCCGTGATGTACTTTAGGAAATGGATTTTACAGGTAAGTATGAAATAAAAATGTATTTGTATAGAATACAAAGCTCCCTGTGAATGATTGAGCAATGACTTGACTCAATTTGTATCTGGAAGTGGGACAGAAAGATCTTGTCCCACTGCCAAAACACCAACCATGGGTCAGTGGTGTTGTGTGCAGTAATCTCTAGCTACGCAATCCGCAAGCGTTAATGGCGTGAAGTAACCTCTGGCAACCCCATTATTGAGCAGTAATGGTGTGCGGTAACCTCTAGCAACCCAATAAGTGAGCAGTAATGTGCAGTAACCTCTGGCAACCAATTAGTGAGTGGTAATGTTTGCGGTAATCTCTAGCAACCCAATCAGTGAGTATTAATGGTGTGCACTGCAGTAACCTCTGGGAACCCAATCAGTGAGCGGTAATGGTGTGCAGTAACCTCTGGAAACCCAATCAGTGAGAGGTAATGGTGTGCAGTAATCTCTAGCAACCAATGGGTGAGTGGTAATGTGTGCAGTAATCTCTAGAAACCCAATCAGTGGACAGTAATGGTGTGCAGCAATCTCTAGCAAACCAAGCAGTGAGCGGTAATGGTGTGCAGTAATCTCTAGCAACCCAATCAGTGAGCGGTAAGGGTGTGCAGTAATCTCTAGCAACCCAATCAGTGAGCAGTAATGGTATGCAGTTACCTCTAGCAACCCAATCATTGAGCGGTAATGTGTGCAGTAATCTCTAGCAACCCAATCAATGGGCAATAATGGTGTGCAGTAATCTCTAGCAACTCAATCAGTGATTTGTAATGGTGTGCAGTAACTTCTAGCAATCTAATCAGTCAGCGGTAATGGTGTGCAGTAACCTTTAGCAACCATTCAGGGAGCGGTAATGATGTGCAGTAACCTCTAGCAACCAATCAGTGAATGGCAATGAAGTGCAGTAACTTCTAGCAACCCAATCAGTGAGCAGAAATGGTTTGCAGTAACCTATAATAGCCGTGATGGTGTGCAGTTAGCTCTATCAACCAATCAGTGAGCGGTACTGATGTGCAGTAACCTAGCAACCAATCTGTGAGGGGTAATGATGTGCAGTAACCTCTAGTAACAAACTAGTGAGCAGTAAGGATGTGCAGTAACCTCTAGCAACTAATCAATGAGCCTGGACCGCTCAGTGAATGTAGACCAATTCTTTAGGTTTACATTATTAAAGTGATACTAAAAATCTTTCTTTCAAAAAATAAAATAAATAGCAAACATGTTATACTTACCTGCTCTGTGTAATAATTTTGCATAGAGCAGCCCCGATTTCCTCTTTTTGGGTCCCCCGCTTGTGCTCCTAGCCCCTCCCTCCTGCCGAGTGCGCCCAGAGCAAGCAGCTTACAATGGGGGCACCCAAGCAGGCTCGTTTCCATCCATTTACACACAGAGCTGTGGCTTGGCCCCGCCCCCTCTCTCTCCTCATTGGCTCATGCACATCGCTAGATTGAGATGCTGCCCTGCTGAGTATTTAGGGGCTGCTGCACAGAGGTGTTTTTTTTTTACCTTCGTGCATAGAATGCATATAGGTACAAAACCTAGAGCCACTTTAAAGTTTTTTTTAGATAAGTCAGTGTGTGTGTTTGCTTGTTTTTTGTGTGGGCGGGCCTGGGGACCCAAGAAAAAGTTTGCCCAGGGTCCAATCAATATTAAAAGACAGCCCTGAAACAGCTTATACAGCACACATAGGAGCTGAATCTCTTTTCCAATAATAAGAAATAAAAGTAAGCTCCTAACAGTCTTGTTTAGCTAAAGAAGACAGTGATGGTAAAAGCAAACACCGGTGGCACAGGAATTCCAAAGAAGACCTATTCCAGATGGTGCAGGCCTCAGCCTGCCAGTTATGTCTCTCATTTCTCTTCTTGGCTCTCTTTAGTGTAATATCACAAAGATGGACAACAAATAATATAGAAGCCTTTTTTTCTACTTATTGCTTTCTCTGTATTCTAGCACCAAAATAAGGTCATATTATCAGGCGGTAAATAAACCAACTTGCTTTGTTTGCCAATGTTTACAAAATACAGCGTCTGAAAAGCTAATGAATCAGATTTATTTGTCAGTAGAAACAGTGTTATGTATCCCAAGTATTCCTGATTCTCTTTGCTCTGCATATGTCCAGCACAACAGTAGGGCCTATAAATCATTCTTAAAATGGCAAACCTTCCAGCACTGGCATTGGTAATGTAATAAATACACAACAGTCACACACAATTTCATAACCAGCAGAAAACAACAACTATAAGGCCCCTTTCACACTTGTGCAACTTGTCTTGTGATTTGGGACTGCAAAGTCGCATGACAAGTCGTACTCCATGACTTCCAATAAGTACCATTCATATCTGTACGACTTGAAGTCGCAACGACTTCAAAGTAGTCAGTGCACTACTTTGGGCCGATTTGAATGCATTTTGAGTCCATAGACCTAGAGGCATTGCTTCAAGTCCAGTCAAAATCTCGTCAAAACCACTGTAAAATTGTGGAAAAGTTGCACAACTTTTAGGTCGCATAAATGTGAAAGGGGCCTCACTTTGTTTAGAAACAATACAAGTGATCCTAACAATGCAACATGGTGTAGAGGGCACAGTGGTACCATTACATTAATGCTTCAACTCCAAGTCTATAGGGACACTACTTGTAAGCAGGGATTTAATATCCCTGTTAGGAAGACCCCTACCCTGGGTGGATACTATAGGTGGGGCTAGCTAGGTCCCTTTATAATCTAGAGCAGGGGTCTTCAAACTATGGCCCTCCAGCTGTTCAGGAACTACAATTCCCATCATGCCTAGTCATGTCTGTGAATGTCAGGGTTTTACAATGGAATGTGTAGTTCTGCTGGAGGGCCGTAGTTTGAGGATCCCTGATCTACAGCCATAAGAGTTTTGGGCAGAGGTTGATGGAAGAGGCTACCTTCAGTATACTATTATGTAAGCTTGATATCCCAGGAAGTGAACTCTCTGGGGTAGGCCTGGTATGATATCCATTGGAGAACCCACCTAAGGGGACCTGCAGTGAGGGAAATGAAAGGCTGATTGTCAATCCTACATTAAAGTTGAACTTGGACTGTGCAGTGTTACTAATTCAGAGTGTAAAGAGGTGAAGTTGTGTTTTGGCAAAGAACTGTACATCCTGTTTCTGCTGCAGTAAAACATTAAAAAGGCTGAACATGTGGACAATGCTTTATTTCTGCAGGTGGGACTTGGACCAGGAGATTGTGAGTAATCAAGATGATGAAGTTCTATCATGTTCAAGTTATGTGGTGCTCTATTTTTTAACCAGCATGGGCATTGCTGGCAGCAAATCAGGGCCCTGTTTACCAGTAGTAACTAAAACCTGTCATAAAATAGTAGGGGCTTGAGTGCATAGACTGGAAGCACTGAGCAGACTGTATACCGTATCTGTCTTCTCTGCACAGCCATAATTCAGAAAGTGGCATGTGTTTGTCACAGATCGGCAGCAAAGCTTATCTGCTGCTTGTGTTTCTACCAAAATGTGCTTTTGTTGATATTCAGGCCTTGGTATAGTCGTCACCAGATTCCACATACTGATTGACATAACAGTCCCCACCCAGCCTGTCAATCAATTCCACTATTTAGCTGTGCTTAGGACAAAAGCCATTGCTTTCAGTCCATGTTAGTTCCTGTTCTTCTGCAAATCTCTGGTTACCATGCTCTTGTTGTATCCCAGCTCAGCTGCTATCTGCATGGGTGTGTCTGAGGACCACAACTTAGTACACCCACCACAGAAAGCCCACCGTTCCTTGCTGGGTGCTCTGGATAAGATCTGGTAGTTTGTACTCAGACTTTGCACATCTGCCCTTGTTAGGAAGTAGAATTCACATCTTTCATAGTGTCACATTGCAATAACATAATTATAGATGTCTTATGAGCCATGAAATCTTAAAGTGGTTCTAAAGCCTAAACATTTTTTTACCCTAATGCATTCCTGGCATTAAGGTAAAAAAAAAATGTGGGCAAAACCATTGCCCCGTCCCCCAATACTTACTTGAGTCCACACTCATTCTAGCTCATCTGCAATGGCTCTCTCCTCTCACCTCTTGGTCTCACAGGCTTTGCTGAGGCAGTGAGAGCCATTGGCTCCCACTGCTGTTAATCATATCCTGTGATGGAGGAGGGGGGTGGGGCCGAGCTGTGCTGTCTGTGTCAAGTGACGCAGGTATCATGTCTCAGGAGGGGGCTCGCAGGTGTGCCACAACAGTAAACGGCTTCCTATGGTGGCACACCGAGAAGAGGAGGAGCCAGGAGCTCCCCCAGGGGACCACAGAGCAGATAAATATAAACCTTTTATTTATTTATTTATTTATTTATTTGTTTTTAATGTTGAGTTTACAATCACTTTAACACGCCTGTAGAGTGATCAGTGTAGAAATATGTGTTTCTGATTATGCAAAGAAATGCTGCATGCTGGATTTGTACATAAAATCAATTTTGTTTCCTTCCCATTCATACCTGTCTACTTTCAGTGCATCCGGAAAGTATTTACAGTGCTTCACTTTTTCCACATTTTATGTTACAGCCTTATTTCAAAATGGATTCAATTAATTATTTTCCTCAAAATTCTACAAACCATTCCCCGTACCGACAACATGAAAGAAGGTTGTTTAACCACTTGCCGACCGCCCACCGTAATATTACTGCAGCAGGGCGCCTAGGCTGCATCCAGTCACGTAGTACTATGTGACTGGAGTGCATGTGGTTTCGGCACCGCCGGAGCCGCACTACCACTGTGTTAAGACACAGCGGGAGGCGGGCCGCGGGAGGCGGGCCGCGGGAGAAGCGGCGGCGATTGCCGCTGCCCTCGTGCGATGGTCCGGGAAACCGAGAGAATACCCGCCTGCTTGTGTAAACAAAGCAGGCAGATCTTCTGTCAGACAGGCAGGGACAGATCAGCAGTTTCAGCTAAGCTGAAACTGCGATCTGTCTGGGCCTGTCACCGAAAGCCACCCCACCCCCCCCCACACACACACACACACAGTCAGTAAGCATATTAGGCACACATTTAACCCCATTGATCACCCCCAGTATTAACCCCTTCCCTGCCAGTGTCATTTATACAGTAACAGTGCATATTATTTAGCACTGATTACTGTATTAGTGTTACTGGTCCCCGAAAAGTGTCAAAAATGTTAGTTAGGGGTCCGATCTGTCCGCCGCAATGTCACAGTCCCGCTAAAAATCGCAGATCGCCGCCATTACTAATAAACAATAAATAAATAAATAAAAATTCCAAAAATCTATCCCATAGTTTGTAAATGCTATAACTTTTGCTCAAACCAATTAAAATACGCTTTTTGGGATTTTTCTTACAAAAAATATGTAGCAGAATACAAATTGGCGTACATTGATAAAAATTTAATTTTTAAACATTTTTATTGGAAATGTTTTATAGCAGAAAGTAAAAAATATGGCTTTTTTTTCAAAATTGTCGCTCTTTTTTGTTTATAGTGCAAAATCTAAAAACCGCAGAGGTGATCAAATGCCACCAAAAGAAAGCTCTATTTGTGGGAAAAAAAGGACATCAATTGTATTTGGGAACAGCATTGCACGACCGCTCAATTTTCCGTTAAAGTAAGGCAGTGCCGAATCGCAAAAAATGGCCTGGTCATTAAGGGGGTAAAACCTTCCAGGCTGAAGTGGTTAAAATATTTTCAAATTTATTAAAAATAAAAAACAAAAAAATCACATGTACATTAGTGCATACGTATTCACAGCCTTTGCCATGACATTCAAAACTGAGCTCAGGTACATTCTGTTTCCAATGATCATCCTTGAGATTTTTCTACAAGTTGGAGTCTACCTGTGGTAAATTCAGTTGATTGGACATGATTTGGAAAGGCACACACCTGTCTATATAAGGTTCCACTGTTAACAGTGCATGTCAGAGCACAAACCAAGCCATGAAGTCCAAAGAATTGTCTGTAGACCTCTGAGACAGGATTGTATTAAGGCACAGATCTGGGGAAGGACACAGAAAAATGTCTGCAGCCAATGAGCACAGTGGCCTCCATCATCCCTAAATGGAAAACAGTTGGAACCACCAGGACCCTTCCTAGAGCAGGCCACTTGGCCAAGCTGAATGATAAGGGGAGAAGGGCCATAGTCAGGGAGATGACCAAGAACCCGATGGTCCCTCTGACAGAGCTCCAGTGCTTCTCTGCGGAGACAGGAGAACCTTCCAGAAGAACAACCATCTCTACAGCACTCCACCAATCAAGCCTGTATGGTAGAGTGGCCAGACGAAAGCCACTCCTCAGTATAAGGCACATGACAGCCTGCCTTGAGTTTGCCAAAAGGCACCTAAAGGACTCTCAGACCATAGGAATCAAAATTCTCTGGTCTGGCAAAACAAAGATTAAACTCTGTGGCCTGAATGGCAAGCATCATGTCTGGAGCAAACCAGGCACCGCTCATCACCTGGCCAATACCATCCCTACAGTAAAGCATGGTGGTGGAAATATCATGCTGTGTGGATGTTTTTCAGTGGCAGGAACTGGGAGACTAATCAGGATCGAGGGAAAGATGAATGCAGCAATGTATAGAGACATCCTTGATAAAAGCCTGCTCCAGAGTGCTCTGGAACTCAGACTGGAGTGAAGGTATGTACATCTTCCACCAGGAGTGGCTACAGGATAACTCTGTGAATGTCCGTAAGTGGCCCAGACTTGAAACTGATTGAACATCTCTGGAGAGATCTGAAAATGGATGTGCATGATGCTCCCCATCATGGAGCTTGAGAGGTCCTGCAAAGAAGAATGGGAGAACTGCTCAAAAATAGGTGTGCCAAGCTTGTAACATCATACTCAAAAAGACTTTAGGCTCTAATTGGTGCCAAAGGTGTTTCAAAAGGTATTGAGCAAAGGCTGTGAATACTTACGTACATGTGATTTTTTTTGTTTTTATTTTTAATAAATTTGCAAAGATTTCAAACAAACTTCTTTCACATTGTCATTATAGGGTATTGTTTGTAGCATTTTGAAGAAAATAATGAATTTATTACATTTTGGAATAAGACTGTAACATAACAAAATGTGGAAAAAGTGCTGTGAATACTTTCTGGATGCACTGTATACCCTCAGAAGCATCCCTGTTAGCTCATGCATACTCTGTTACTCCTGCCCCCTCTGCTGTGGCAGTAGGGTCTCGGGGGTGCCTGTAGGGTATGCTGACATCATTAGCACTGGGGGCATTGGCTAGTGTAAACAGGGACGTTCCCACCAGGACAAATGTTTTACATTTGGCTGTCTACATGTATAGGGATCCTCACCTGAAAAATCCTGTGTTCTTTTGGTTTGCCTTTATTTACCTTTATCCACTTCAAAGGGATCTGGTTAGTACATGGACCCTACTCCTGCATAACTATATACTTCACATTGCTGTTGTTGAGCTCTTAATCTGCTCTGAGCGCACCTCCAGAGGCAGTAACTCTGACCTGCCCCTTTGTTCAGCTTGCATTGTGCCAGCGCTGTTCTTAGGCAATCACTTGGTGCCAAACACAGGCACACTCAGTCAGTCACCTTCTCCAGAGAAGTGTCGTCAATCAGCAGAAGGGGGACCATCCTAGCTCTAGATCCACTGCACCAATCAAAACTGGACAAAGTGCTACATGCAATTTGTTCCTCGGGGGACGGAATAAAGAAAATGTATGAATGGTGAGACTTCTTCTTTTAGGCCAATTTAGGCAGAAGCCATCTATCTTATCCATATGCTTTTAGAGTGGGCAATGGAATAAATTCGAGAAGGCCTACAAAATCACAAGGATAAAACACATTAAACCTACAAGCCAAACCCAGGAGTCCAGAGTTGCAATGCTACACTAAGCTACAGTCAGGTCCATAAATATTGGGACATCAACACAATTCTAATCTTTTTGGCTCTATACACCACCACAATAGATTTGAAAGGAAACCAAAAAGATGTGCTTTAACTGCAGACTTTCAGCTTTAATTTGAGGGTACTTACATCCAAATCAGGTGAAAGGTGTAGGAATTACAACAGTTTGTATATGTGCCTCCAACTTTTTAAGGGACCAAAAGTAATGGGACAATTGGCTGCTCAGCTGTTCCATGGCCAGGTGTGTGTTATTCCCTCATTATCCCATTTACAAGGAGCAGATAAAAGGTCCAGAGCTAATTTCAAGTGTGCTATTTGCATTTGGAATCTGTTGCTGTCAACTCTCAATATGAGAACCAAAGAGCTGTCACTATCAGTGAAGCAAGCCATCATTAGGCTGAAAAAACAAAACAAACCCATCAGAGAGATAGCAAAAACATTAGGTGTGACCAAATCCACTGTTTGGAACATCCTTAAAAAGAAAGAATGCACCGGTGATCTCAGCAACACCAAAAGACCCGGAAGACCACTGAAAACAACTGTGGTTGATGACTGAAGAATTCTTTCCCTGGTGAAGAAAACACTCTTCACAACAGTTGGCCAGATCAAGAACACTCTCCAGGAGGTAGGTGTATGTGTGTCAAAGTCAACAATCAAGAGAAGACTTCACCAGAGTGAATACAGAGGGTTCACCACAAGATATAAACCACTGGTGAGCCTCGAAAACAGGAAGGCCAAATTAGAGTTTGCCAAACAACATCTAAAAAAGCCTTCACAGTTCTGGAACAACATCCTATGGACAGATGAGACCAAGATCAACTTGTACCAGAGTGATGGGAAGAGAAGAGTATGGAGAAGGAAAGGAACTGCTTATGATCCAAAGCATCCCACCTCATTAGTGAAGCATGGTGGTAGTAGTGCCATGACATGGGCATGTATGGCTGCCAATGTAACCGGTTCTCTTGTATTTATTGATGATGTGACTGCTGACAAAAGCAGCAGGATGAATTCTGAAGTGTTTCGGGCAATATTATCTGCTCATATTCAGCCCAATGCTTCAGAACTCATTGGACAGCGCTTCACAGTGCAGATGGACAATGACCCGAAGCATACTGCGAAAGCAACCAAAGAGTTTTTTAAGGTAAAGAAGTGGAATGTTATGCAATGGCCAAGTCAATCACCTGACCTGAATCCGATTGAGCATGCATTTCACTTGCTGAAGACAAAACTGAAGGGGAAATGTCCCAAGAACAAGCAGGAACTGAAGACAGATGCAGTAGAGGCCTGGCAGAGCATCACCAGGGATGAAACCTAGTGTCTGGTGATGTCTATGCCTTCCAGACTTCAGGCTGTAATTGACTGCAAAGGATTTGCAACCAAGTATTAAGAAGTGAAAGTTTGATTTATGATTGTTAATCTGTCCCATTACTTTTGGTCCCTTAAAAAGTTGGAGGCACATATACAAACTGTAATTCCTACACCGTTCACCTGATGTGAATGTAAATACCCTCAAATTAAAGTTGAAAGTCTGCAGTTAAATCACATCTTGTTTGTTTCATTTCAAATCCATTGTGGTGGTGTATAGAGCCAAAAAAAAAACAATTGTGTCCATGTCCCAATATTTATGGACCTGACTGTATACGTTGGCAAGCTGGCTCTCCCAGGCAAAACCATGTATTGGTACATCATTTGCCTGGGAGGAGCTAGGGGTCAGTGGGGAAGCTGGCTCATGTGTCAGGGGGCTCCGATTGCCGCCTGACACTCTCGATCTCTCCCCGCTGTCAGAGAAGGACGGTCGGCTGATGTAAACACAGCCATCCATCCTTCTCCCTCAGATGATCACAGAGCCCATGTGATCCTGCTATATAGGATAGCATGTCTGCGTTCATCTCACAAGCCCAACCCCCCCACAGTTAGAATCACTCCCCTAGGCTTACATTTAAGCCCTTGATCACCAAAAATGTTAACCCCCTCCCTGCCAGTTTCATTATTACAGTAACAGTGCATATTTAAAGCACCGATTACTGTAGTAATGCCACTGGTACCCCCCCCCCCCCCCCAAAGTGTCAAAAATGTCAGTTAGGGGTCCGATCTGTCCGCCACAATGTTGCAGCCCCGCCAAAAATTGCAGATCGCCGCCATTACTAGTAAAAAAAAAAAAAAAAACAACAAAAATTACATAAATCTTTCCCGTAGTTAGTAAACGTGATAACTTTTGCACAAACCAATCAAAATAAGCTTATTGCAATTTTTTTTACCAAAAATATGTAGCAGAAAACAAATTGGCCTAAAATGTTTAAAAAAATTATTTTAAATTATTTTATTTTGGGAATGTTACATAGCAGAATGTGAAAAATATTGCTTGTTTTTTTTTTTTTTTTTTCAAAATTGTCGAACTTTTTTTGTTTATAGCGCAAAAAAAAAAAAATCGCACAGGTGATCAAATACCACCAAAAGAAAGCTCTATTTGTGGGAAAAAAAGGACAACAATTTTATTTAGGTACAGCATCGCATGACTGCGCAATTATCCGTTAAAATAACGCAGTGCCGAATCGCAAAATAGGGCCTGGTCATTAAGGGGGAAAATCCTCCGGTCTGAAAGTGGTTAAATGCCTGCGGTTATAAATGATCCACATAATGCAGATTGAAATACTAAGCAATACTACAGTGTATGATTGAGAGTGGATAACAATATCTGCAGTTCATAATATATGTATAATAATCTACATTTGTCTTAGTATTTGCCTCTTGAAAAGTTCTGTGCAACAAAGCTCAGACTGGGGAAGTAGTGCAAGGAGTTGTGCTACAGCACTCATGTGCTAACAAGGCACATTTTGATAAGTGGGAAAACAGAAGCTAATCTGTGTGCTTCTTTTCAGTCACAGGTTGGCATAGGCGTGCGCACAGGGTGTGCCAGGTGTGCCCAGGCACACCCTAATCACCCTGTGCAGCACAGATTCCCCCTATTGCCCTGGCTCCCATCCCCCTTACCCCCACAGCTCTTCCGGCTTCCCTCCTCTCCTCTCCAGTCGGCTGTTGCTGTGGGGATGGTTTAGGATGAGTGGGGAAAGGGGCCGGTAAATATATAATTTGCCGGCCTCCTCCCTTTCTGAATGAACATCGTGAGTGATCGGTAGTGTGTGTTTGAGCTTTGGTGTGCACACCCTAATGCATTAGGCTGCGCACACCTATGCAGGTTGGGGAGGAGAGAAGACCTTTAAGTGAACTGGAGCAGAGAATTATCAGGTTACTTTCCCTGCTTTCCCTGTTAAAGAGGGGTGTGATGCTATGTGTAGCAAAGCTGTGTAAATCTCAGAACTGGTTTACCAGAATTACAAATAATTTTGACAGGTGATAAAGCTTTGATATATGTATTTCATCTTTATATTTTTTGTCAGTTTGCCTGACCACACTAACTATAGAATAAGCAGTGTCACCAGGCAGTGGGAAAAGCAAGTTGAATTCTAGGATGCATCACTAGATGGGTCACCAGCAGGAGGAAGGAGGTTCTGATTCCCCTATTTGGATCTTTAGTGAGACCTCATTTAGAATACTACGTCCAGTTCTGGGGACCTCACTTACAAAAATATATTGAACGGGTCCAGAGGTGGGCAACAACAATGGTATATCAGGAGAAACTGCAGGAATATATGTATATAGTCTGGAGAAAAGAAGGGAAAGGGGAGACATGGCTGAAACCTTTAAATACATTAAGGGGGTAATGGGGTTCATATTTTAAATTTGAAACCACTTGATCAAGAGCACAGAGATATGACCTCAAATTAGCAGGAGGAAAAGTCAAAACTAAACTTAGATGGTATTATTTTACCAAAAGAGTAGTTGATGCTTGGAATAGACTTCCAGCAGAGGTAGTGAGTCAGTCAGTAGAAAGTGGATTCAAACGTGCTTGGAAAAAACATAGATCTGTACTCAACAATTTTAAAAATAGTTATAAATAAAAAAAAAAAGAATGTGACAGACTCGATGGACCACTTGGTCCTTTTTCTGCCGTCACTCTTCTATGTTTTTTGCGTTTCCATGTTAACTACTACATTTCCTACACCTGTGTTCTACTCTCTTTATGTTTGCAGGGTTAATATACTCCCCTTGGCATCAACTAAAAACACCTTGTAGTATCCAATAATTGAAGTATTAATGAGATCGGTTTCTTGGACAGTAAACTGATAAAAGCCACAGTTTGAAGTTTCATTCAATACATTTTTTTTTTTCAATCCCAAAGACATGAAAACAGTTTAGTACAGGCAAAGATAGGATTCTTTGTCATTTAAATACAACTTATTCACGGTAGCTAGAATTTTCAATTAGTAGAAAACAGGTATACATACAGTATCTCATGAAAGTCAGTACACCGCTCACATTTTTGTAAATATGTTATTATATCTTTTCACGTGACAACACTGAAGAAATGACACTTTGCTACAATGTAAAGTAGTGAGTGCACAGCTTGTATAACAGTGTAAATTTGCTGTCCCCTCAAAATAACTCAACACACAGCCAATAATGTCTAAACCACTGGCAACAAAAGTGAGTACACGCCTAAGTGAAAATGTCCAAATTAGGCCCAATTAGACATTTTCCCTCCCCAGTGTCATGTGACGTGTTAGTGTTGCAGGGTCTCATGTGTGAATGGGGAGCAGGTGCGTTAAATTTGGTGTTATCGCTCTCACTCTCTGATACTGGTCACTGGAAGTTCAACATGGCACCTCATGCAAAGAACTCTCTGAGGATCTGAAAAAAAGAATTGTTTCTCTACATAAAGATGACCTAGACTATAAGAAGATTACAAAGACCCTGAAACTGAGCTATAGCATGGTTGCCAAGACCATACAGAGGTTTAAAAGGACAGGTTCCACTCAGAACAGACCTCGCCATGGTTGACCAAAGAAGTTGAGAGCACATGCTCAGCGTCATATCCAGAGGCTGTCTTTGGGAAATAGATGAATGAGTGCTGCCAGCATTGCTGCAGAGGTTGAAGGGGTGGGGATCAGCCTGCCAGTGCTCAGACCATACTTCTCACACTGCATCAAATAGGTCTGCATGGCTGTCGTCCCAGAAGGAAGCTTCTTCTAAACATGATGCACAAGAAAGTTCACAGTTTGCTGAAGACAAACAGATTAAGGAGATGGATTACTGGAACCACGTCCTGTGGTCTGATGAGACCAAGATAAACTTATTTGGTTCATATGGTGTCAAGCGTGTGTGGCAGCAACCAGGTGAGGAGTAGAAAGACAAGTGTGTCTTGCCTACAGTTAAGCATGGTGGTGGGAATGTCATGGTCTAGGGCTGCATGAGTGCTGCCGGAACTGGGGATCTACAGCTCATTGAGGGAACCATGATTGCCCACATGTACTGTGACATACTGAAGCAGAGCATGATCCCCTACCTTCAGAGACTGGGCTGCAGGGCAGTATTCCAACATGATAATGACCCCAAACACACCTCCAAGCCGACCACTGCCTTGCTAAAGAAGCGGAGGGTAAAGGTGATGGACTGGCTAAGCATATCTCCAGAGCTAAACCCTATTGAGCATCTGTGGGGCATCCTTAAACGGAAGTTGGAGGAGCGCAAGGTCTCTAACATCCACCAGCTCCGTGATGTCATCATGGAGGAGTGGAAGAGGACTTCAGTGGCAACCTGTGAAGCTCTGGTGAACTCCATGCCCAAAAGGGTTAAGGCAGTGCTGGAAAATAATGGTGGCCACACAAAATATTACTATAACATAAATATTATTATAACACTTTAGGCCCAATTTGGACATTTTCACATAGGGGTGTACTCACTTTTGTTGCCAGCGGCTTAGATATTATTGGATGTGTATTGAGATACTGTATTTTGAGAAGACAGCAAATTTACACTGTTATACAAGCTGTACACTCACTACTTTACATTGTAGCAAAGTGTAATTTCTTTAGTGTTGTCACATGAAAAGATATAATAAAATATTTACAAAAATGTGATGGGTATAATCACTTTTGCGAGATACTGTAATTACATAGGTTGCCTAAGCAACAGAACAGTTTAGTCCCAACCTAGGGGGACGGAGGTGTTGTGAAAAGCATACAGATCTATATTGTACCAAAGGTTTCTGTACTCAACAGGATAATATAGCTAGATGTACCCCAAGTGGTTTTCAGAATTGAAGAACTCAATGTTTGCAAAAAAGTTCAGCAAGAAAAAGGTATATGTATAGGGAGGAACGGAAAGGGTAGAGGGATGGTTAAGGGAAGGATAAGGGAAAGGAATAGGTGAGATGGGTTGGGAGAAGGGGTGGAGGGAATAGAAGGCACTGAGGGCCACAACAAGTCAAAGTGTCAATCTTGGAGGACGACACCCATTATCTCTGTTTTCTGAGTGACCAAGAGTACTTGTAAAAAGGTAGAAGGAATATAGGACTCAAACTACTGCTCTCAAATCTTTCAGAATGGTATAGGTCTGTATATCCTTATAGTTTATTATAAAACATAACCTGAGAAACCTTGTGCTTGACTTCTGCAAAGGGTAATATGGGGGACTTCCAAGCCCTTGCTATTTTTTTACATTCAGCCGGTCAGCAATGTGTACTGCTTTTGCAGTAACTGCAAATGAGTTAAGCCAGGTACACACATACATTTTTTTTTTTTTAAGTGTGTTGAACGAAAAAAACGTGACAGATCCCCACATCAACACAAGTGATGTTGATAAAGGGATCCCTCCTGCTGAGACACTGTATTGTGACAGGGGGACTACCCCCCACCAGAATACACTGATCACCACTTGTATCTATTGGCTGAAAGTGGTGATCAAATGCTGGTTTTTCCAGCTGGCCCACTCAACAGAAGCCAGTCATTAGAGCCCTGGAGCAGACAGCTGTATACACACTGGCCACAATGTTGGCCAGTTTCTGCTAAAGCAGCCAATTTTCATCCAGAGCCTACTGGACTTAAAAACAAAGAAGGCTTCTACTTTACATACGCTTTTGATTCAAAGTCTTTGCCAAGAACCATAATGAGTGATATCTATGCTGAAATGAACTCATGTCATCCCTTGTTTAACTGCATTGTAGAAAGCACATTTCCAGACCACGAGTTTTACCAAGGAAGGCATCAGATGTGCATTCTGTTTTCTATGATTGGCTGTCTGGAATCACCAGAGGTTGGGCAAGGCTTAGATAAATGTTTGCAGGAGGTTTTCTCCTAAGCAGTTTGATCCTTTTCTTCAGCAATTACATGTGTACAGCGAATTAAAGAAGCCATCATCTATGGATCCTGGCACTAAATATTAATTAACAGGTAGCTACTCTCAACACTGTCCAAAAAAGAAGCTGGCAACATGGTAAATGCTGGTAAACAAGAAGATAAAAACCCAGCAAACTACCACGTTTCATCCTGTTAGGCCTTAATCAAGCTATGATTAAAGTGTTACTAAATCCACAACAGTAAAATCAGCCTGTAAATGCAGTAAAACATGCTTGTTTTACTCAGTGTGGAACCTAAGGGGTAAATCTTCTGCATTGTGTTAAAAAGGCTGTTTAATCCTGTATGCATAAATCCTCCCCTTCTAGCATTGGCCCCAAAAAATGTCCGGATAAGACAGAGTAAATGGAGTAAAGCTGCACATGCTCAGTTTGGTGTGTATTGCTATATAGTTTTTTTTTTCTTGGGAGAGTGCATGTGATCAACACAGGGCCATTCAGCACTGTCCAGACAGAGGGTCAAGGGTCCTGCATCCTGATAGGACAGCCAGTGCAGTATGAAAAATCATCCTACATGCTTTACCAGGCACTGATAGAAGTCATAAGACTGCTATACACTGCTGATGAGAAAAGTTATTTAGCAGTTTATATTTACTAAATTAATTGCTTTTCTGTGTTCTGTGTACTGTGGGAGACCAGATATACTGTATATAGTAAATGCAGGGTCCTGGATTTAGTAAAACTTGTAGGCCTAACAGGCTGAAAGGCATTAGCTTCCTTGGCTGGACTTGTATCTCCTTGTTTACTAACAAATTGATGTTCTTTGAGTGGCATTTATCATGTTGGCGAGTTCTTTTTTGGATTGGGACTATTGAGAGCCTATAAGGCTCGGTTCACACTTTTCGCGAATTCAAATTCGCAGCCTGTTCCCGCATCGCAAACGCACCCCTGGCAGTTCACACTGCCATATGCGATACGCTGGGGGTGTCAATGAAATCTTAACGACACCCCCAGTTTGATCGCATATCGCAGTGCGATCTTACAGTTCGCACAGGATCGGATCGCACAAGTGTGAACCACTGTGCGATCCGTTTCTGATGCGGCTGCAAAAAAGGGTCCTGTGCGTCTTTGCTGCGGGTGCGGTGCGAATTTAGCCATACAAAGTGTATGGCTAAACTTGCACCTCACAGCCGATCGCATGTAATGAAGGACATGCGATCGGCGCAGCCGCACTAGTGTGAACCGGCACTAAAAGCTCAAAGCCAGAGCACCAGTGATTCTTATTCCTCTAATTAGGGCGTTTAGGTAGTAGCGCAGCTTATTGTTTTATTATACTCCTTGTACTGTTGATTAGGGTAGATTTTACACAAACTGAACATAGACAAACCAAAATGTACACTGGTCTGGCCCTTTAATGACAGCTCCCAAAATTCAAGTGTTAGGATCCTGCCCTAGGCTTTAGTGTCTCTAGACTACTTTTAGGGCTTTTAGGCTGTAGTCAGCCTAAACATGGATTGATATTTCTGCTTTCTGCAGTTTTTTTTCTAAGGAAAGTGTTATTGTTTGCTTCTTCCTGTTGTTGGGGAGTGATCCTTGTATAAGAGGTGAAAGTCTACCTAATTCATTGTGTAAGAGTTATGAATATTTATGTCTCCTTAGCCAACCAGTAGGAGGTTCATTGTCTGGAGTGTATGCTGGGGAATAGTATAAATATGGGGCAAACACCTTAGGATACTTTCATGCTTCCTAGGCTTTGCCAGATGAAGAGGTACTGTATGTGTTTACTTTTCTCCTAGGCCTGCTGTTTCGGGAGGGTGTGCTTTGCTAGAGAAGGCCCCAAGCCTGGGGCCTGAAGCTTCATGCTGGCCTGCTCATGGAAAATCAGGGAAAGTGTAACTGGAATGTGATTACATGGATTGGATCACTAGGGAGTGAAACTTCATCTACTGAAGGGTGTCTGGAAGAGCTGGGTAGAAGCTGTGGAAGTTGCATGTTGTTCTGGTGACTCGTCAAAGAAGTAAATGTGCTGAATTGAAGCTGTTTTACAATTTGAATAATACAGAGTGCTGGTCTTGACTGTGAGTAGAGATACTGAGTATGCATTTTTTTTTCTTTTAGGGCTATCCTGCTCCCTAATCCCGCTCTCCCTGAGTTTGTTGGTTGTAGCTTTGTTAAACAGTCTTAAGGTGACTGCCACCCAATGTCTTCAATCCCAAGGATTCTGCTTTGAGGTTAAATGCTAGCCCACCAAGTCAGGGTCCCTACTAACCTTAATTTGGTAAGGGGGTGCTACACAATGAAATAAATTGCAAATGTTATTTTGTGTCCCTGGATTTACTGTATTAAAAGAGCTAATGTCCATGGAAACATTCGCTAAAGAGTTTTAAAAATATGGTTAGGGCAATGAAGTTACTCCAGTAAACAGATGAAGCCCTGATTACAGGAAAAACTTACAGCCATGCAAAATGAAATTTGTCAAACAGCTTGATTCAATAACCTGATTTTTTCCCCTAAAATTCAGTGTTAGAGATGCATTATTAGCAATGGCTAAGCAACAATATATTGTGCAAACAGCTTGCTTCACCCCATGACAGCTTATAAGCAACCCACCACTGAGGACATCCCACTGCTTAATTAGCTATGATTTCTTTACATAGTAATAACCTTAATTCATTATAGCACATCTTACTTACAAGTATCATTTTACAGATGAACCCAGCTTTCTTATAATGCCCATTACGGTTCTGATTTAGACTTCTTCAAGAGACCTTCAGAAGCAGAAAAATAGTCTCTTAAAGCGGCTCTTCAGCCATTTTTTCATTTTTCCATCTAATAAATCTTCTGCCCTTGTTTTAACTTTAGATAGTAAAGCATTTTTTTCTGCCAGTAAAATACCTTATACAGCCCACTTCCTCTTTCTTGTCTGGTCATTAGTCTAGGCTAATGACATCATGCATAGCTCTCTCTCAAACTCTCATGAGAGTTTGCCACCAAGGGAGGGAGGGAGGGATGAGTCATAGGAGGGCTAATGAGATTTGCAAAGCTGGAGGCGGCTGGACGAGGGCGGAGAAAACAGGAAACTGCAGAGATCCATGAGTATTCATCAAGAGAGGAGAAATGCACAGCAGGGGTATGAGTGTGTCTGTCTGTATATATATGTGTGTGTGTGTGTGTGTGTGTGTGTGTGCTCGTGTGCCTCTGTGTTTGTGTAAATCCAGGAAGTGAACAGTCAGCAGCTACAGCTGCCCACAGTTAAAATGGCTGCAGCCAGACTTAGTCGAGGGAGATTTCTGCAGCATATTTGGCAAGTACAGAATCACAGTATATATAAAATAATATGCAAAGTGGTTGGAGGGAAGCTTTAGAATGGCAAAAATGTTTTTATTACAAATTATGTGAGCAGCCTGCAGTTCCTCTTTAACGTTATATAATCTATAACTCCCTTCAAGTTTTGGTAATTGAGGCTGATTCAGAATTAGATAGGATTTAAGTGAAAGCAAACAGCATATTTTTTATTTCTCTTGGCTGGCCCTGTGCTTCTTTTCTCTGCTAGCATTCATCACATGACTCTGGTTCTTCAACTTTTATTATGTCTATGCCTATTATGTCTATGCCAAGTCCAACTTCAATTTTAAACCCTCTAAATTCTAAATACAGTAAATTCTTCCCAGAATATATACATATATACACTATATTGTCAAAAGTATTGTGATGCCTGCCTTTACATGTGCATGAACTTTAATGGCATCCCAGTCTTAGTCTGAAGGGTTCAATATTGAGTTGGCCCACCCTTTGCAGCTATAACAGCTTCAACTCTTCTGTTAAGGCTGTCCACAAGGTTTAGGAGTGTGTCTATGGGAATGTTTGACCATTCTTTCAGAAGCACATTTGTGAGGTCAAACAATGATGTTGGACAAGATGGCCTGGCTCGCAGTTTCCGCTCTAATTTATCCCAAAGGTGTTCTATCTGGTTGAGGTCAGGACTCTATGCAGGCCAGTCAAGTTCCTCCACCCCAAACTCACTCACCCATTTCTTTATGGACCTTGCTTTGTACACTGCTGAGCAGTCATGTTGGAACAGGAAGGGGCCACCCCCAAATTGTTCCCACAAAGTTGGGAGCATGAAATTGTCCAAAATGTCTTGGTATGCTGACACTTTAAGAGTTCCCTTAACTGAAACTAAGGGGCCATGCCCAATCCCTGAAAAACAACCCCACACCATAATCCCCCCTCCAGGCCTTCTCATACAACATCAGTGCCTGACCTCACAAATGCGCTTCTGGAAGAATGGTCAAACTATCCCATAGAGACACTCCTAAACCCTGTAGACAGCCTTCACAGAAGAGTTAAAGCTGTTATAGCTGCTGAGGGCGGGCCAACTCAATATTGAACCCTAAGACTGGACTAAGACTGGGATGCCATTAAAGTTCATGTGCGTGTAAAGGCAGGTTTCCCAATACTTTTGACAATATAGTGTGTATATATATATATATATATATATATATATATATATTTATATATACACACACACACACACACACAATTACAATTATCATTTTAAATTCAGCTCTCCGCAGGGAAGCCTTAACATTCTATTGACTGTGCGCTCGGCGGGCGAACATCCAACTAAGTGCCGAGAAAGTTCAGGTGTTAGGCGAGTACCTGAATGGATGATGTTTAGGCCAAACTTATGCTCGGCCCAAACTGTTCACCCATCCCTAGTGGTGCCTTAACACTGTAACCCCTCACAGTTACTCTTGCTGGGCGCAGAAACAGGCCTTGCTGTATACAATTAGAAAAAAAAAGAGTTGAAATGACATGCACCTTTCAAACACGTGCCGAAAAACTGGGCCTTGGGTGTTGGTGGTGCCTGAACACTGTAACCCCTCACAGTTACTCTTGCTGGATGCAGGAATGGGCCCTGCTGTATAAAATTTGTAAAACAAAATTGAAATTACATGCACCTACCGAACAGGTGCAGAAAAATTGGGCCATGGGTGTTGGTAGTGCCCTAAACCAAAAACATTGTTGGAAGCTAGCATAATCAAGATTCAGGAACCGGATAGGCAACATAGGCTGTTTTCAAGGGATCCCAGATTCCTAGCAAATTCAAACAGTTACATCATCATCATCAGGGGCTTGATAGCTTCTGTTGATCCAGGACTGATTCATTTTGATAAATGTCAGCTGGTCAATGGAGTCTGTGGACAGACGTACTCTTAACCATCACAAAATCTCCAGCAGCACTAAATGTCTGTTTGGAAAGCATGCTGGAAGCAGGACAGACCAGTAGCTCAATTGCATATTGAGCAAATTCTGGCCAGTGGTCCATCCTCAAGACCCAGTAACCCAGTGAAAAGGTCTCCAAGTCTGCTCTTGCCCCTAGATAATCCTGCACCATATGATGCAGATGCTGCTGATGGTTGCTTAAACCTAACAGCCCTGGGCGCTGAGGACTAAAGAATTGTTTAAAGGCATTGATCAGTCGGCCGCCTTCTCCACCGCTGCTCCTTTGACCGAACGAAGCCTCAGAAACATGTTGTCCAGGAAATGGTAACCTCCTAGTGTATGGAAAGGTGTTACACAAATTCTTATCTAAAGCATCCTCAAGATGTTTCATCCTCTGCTCCCTCTGTAAAGACAGGATGCGCTCTGCAACTTCACTCATGTAATGTGGATCAAGAAGGGTTTGCAAACAGTAATGATCCCTCTCCTTGATACCACAAATCCTCGGGTCCTTTCGTAGGCTTTGCAGAATCAGGGAGCACATGCAGCGTAAGTTTGAGGAGGCATGATATTATGAGTCCCCTGGGTCAGTAATGATGACATTGTCAGGAGCAACCTCTCCCCAGCCATATACTACTCCTGGGGTTTCTGGGGAATGAAAACCATCCCTTCAAGACTGCTGTATGTTATCCTCTAAATCCATGCTGCCAAAATCCTCCTCCTCCTGTGTGTTTTGTGGCCCCGCAGGCCCTTGTGAGAAAAGGAAGTCCTTCTCTTCCTCCCGCTGTTCTGCCTCAAGTGCCCTGTCCATGATTCCGTGAAGTATGTGCCCCAGCAGGAAGATTAGAGGGAAAGTGTCACTGATGGATGCATCGTCACTGCTCACCATCCTTGTGGCCTCATCAAATGGTGACAGGACAGTGCATGCATCGTTTATCAGCAGCCACTGGCGTGGCGAAAAGCCAAGCTCCCCTGAGCCTGTCCTTGTGCCATACTCAAACAGGTACTCATTGATGGCCCTCTGCTGCATATGTAGCCACTGCAGGATTGCCAATGTTGAGTTCCGCCTGGTAGGCATGTCACAAATGAGGCGGTTGGTGGGCAGGTTGAATGTCCCATTGATTCCCGTTGAATGTCAGCCAGCTGAGCACTGGAATTGTATGACCGCCGGAAATGGTCACAGACTTTTCTGGCCTGCCTCAGAAGATCTTGTAAGCCCGGGTGCCTGTTCAAGAAATGCTGAACCACCAAATTCAGGACATGTGCCAAGCATGGAACATGTGTCAAGTGTCCCTGTCAGAGGATTGGTGCCATTGTCGCATACAGCCATTCCTGTCTCAAGCTGGCGTTGTGTCAACCACCTCTGAGCCTGCCCCTGCAGAGTTGACAGAATCTCTGTCAACTCTGCAGGGGCAGCAGCTGGGGTAGTGAAATTTGCCTGGTGGTGAAATCAACAGGTGGTGTACTGCTAGCAAATTGGGTCCAAGTACCAACCATCATCCCTCTCAGTGCAGGTTTTTTATAAGACTTGAGGTATAGTAGGGGGTAGAGATCCCAGATGAGGAGAAAGGAGAAGTCTACATTTTTTATGATGAGGGTCTTTCAGGTGCTGTTACCAACTGACTGCATGGCAGGTCATCAAATATCTTGTCAAGCATGTGGTGCCCAAGCAGCTCTGGCCACGCTTGATCTGCTTCAGACAGGGATTGCAAACAGCAATGCTGCGGTCTGCTGCACATGTGTTGAAGAAAGCCCACACCAATGAATTTTTGGAAGCCAGTCAGCAGTTAGCAGTGCCCTGCACCTGTGGAGCTCTGTAGTGTGATGCAATAGGGTGGCTGCCCTTAAGCTGGCCCCTGGAGGACATCCTGCCTCGTTAGAGTTGTTCCTCCTCCTCACTTCCCTCCTCTATTATCTCAGGCACCCAAGTACACTCAGTGGCCTCATCATCTCCTCCCTCCTCGTCAGTGGAGAAAACTTGGCAGTATGCTTCAGCTGGGGGAACATGACTGCTAGTTTCTTGTCCATCATTGACACCCCCTCTCTCTAGGTTCACCTTATTCCCTTCTCCATCCTGGGAACCAACATCAGAGCATTCAAATTGCTGCGTATCCTCCAGCATCATGTAACTGACTCTATGATCGAATAATTCAAGTGACTCCTCTGTGCATGATGGTGGGGCTACAGAAGAAGTAGCTGTGGACAAGGAGCCTGTGGAATAGGCCACTTTGGTAGCTGCGGTGGAAGGCAAACTAGTATGAGCCTGGGTGGCGAAGGATGAGGACAGATTAGTTATCCACTCCACCAACTCTTCTGCATGTTGTGCCTCAATAACACAGCCAGTCTTGGAAAAAAAGGACAAGCATGCCCCTCCTGCAGAGGATGCACTATGTTTGTGACAATCACTTTATACTGTGGACACAGAGGCAGCTTGCACACTTTTAGTGGCCTGTAAGCGTCTACATCCCCTTGTTGGCCTTTCGAACATGATGGGGATTTTTTTTTTGCGGGGGGGGGGGGTTATAACTTTTTACTATAGAATGCGGAATGGAAATATGGTGCTTGGGTGTAATACTTTTGTGCTTGGTGCACTATAAACCGTTTTATTATTTTTTTTTTTTTTGGGAGGGATTTTTATAGCTTTTTATTATAGAGTGTGGGAAAAGAATACGGTTCTTGGGTGCAATACTTTTGTGCTTGGTGCACTATAAACCATTTTATTATAGTTTTTTTTTTAATAAAGAAAAGCTTAATAAAGCCAAAAAAAAGAAAATCCCTGCTGATGTAGAAGGAATAGCACCTGAGATGCAGAAGGAGGGACAGAAATTATGCCCTAAATAATAATAGTGCTGCTGCACCATAAAAAAAGAAAACCCCTGCTGATGCAGAAGGAATGGCACCTACAACATAGAAGAGGGGACAGCAATTATGCCCTAAATATTATTAGTGCTGCTGTGCCACAAAAAAAACACACTGCTTACGCAGAAGGAATAACACCTGCGATGCAGAAGGGGGGACAGCAATTATGCCCTCAATATTATTTTGTGCTGCTGTGCCATGAAAAAAAAAACCCACTGCTGACGCAGAAGGAATAGCACCTGCGACGCAGAAGGGGGACAGCAATTATGCCCTAAATATTATTAGTGCTTCTGAGCCACAAAAAAAATAAAAAAATTACTGCTGAAGCAGGAGGAATAGCACCTGCGACACAGAAGGGAGAGTACTAATATTGCAGCAACAGAACCTGATGCTGCAAAAAAAATGAAAAGAAAAATAAATATATATATATACATATATATATATGTAAAAAAAAAAAAGGATCAGTGGGGTGACACAGGCATGCTGTATACACCAACGCTTCAATGGCACCACTACACTGTGTTACACAAGAATCCGCATAGCTTTACACTACACTGACTGCACTACACTGTGTTACACAAGAATCAGCCCTACACTACACTGCACTGACTGCATTAAACTGACTGAAAGCACAATCCGCTACTAAAAACGACCTGCCTAATTTCCCCTCCTAACACTACACAGGGCTGATGTGTAAGCAGACTTATATAGTGTGGGGCGTGGACTTTATACTGTGATTGGCCAAAGCATGCCGGTCAGGTGCATGCTTTGGCCAATCACAAGCACTTTATGCACTGCAATCACGCAGTGCATTATCGTCGGCAGGCGAACTTCCTGCTGTGCGCCCGGGGTGTCCGTGTGTTCAGCAAACACACGAACACCCGATGTGCGAGTCAAACGTATGTTTGACTCAAACATAAAGCCCATCACTATTAGATACCATTGTTGCATTTCAGTTGACAGTTCAATCAGTCTATTGTTCTGTAACCATGGCAAAGAATAGCTTGGCTTTTCTGAAATCTATAACCTATGGCATATATGATACCATAGTGCCATCTTGAGGTAGAATTTGAGAATTTTTCTCTAATTGAAACACACGTATTGGATAAGGGGCCACACCTGTGTGGGGTTAGTAAATTTTCCTAATAAAAGGTCGTCTGACATAAGCTGACAGGAGGATTCCATAACACCATGGAAGATCTCTGACAGAAGGAGAGGTGATTTCACCTTAGATGCTTTTGCCCGATCCCCCGCAACAGCTTATAAAGTAAGCCTGGGTCCTCGGTGCCTACGGAGATCATGAACCCACTGTAACCTGAGTTAAGTAACTTTTAAGCTTATTTCGTAGGAAGTAGGTAGCATTTTGCTTGGTAAAGGAATATCTGTCAGTCTTTTATTGTATTCCTATACTTGTAATAGTTTTGTATGTAAAACATTTTTGTTTAGTAAAAGCACATTAACCACTTGCCTACTGGGCACTTTTACTTCCTTTCTGCCCAGGCCAATTTTCAGCTTTCAGTGCTGTCGCACTTTGAATGACAATTATGCACTCATGCAACACTGTACCCAAATGACATTTTTATAATTTTTTTCACACAAATTTGTTTCACAAAAGACCAAAATCATAAAAAAAAAAAAAAAAAAAAAAAAACATTTTTCATAGTTTAGTATAACATTTTGCAAACAGGTCATTTTTCTCCTCCACTAATGTGCACTGATGAGGCTGCACTGATAGGTACTAATGGGCACTGAAGAGGCGACACTGCTAGCTGGCACTGGTGGGCTCTAAAGAGGTGGCACTGATAGACGGTACTGAACGGCATTGGAAGGTGGCACTGATAGGCAGCATTAATGGGCACTGATAGGTGGCACTAATGGGCACTGGCAGGCTGCACTGATGGGCAGCATTGGTGGGCACTGATCAGGAGGCACTGATGGGCATTGATTAGCAGCACTGATAGGTGGCACTGGTGGACACTGATTGGCAGCACTGGTGGGCCTGCACTGATATTCTGGACACTGATAATCAGTACCCTGATTATTAGTGCACATGTCTCTAAAACAAGCCAGTTACTTGCTCTCCTCTTCTCTCCTCACGCTATCAGCATGAGGAAAGAAAAGCCTATAACCGGCGTGTGTTTACATCCTGTGATCAGCTGTCATTGGCTGACAGCTGATGGCGAGTTAAAGGGCCACTGTAATTTGCCCTTTACCCCGATCTCTGATAAGCTGAATCTGAAGGACTTGGCTATTACAGAGTGCGCCGCCTATGCTACCCAGGGGGTACGCGGGAAGCCCGACTACGGGAGGACATCTATGTACACCCTTCCCGCAGGAGAAGCCCACACAGTAGCTATCTTTCGGCTATAGATCGGCAATGCAAAGGAGAACTCCAATGATCACCAAAGCCAGTGAGAATTTATTAACCCCCAATTTAAGGGAGCATATCTCCACTCACTATCAATGTAAAGCCTAGTACATACGACCAGGAAATTGGAATACTGCTTTAGAAGCAGTCATCTGAACTTATCCAAAAGCACAAACGCAAAAAATGTTCTTGTACGATACCAGATCGTACGTTTTTCATTTATTTTCAAAATTGGAAGAGCAAGACCACGCATGCTCAGAAACGAAAGAATACATTACAATACAATACAACACATTACATCACTTCCGAAGTTGTATTCTGTCGTATGAGAATTTTATTAAGTTTAGACACCTTTTCTTTTTCAATATGAGACTAGCATACAAAAAAAAAAAAAAAAACAGACGGTCATTTGTCCAATATTCTCATCATGTGTACATGACTTACAGTGATTGTTAAGGTAAAATAAAAAATAAATAACAAAATCTCTATATATAATGCAATGGCATTGGACAGAGCGACTGCAAGCTTTTTCTTCCCGATTCCCCTGCTAATGCTCCTGTCCCCTCCTCTCTGTCCAGTGCCCCCATGGGAACCTACTTCCCATGGGGGCATTCGTGCTGGCTCTCTCCTGAACCCCACTGCTGTGTCCATTGACACAGACAGCGGGACTTGGCCCCACCACCTGCTCCCTCGTCACTGGCTTTGACAGCTCTGGGAGCCAGTGACTCTTGGTGCCCCAGCAAAGCTAGCGAGATCCAGAAGTGAGGGGAGTGAAGTGCTGCAGCCGTGCACAGCACTGGATAGAATGAGGGCTCAGGTAAGTAAAAGAGGGGTGGGGATGCTGATGCCTGAACATGTTTTACCTTAGTGCAAGGGGCTCTTCCATTGACCACCAAATGCAGACAGCATTTATACAATGACCACCAATGGATGGAGACATTTCTCCAACTATCCGCAAATACAATGGGGACATTGTTTACTGACCTTTAATGTAAAGAGATCATTTTCACAGTAAAATGTTTATTGCCTGTGCTTATTTGGCAACTATTGTTTCAAGCTTATTACTGAAAATAGAGTACGAAAGTGTTAAAAAATTATCCTTTTGTTAGAAGAAGAAAGTAAATTATCATGAATGGGGGAAGGCAGCTGGATATGATTGTGGACAGGAGATAGAGAAGGCTGGGTGTGAGCTAATCATGGACCACTGAAAGGAGTAGGAAACTGGTGAAACTTGCTGAACATGTTTGGGGGACAAAGGGTAAGAAGATTGTGGCTGAAGGAAAGGAGGTTGAGCAGAAGCAGATCATTAACAGGGAAGAGTGGTGAAAGACTGAGTACTGATTGTTGTTGAGGAGTAAAGGAGAAAGAAACGTTTTGTGTTACATTGGAAGTTGATACAGAGAATAAACGAGTCATGGACTGGAAAGTGAAGAGCAAGGAGGCAGAGAGGGAGCATATCATAGGGGACTAGGGTCATATACGAACTGCCATTTGTCACTCCTCAGAAAGAAATGGCCATTCCTTTTTTCTGATATGAAAAACAAATTGCAGTCATGGCTGGATTTTGTCCACAACACTCCACAGAAACCACTCACCCAAAACTCACAAACAACATACTAACAATGAAAACCAGTGGTTACTATTCTTTACACTTATTCTTGGACATTTCTGCTGTCTTTGATACAGTTGACTACCCCCTCCTCCTAAAAAAACAGAATTCCTTTGGTTTCTGTGACAGTACTCTTCTTTATTTCTAATTTTACCTTATCACTGCACCTTCAGTGTCACTTCTAATTCTACCTCCTCCTCTCCTATTCTTTTTTCCGTTGCTGTCCTCTCAAGTTGCTATCTTTGGACCTATTTTATTCTTGATCTACACCTCCTCCATGGGTCAGATGATAGCGTCCTATGGTTTTCAATACCATTTCTATGCTGATGACACCCAAATCTATCTTTCTACCCTTCAGCTCACCTCATCAGTCTCCTCACACATCTCAAATTTACTAAACAGACATATGAATATGGATGTCACACCACTTCCTCAAACTTAGTTTATCCAAATCTGAGCTCATAAGGTTTCCTCCCCCACGTGCCTCTTTCCCTGACTTCTCTGTCGAGATTGATGGCATGCCAGGGTGCTAGGTGTAACCCTGGACTCTGGATTCTCCTTTCTGCCCAACATGCAATCACTGTCAAAAACATGCCACATCAACCTCTGCAAAATCTCCAAAATATGTCCATTCTTAACCAACAACACCACAAAGCTTCTAATTCACTCACTGGTTATCTGCCATCTAGACAACTGCAACTCCCTCCACACTGGCTTATTTTTACATTGGTTATCCTATCTCAGTCTATCATGAATGCTGCTTCCAGATTCATCTATCTTACTATCTGCAAACCCTCTCTGCTGATCCCTCCAATGGCTTCCACTCACCCAACAAATAAAATTCAAATTAATAACAACCCACAGAGCAATCCACAACTTTGCCCTCAGCTACATCACAAACCTTGTCTCAAAATACCAACCAAACTGTTCTCTTCGGTCCTCATAGGACCTCCTGGTCTCTAGATCCATCTGTAGGCAATTCCTGAAACCCAACTCTTTAGAGAAGCCTATCATGCTTCTAACTAATAAACTGTCTTTTACTTTCTCCATCAGCTTATCCCCACTGTTATTGCCTTTTTTCATCACTTTACCCTCCCTTTTAGACTGTAAACTCTACCAAGCAGGGCCCTCTGACTCCTCTTGGACTGAATTGTTTTGTAACTGTAATGTCTGCATTCATTTTGTAAAGCACTGCGCAAGCTATTGACGCTATATAAATCCTGTATTATAATAATAATTATGTCAGCGAAAGCTCTGAGAGGTATTGGATCTGAGGAGTCACATGTTCTTTCATTGTACATGTATTTCCAGTACCACAATCCTCCAGTAGTAAAATGGAATGTCATAATCTCTTTATAGCTCACAGGGGGTTGGGGCTGAAACTCATTTGTCTTTCCTAAGAGCAACTGGAAAGCACTGTAAATCATTACATATTTGTAGCAGCTAGTCAAGGCTGATTACTAAGATCTGGTCCTTATTAAATAAATAAATATATACTGTGCAAAAGCCTTAGGCAGGTGTGAAAATGCTGTGAATTAGGAATGTTTTCACAAAAAGTGTTAACAGTTTATTTTTATCATCTATTAGGCCCCGTTCACATCGGGGCGCCGCGACCTCGGATCGGCCGCCACGGACTTCATAACATTGAAGTCTATGGCGGTCGCCTCCTGGTCGCAAAAAAGAAGCTCCGGACCCTTTTTCTAAGTCGGAGCGACTTGTGTCGCTCCTATTAGAACGGGTCCGCAGCTTCCCTATGGGAGGCGACCTACGGCAACCTGTGAGGCGACCAGGTCGCCTGACAGGTCGCCTCAGTGTGAACCGGGGCTTAACAAAATAGAAAGTAAATGAAATCAATATTTGGTGTGAGCACCCTTTGCTTTCAAAACAGAATAAGTTCTTCTTCAATTCCTCTAGATTCACTTGCACACAGTTTTTGAAGGAACTTAGCAGGCAGGTTGTTCCTAACATCTTGGAGAACTAACCACAGGTCTGCTACGGCTGTAGACTGCCTTTCAGTCTCTTAGAAACATAAAATAGTGATGGCAGAATAAAAGACTGTGTGGTCCATTGAGTAAGTCCGCTTTTATTTTTTTCTTTTATACATGTTTTGTTTTTTTTTTGTTTTTTTTTGGATCAATGTTTGAATCATGTTTGAAGCCATTTACTGTTGACTTACTCACTACCTCTGCTGGAAATTATTCCAAGCATCAACTACCCTTTCAGTAAAATAATACTTTCTAAGATTAGTTTTTAACTTTTTCTCCAGTTAGTTCGATGTCATGTCCCCATGCTCTATATTTTGGTTTCATATTGAAAATACTGCCCTCCTGAACCCTATTCAACCCATTGATGTATTTAAAGGTTTCAATTAGGTCCCTTATGTAATTCCAGACAAAATCTTTGATCTTGCGATCAGGGCTGCGTGGGGGCCAAACCATCACTTCCAGGACTCATTGCTCTTCTTTACAACGAAGATAGTTCTTAATGACATCGGCTTCATGGTTTGGATCCTTGTCCTGCTGCAATCCCAGTCTCCCTAAAGTTATGGCATGATGGGTAAGTATCTGCCTGTATTGATCAGCATTGAGGACACCATTGATCTTGACCAAATCTCCAACTCCATTTGAAGAAATACAGGCCCAAACTTGCAAAGAACCTCCACCATGCTTCCCATTTGCCTGCAGACACTAATTACTGTGCTGTTCTCTAGCTCTTCATCAAACAAACTGCTTTTTTCTACAGCTAAATGGTTCAAGATAAATCGCTTCAGAATCTTTTTCACCTTTAACCACTTGCCGACCACCCTACACAGATTTACTGCGGCAGGGCGGCTCGGCTGCGCATAATCACGTAGATCTACATGATTATGTACATGTAGTCTTGGGGGCGCACGTACCCCGCCAGAGCCGCCCTTCCGCTGTAATTAGAGGCCAGATCTTCAGGGAAACTGGCAGGAGAGCCGCCTGCCTATGTAAACAAGGCAGGCAGCTTTCCTGTCAGACAGGCACAATGAGATTGTGTGTCTCAGCTTAGCTGAAACACCAATCTCTGTGTGCCTGTCACAGAGCCCCCCCCCCACCACAGTTAGTAAGCACAATTTAGGAGCACACCTAACCCCTTGATCACCCATAGTATTAACCCTTCCCTGCCAGTGTCATTTATACAAAACAGGGAATATTGTTTAGCACTGATCACCTTATTGGTGTAACTGGTCCCCAAAAAATGTCCGCCGCAATGTCACAGTCCCGCTAAAAATCACTGATCGTTTTTGTTAAAAACAACAAAAAAAAGTCCAAAAATCTATCCCATAGTTTGTAAACATTATAACTTTTAAGCAATCCAATTAATATACACTTTTGGGATTTTTTTTTTACCAAAAATATGTATCAGAATTCAAATTGGCTTAAACTGATAAAAAAAATTATTTTTTTTGGGAATGTTTTATAGCAGAAAGTAAAAAATATTTGTTTTTTTTTTTTCAAAATTGTTGCTTTTTTTTTGTTTATAGCGCAAAATCTAAAAATCGCAGAGGTGATCAAATACCACCAAAAGAAAGCTCTATTTGTGGGAAAAAAGGGACATCAATTGTATTTTGGTACAGCATCGCACGACCACGCAATTGTTAGTTACAGCAACGCAGTGCCGAATCGCAAAAGATGGCGTGGTCATTAAGGGAGTATTAAAAAAACTACCCCTGCAGTGGGTATGGTGCAAACGTACATATGTACAATGAATCCCCAAAGAGAAGTGGTTTTAGAGAACTGGTCACATGGAAAGAAGGAAGCCTGTGGGTAGGAAATCATAGAATAAATGGCTTTTTAATGGTATTCCATATCAGCATTTAACCTTTGCAGGGTGGGGGAACATTTGCTTTGTCCAGAGACGAATGCTGATTTGAGGCTGATACCTTAATACAGGTACATCATTAATGAGAGATTAGTGAAAACTGTCATCTTTTAACTAAACTGTTTACAAAGCCAACATGTACTAAAACTTTAATATATGTGAGATTTCATTCAGAATTTCAGATAAAAGGTATACCAGTGGGACATCATCTGTGGGCTCGCAGAAACTGTGCCCAACGAGAAAATTTTGAGAAAGAAGCGAAAACTTTAGGGACTTGATGTCTAAGGATATAATAAAATAGCTTAAAGAGGAGCTCCAGGCTCCCTCTAAAAAAATGGAAGTCAGTAGCTACAAATACTGTAGCTGCTGTCTTTTAATACGAGGACCCTTACCTGTCCAGGGATCCAGCGATGTCCTCATCCGAGCGGATTCTTAAATTAGCTTCGGGTGCAGGCGCCAGAATCTCTAGTAAGGGTAACAGGCAGTGAAGCCATGCAGCTTTACAGCCACGCTGGGCCTTGTGAATTGTCCCTTACTCTTCTGGGACCTGTGATGTGTCAAAAACCCGGGAGAGCAGCCATCATCAAGTATGGGGGGGGGGGGGGTGCTGCAAGGGGAGCTGCATATTTCAGCTTTTACAACCATTCAAGGGGATAAGTTCACCTTTTCAGGGTGTAATATGTAACATATTACAAATGTACCAGCCCCAACAGAATGCCCCCCCCCCCCATCCCCTGTTTTGGCAGTAAGTGGGGGATTTTCTCCTCCCATTTACTGCCATACTCTAAAGAAAACACGGATGTGTGGGCAGGCAGCTTACACTGACAGTCTGCAGGAGACCTGCATTGCATTAGAGATCTGCTGATTGCTGGTGCAATGCTTTCCAGGCTACTAAAACAAAAAATAGTAAATGCACATTTTTTACCTGCATTTATTGTTTTTGTTAAAGGGTGAAGTTATCCTTTAAACAAGATGGCCAACTAGATGTGCTATAATTTTGGGTCATAGAGAAAGACAAAATTTGGGAATATGAAAAAAGACTATGACAGAGAGTAGATGGATTTGGGAGCTTCAAGAAACATACCTACCTAGTTTATTTGAAAGTCCTTGCTTTAGTTCATTGTTATGATTCGTGTAAACCAGAGATGTATAGTAACGAAGTAGAACTACTTAAGTACTGTACTTAAGTACCGAAATGCGGTATCTGTACTTTCCCAGAGTAGAATTTTTTTCTCCTACTTCTACTTTTACTTCACTACATTTTTTCGATGATTTCGATACTTCTACTCAAGTATTTTTTTTTTGTGCTGCATAGTTACTCGTTACTTTTAAAAAAATTACCACTGCCAGAACAGTAGATGGCAGGTTGCATAAAGCTCAAAAAAATGTGTATAATGTCATTTGTAAATCAGCGCATACGAAAATAAAGGCTTTGTATAATAAAAGCTGCTATACCAAATCTTTCCAATAAAAAGAAAATATGAAACAAACAAATAAATGGTGCTACAGCGCTTAAAGTGCATCAAGAAACTACTAACAAACACAGGTTAATCATTTGAATAAATCATTTGAAATAATAAAAAACAATATGATGTTCAAACTTTTGACTTCTTTCTTTAATAACTACATAACACAGTACTTGTACTTCTACTTTCAGTACTTGAGTAGAATTTTTTTTTCAAAACTACTGGTACTTTTTACTTTTAGTACTTAAGTAGCAAATTTTTTGAAAAAACTACTTGCAATACTTAAGTAAAAAAAATGTTGAATACTTTAGTACTTCTACTTAAGTAACTTTTTCTGTGAGCACTTCCACTTCTACTCAAGTCACTTTTTGATCGAGCACTTGTACTTTTACTCAAGTAGAAATTTCGAGTACTTTATACAAGTCTGGTGTAAACACAGTACATTTTAATAATAAGATCAGAGCTGGGTCCGTATATTCCCCAATGGTCCGCACTGAGGTGCGATATGATGACATGTAATTATATGGAAAATACTAAATGTATTTGCAACATTCATCTGGTATCAGACGCATGCCCCAGTATGGTTTTAATTGATAAATGAACAGTATAATACATAAACAACATTTATGGGTGGTATTGATATTGCTTGTGCTTTACGGGTAAGAATACAGTGGGTTCGGTTTTTCATTTATTTTGTTGTTATTGTATAGTGGTAGTCTCCTTGGGGGTAAGGTAGGCAGATATACCTACCATATACAACCATACGTGACTGTACCTCATTTTAGCACTGTAGTGTAATAGGCTGTGAAGGCACGGTGCATAGGGGTACAAGGAAGAGCATGTGGAAATGATCTGGGAGCACATCATAGTGTGAGAAGGTGTGGAGGAGTCATTTTCTATCTATGATTCTTAGGAACACTTTGGGAAGTGGGCAGCTATCTGTGGTGCTGTTTGGCATTCGTTCTCATCAGCTTCACATCAGGTATCGCCACTTGACAAAGCCAATGCCATGGATTCTGTAAGCATGTTCTAATTCACATATTAAACTTTAATGAAATGAGTTGTAAATGCAGAAGGTTTTTTTATTTTTATCTTACCAAATTCTAAGCATTAGGAATAAAAGCCTTTTGCGTGTAGCAGCTTCGCCAGCACCCCCTAATACCCACCTGAGCCCCATCTCTGTCCAGCAATATCCACATGTCCCTCGGCCGTCCAGTCTCCTTCCTGATTGGCTGAAACACAGTAGCAGTGCCATTGGCTCCCATGGCTGTCAATCAAAGTCAGTTAGCCAATCAGGAGAGAGAGGGGGCAGGGGCGAATGGCAGCACCTTGTCTGAATTGACACACGGAGCTGAAGCTCGACTCGGGTGCCCCCATAGCAAGCTGCTTGCTGTGGGGGCACCCAACAGAAGGGAGGGGCTAGGAGCGGCCTAGAGGGACTCGAGAAGAGGAGGATTTGGGCTGCCCTGTGCAAAACCAACTGCACAGAGGAGGTAAGTATAAGATGTTTGTTATTTATTTATTTGAAACGTGACTTTCCAATCACTTTAAGCAAAAATTATGTGGCCATTCATGCATTTTTTCCAATATGGAATGTGATCTTTCATGTTAAATTTCATCCATGTTAAGCATGGTTGCCTTTTGGAGGGGTAACATTATCTTTAAATTTGGAATCTTTATCTGTGAAGTGAAAATAATATTTATTTTACATTTTGAGGCTGTGAAATACATTACGAAGTAGTGCATACTCTGAGACTGTGAAATATATATATGGGGCTATGGGCTTCATTCACAAAGCAATATTTTCCTCTTTAAAATTTGTGGTAAAAAATAAATTTTCAAAAATGTTTTTCAATTCACAAAAAAAGCTACTAAAATAACGCATGCAGTATTTTAACAAAATATAGGGTATTTATGTTATGAAACCATGCAGTATTTATCTCATGCAATATCCATTGGGAAGGATATGGTGGAGAGGAATTAGAACCCCTGTCAGTTTTATTGCTAATAAAGTGATAAAATGGTTTAAACCATAGAAATATGCCAACTCACTAAATCATTGAGGTCTCTGCAGCATATGTATTAATACAAAAGAAAAAAGGTGACTAGAATACCAATCAAAGGAAGGCTGCTTTGACGGGACACACGTAGTGTATCAAAAACAACTAGGTTAAATTAAGTAAATACAACATATTTTAAAAAAAGTCAAATATTAACTGAAAATAGTATTAAAAGTACACACATATATAAATACCCTTCTTTCACTAATAAAATAAAAACAATGTTGTCTTTTGTATTGGTGGAAGAAGGGTATCTATATATATGCATAGTTTTTTTATACTATTTCCCCCTGGTAACCTCTCGAAGAATCCTAGACTTCCATGGAACCCTGGTTGAGAAACCCTGCTTTAAAGTAATTTTTGCTGTGATATTGCAAAATCATTGCTATCTCTTTGGCAGGTCTGTTTTTTCTTGTTAGAGAATAGCTGTGGTCATTCTCTGATGTTCTTGAAAGTGTCACTCTGGTATCCATCTGTCAAACCTTCAAATTGATGCCACCCCTCTCCTAACAGCCTAAGTTCCACACCTTTGTAAGATTACTTGTCTATTCATATTCCCATTCTGTCTTGCATATATTTGAGCCAAAGAGATCTCTAAAAATAATTGTGAATAAGTAGTCAATCTCCACACTACTTATGCCATACGTTCTAACAAGGCATTCGACCATTGTGGTATGCATGTACATTGTATTATGTTTGGAGTTATTGGGAGATTTGCAGCAAATTATGGATATGCTTGTATATACACAAAAAAGTAAAATTATTTCCCATCTGCAAACCAAAATTTGGGATTTGAGATCACCTCCAATGATTTCCATATTGCCATATGTAGCTTTCTATGCATTACTGTTGAGGGAACTGATCCAAGAAGGCAGATACTACTCAAAATTGGCTATTATATTTTTACAATTCTTAAATATCACATACCTTGACCACTACTTAATTACTGCATGCATTTAATTTTTTATTTCCTTCTGTGAATTGACTTTAGCCCCTTTTTGTGCAGTATCTACTGACAGTTTTGAGCGTTTTGTGGTAAATACCACAAAACTGTATAGTGAATTGAGAGTTGCAGGATCGAAAATGTGTCCAGACACCTACATACCGCATGCAATCTGATTCTGTAAATTGGAGCCCTATATAACCCTGGATAGGGTGCAGTTTCCATAATGCATTTGCTCCTGGGAACAAATTACTAGGACACAACTAGTCCTCATTAGGCCTTAGAGGTTGGTTCAAAGGCTTAGTACAGTATAAGACATTTGATAGGGATCTATACATCATACCATAAAAGAGGGACACATGAGGAGGAAAGTAGAACAGAGTGATTTGGTTACAAAAGAAGGCCAAATAACAGGATAGTTGGAAGCTATGAAATAGAACCTAGCCCTCAACTCCACATGACAATGACCAAGCCTGCTTAAAGTGAGCTTGGGCACAAGGTATAGCGGGGGAGATTTACTAAAACTGGAGCGCTCAGAATCTGGTGCAACTGTGCATAGTAACCAATCAGCTTCTAACTTCAGCTCTGACAATAAAACTTGGATAATGATTGGTTCTATGCACAGCTACACCAGATTCTGTGTGCATTAGTTTTATTAAATCTCCCCTATCATGTGGGATAGAGGGATTTAATCTCAGCTGTCAAGAAGTGGATAAATTGCAGGAGTCCCAAGCCAGTTCAGAAATTAAAATTCTGTGCTAAAAGCTTCTGTTGCCTACTACCTGATGCTGCTGTTGGCTTTGTTATTAACATTCTTAGCGGTATTCCCGAGCGTGGCTCGGGGTTAAATTTCAGAGCAAAAAGCGGTAACCCCGAGCCACACTTGGGGTGCCGCCAGAAGCATTGCTGGATCCTAAAAGCGGGGTTACTTACCTTGTCACCGGGATCCAGCGATGTATCCCGGCGGTGTCTGGCGGCGGATCTTCCTCCCGATCCTCTCCGTGCCCCGGCTTCCGTCTCCTGCGATGTGACGTTCGCAGGTGGGTGGAACCAGTGGCAAATTCAAATGTAAAACACACCAAACACACTGATACTATTCAAAATAAATAAAAAAATCACATTAGTTTGCCCCCCAGTGCCCTTTCCTGCAGTTTTACTGTACTTTTTATGTATATATATATATATATATATATATATATACACACACATACATACATACTTTAACTTATTTATAGTTTTTCATTATATTATAATTTATGATTTTGTGTTTCAAACTTTACATTACCCGAGATGATATAAAGAAGAACGCACAGTAAAAAAAAAAATCATATGTAAATAGTTGGTTTGGGCTGCTCATTCTTAAGAATTACATGCAAAATAATGGTACCGCTTTCACCACCTAAAATCCCAAAGTATTATACTGCCAGGGAGGTTAAGCTGTGGCCACAGGTGTGCTTGGAAAAGACTCTCACTTTGCCCAGTCAGGTCTCTTTTAGACCTACCTCACTGACCCACTTAGCCTCACATTCCTCATGCTCCATTGCTGTCCAGTCCTAACATGCTCTGTGTCAGATGATGTTGAAGATTACACAGGGTAGATGACTTTATCCTCCTGGTCAGGTGACAGTGCTTGGGCATGGCGATTGGAAATTCAAGCCCAAGCGCCAAATACTCAGAAGACATTACTTACTTCCACATAACAAGACGTTCCACGTATTGATAGTGGCAGAGGGACATGGGTAAGAAAAAGATAAGTGGGTCTGGGGGTAGACTAATAGGCATGAATGGGCACAGTGACAGATTTTCTTTAAGGATCTTAGTCTAAGCAATTCCAAAGTTTATAATCTAATGCTGATCATAGACAAAACAATTGGTCTTCCCATTTAAAGCTTTGCTGAATGTTAATTGGTTTGTAACATGTACATAAACAATTACAAGTAATAGAAAAACCCAAAAATACTGGACAAATCGATTTTCCAACACCACGTAAAATAATTCTCAACAAAACGACGCTAATGAGAAAGGTTATAAATGTGAATGATCCTTATAGTTGCTAGCTCTACTTGGGAAAAAAAATCAGCGATTAACATGACTTGCGGTGGAAGTGGTCTGAAAGCTCACAGATAAACCACTTTTACAATCAACACACTTTGGTTGATCAAAGTGGGCCTGAACTTATGAAGTATGTTTTAGAGAACATCTAGTGCCTAAGCACTAACCTAAAAGATTTAACTTGAATTCCTCCTGAAAGTTCTATTATACTTCCTGTGCCTTGAGCCCTAAAACTGTATACATGCACACCTGGGAACTTTCTGGCTTTTGGCCAGAGGCTTTAGCTAACAGGAGTGATGACCAGAACTTTGACATGGCTGCTCTAATTTTTAGCAGTTTAGTTAATCAAGAGAAGTAACAGCAACATCACTCCCTTATTAACCAGAAGAGTCAGAAAAATGCACAGCATGGAGCTTCACTTGTCCTAAAGTCCTCATACTTTTCTCCTCCTATTCTTTGCCTCCTCACTGAAAAGAGACCTGTTAGATGACACACAAAAGTCATGTGCATTGAGGAAGGAGTTCAGGTTGTGCAGATACTGCAGGGAATGCAAGCAAAAATAAAAAAATGGGAAAAATGCCATTTTATTATCCCCTGTTTGACTGATCTTTGCTCTGAATTGCCATTAGTGTCAGTAGCAAATACTGTATTTCATTAGCTGATTGATTCCTCTCTGTTTTTATCAGCAAGTCGAAGCAAACAGCCAGCTAGTGTATAATGGCAGCTCTCTATAGTGCCTCTTTAAACAGTCGCAGGTCCTGGATGGCAGGAATGGAAGTTTTAAATAGGTGATTATCTTGTCTAGATCCAGAGAGCAGTATTCTTATAGGAAAACAACTCTCATCAGGACAGGGTGTCAGTGCAGGCAAGCAAATAGTAATATTGGTTAAAGGGATAAGCTTTCCTGGCTGTCTATTTAAAGTTCTCACCATTGCAGAAGTCATCTACTTCTAGTGGAAAATAGGGGAGTGGGAGGTTTTAGGAGCTGAAGTGTTTACCAAAAGGAACCAGTTACCACATTTGCCAGTATGGCATCTGTATATTTTCATATTTGCAATTTTAACTGCCAGGTGTGAGGCACTGTTTGTTTCAAGAACCGTATTACTATAAATGAATTTCCTGCAGGCCTGTCATTGTCAAAGTGATAGCCACATATATGGCCATGGACCACTATATGCATTGCTATTAAACTATTACTTCTGCTTCAATACAGCTATTAGCCCTCCCACTCACCACTTCCCAATTTCAACTCATCCACTTTGGCAAGTTTGTAGGTATGGATCTCTGCAGACACTGCAGGATCCCTGTTATTACCTTTATTATTGGTCAGAAAGTCTCTTCTTTGATTTAATGTAATATTGTTATAACTGTAGATCCTGCATTTCCCCGAGTTCATGGCTAAGCCCCGCTTATCGACATTCCTTGTGAAGAGAGTGGCTTAGTAGACAGTAAAGCCCCGTACACACGTACCGACTTTATTGATCATATAATCACTTTCTGCCCACCTTGGTTATTGGTAATAGTCTCGCTGGGTGGAAAGAAATCATGTGTGCAATCAAGTTTTATTTTGGGTGGAAATGTGTTGTGTAGCCTCCAGTTTTCTTGTATTCTAAAGCCCCGTACACACGTACCGATCGTCGGCCGAATGATCGGCCGTCTTTTGTCCAGGGCTGTCGTGTCTGTTGAAAACTGCAAAAGACTGCACACGAATTTTGTCGGCCAACAACAGCCGACTGCAGAAGTGATGTCATGTGATGGTTAACTTTCCTTGTCTTTTTTCTTTTCTGAGCATGCCCAGTCTTGCTAATCTGCTTTCTGACGGCCGAAATCTGTACTGACTGGCGAACATTCGGCCATTCTGGTGTTGGCCAACAAAAATTTTAATGCCTGCACAACAGATTCTGTTCGGCCGAAAATGCGCTGTCGGCTGTCGGAAGCATCATACTAACAAGCCTACAATCTGCCGATCGTTCGGCGGCCGAATATTTGCGGCCGACAATCGGTATGTGTGTACGGGGCTTAAGGGCATTGGATATAAGTGGTGGCATTTATAAAAAAAACATGTTCAAATGTCCATCAACTGTTTTGTTAGAGAAATGTATAGAGAAAAATGGCCAGAAAGTATTTATAAATTAACAAATTCTATCAGCAAAATGGATTTCATTGAAATACTTTCACCTTAGCCAAAACACAACAAAGAACAGGAGGAATTGGCAGGAGTACCTTTGTAAACAAGCAATACTGTCTGAATCTATTTAAAAAAAAAAGGTAAATCAACAATGCTTAGGCTCGAAGAAAGCCAAATTCCACTTAAGATTTTTTAATGACTTGCTTCTGGCCCTCTTTTAAAAAAAAAAATGTTTTAGTGCACTACACACCCTTGTGATCTTACAAAACTGCCTCCAACATACTCCTTTGCTACTTGTCTCTGCCCTAGTATTAAAAAGCATTCAGAGCAGCAAATTAAGAGTTCTACTACTAGCCCTTTCCCTTGGAACACCTTCACTAAGCCAGTCTGAGCACCCTATATAAAAACATATGGGGAGCCCTATAACTTCTTTATTATCTTGGATTTTGCACCCTTTATAATAGCCAGAATCACCACCAATGGACAATTGCCTATACTGCACTTTTAAAAATGGGCAATGTCACCATTGGTGACCACAATTTTCCTAAAAAGTCTGTTCCCTTTGACTTAAAAGTCTTTTTATCTTCATACCTTGGAAATTTGCATCAATGTGTGGAAAAGCAACACACATTGTTTAAGACTAAGTCCCGGTTCACACTAGGGCGACCTGTGAGGCGACCTGGTCGCCTCACAGGTCGCCGCAGGTCGCCTCCCATAGGGAAGCTGCGGACCCGTTCTAATAGGAGCGACACAATTCGCTCTGACTTAGAAAAAGGGTCCGGAGCTTCTTTGGGGCGACCAGGAGGCGACCGCCATAGACTTCAATGTTAAGGGGGTGAATAAGGTTCAGAAGGGCAGTATTTTCTATATGAAGGGGGTGCAAGATCATGAAGAGCACGGCAACTTGACCTCAAACTAGCAGGAGGAAAGATCAAAGTCATTTTAAAAAGTATTTTTTCCCAGTCACCAGTGCCCAGAATTATCCTGGTAATGGACGACCACGGTGGCACCTCAATTTCTGTGATTCCCCCTTCAGGTGGGTGCCTCACCTTAATGTATGTGACCTTGCAATTAAGCTTGGTCAATTGTAGCCTTGTATCACATCCCCCTGATGAGGACACGCAGAACCCTGTGTCGACACGCGTAGGGGAGGGGCCATACGTTGGAGAGAGCAACATAATCTCTTTACGAGCGGATAACTGGAGACAACCGGAGATTCTCGCCTACACACCCGGGCTTATTCCTTGTTGTACTGGTTACAGTGTGGTGTGCAACAAGCACCCTACAATTGTAAGTGCAATAATATATTTTTAATAAAGCATATTTTATCATACAATACTTGTACTATGGATAGTTCTCTTCCCCTCTATGTGAGCCATCCTTGAGTGATACGATCTCGCCGGCACCATTAAAGGAGAAGCAACCCAGCCATCCTAGAATTGTCACTTTTTAATTTATTTAGCACGGTTACGCTGCATGTGGAAATGGACATTGGGTTCACAATTTGTTATTGTTCTATTTTATGCACCATTGTCAATCATTTTTTTGCATAATTTGGTCACCATTCATTATCACCATATTGGTTTAATATTGTTGTCTGGTTTCACTGTATATTGGGTTAATTTATAGTGTGGTAAAACCACAACTGTATAAGAAGTTTTTCTCATTAAATAAGTCACAATATAATTAAGATACACAAATGTATTCCATCTACCACGCTCATTGCACAGTTGAGGTAGTTCACAAGCAGATAACATACACAACGGTGATACACAGTTTTGCGCAGCACAATAATAATACTAATCTATGGGGCAAACATATGTCTTTTCTAAAAAAGTATATACTAAAAAAGTAACAATGCAATGTAAATGCAGTGGGATGAAAGCAGTGATTGGCACACAGTGACATTTCGTTAAGTTCTATTGGCCGTTGAGTGGTGTGAGCTGGTGGGCTACCTTGCACTGTACAGCTTGCTGTACTTTTCTTCAGCACACACCACTGCACGATGGTGTGAACCAGGCAAAAGGGAGATAAGGTATTTTGCCTTGTCTTGTGGTGAGACAGCGCAGGAATTGCCACCCAACATAGCCTTACAGCAACTGGTGTGAATATACCCTTGAACCCCCCTTCAGACCCCAGATGAGAAGCCCCTTAAAAACTTCTCCTCAGACCAGCCTCCCTTAAGTCCAACCTCAGATCAGCACCTTCCCCCTTCGGCAATCCTTCTGTCCTCTAACTAGCAGTTAAGAGGTTCAGAGCACACTGACGGCATCTATTCCCAGACTTCCATTGTGGTTTCCGTGCCATGTGTGGTTTTTGTGACATGACCAGAAACTGGATGTGGATAGATTTCTCCACTTTTATATATAGGCACAATGATGGTCAGTGATCTGATACTGGTGCTAGATCAAGCATTCTAGCATCCAGCACCAGGACATGGGGTGGGTCTGTGGTACCCTTCAAATTCTGGGACAGTGTCACGGAAATTGGGATGGATGGGAGGTATGCTTTTTGTGTATGTGCAAAAATGGATGAGCAGCAAGATAGATTAAAATCACTAAAATACCTCAAACTCTGCATTGTTGTGTGCAAACTATAGAAATTTCTATACAGTGAACACATGTATGTATGTATAAATGTATGTACAGTATTCTGATGTCTGATGTTTCTGATTATATTGCTTTGGCTGATAAGGATATCAACACAGTCTCAAACAATGTCATCCCTTTGTCTGTGCCAATCTGTAACCCCCATCCTGATGAGAAATAAACAAATCCAGTTAGTTATTGTCCTATAGGGCTCAGGAAGGAGAAGGGTGGTGTGCAAAGAAGGGGAGCTGTACTTTACTTACCTAAACTGTAGATATTTGTCCTGTGCCACTGCTTGTGTGGTGATGTCACTGCCGACACTTTGCATATAGTGTTGGCCAAGTGTTCTACTTGTCTGGAGCAGAAACTGTAATGAAAGTTTCAATGCTGGGCTAGCCCAGATCTGACATCAGGATTATGTTTTAATCCTAGAACAGTCCCCTGGAACCATGGATGGTTGAGAGGTATGCCAGAGAATGTGAACCTTTGACCAAAGGAGGACGGTACATAACTTTTTTGGTTAAAGCGGAGTTAGATAAAATTACCCCTGTTATAGTCACCACTCCTTCTTTCACAATTAGCTATTTTAAGTAGTTGTGCAGCATCGATTGTAGCTGGCCAGCTAGAACCTGTCCTAGGTTGCTAATATGACCTACATGCATATACAGCTAGACCTGCTAAAAACCTCAATACAGTGCATATGTTTATATGTGAGAGACAAAAGCAGTTATTTACTGTGATTTTATGTTTGGATGTCATAACAGATGTATATTGTGTTCACAGAAGCAAAAAGAAAATATGCCTGTAAGATTCATTTATATGCCTGTAAGGTAAGCTCAGACACAGTAGAATTGAAACAAGAAAGCACAGAGTTAAACTTTATTACCCATCAGGAGTTTGTGGCCAATCACAGCCAATCTCACACTCATCAAGAGTCTTGGCCAATTACAGCCAGCCTTAAGCCCCATACACACGTACTGATCGTCGGCCAAACGATCGGCCGTCTTTTGTCCAGGGCTGTCGTGTCTGTTGAAAACTGCAAAAGACTGCCCACGAACAACAGCCGACTGCAGAAGTGATGTCATGTGATGGTTAACTTTCCTTGTCTTTTTTATTTTCTGAGCATGCCCAGTCTTGCTAATCTGCTGTCTGTCGGCCGAAATCTGTACTGACTGGCGAACAATCGGGCGTTCTGGTGTTGGCCAACAAAAATTTTAATGCCTGCACGACAGATTCTGTTCGGCTGAAAATGCGCTGTCGGCTGTCGGAAGCATCATACTAACAAGCCTACAATCGGCCGATCGGTCGTCGGCCGAATATTTACGGCCAACAATCGGTACGTGTGTACGGGGCTTTACACTCATTTTTGTCTGGAAAAGTTCCATGCACTAGCCAGCACTCATTCCACCAAAGAGAAAAGAACTGAACAGACCGCTATTTCCAGTCAGAGTCAGTAGGTAATTAATACAGTTATATACGTTCCTATTGTTAGTAATGTAATTAGAGCTGTATACTGGACTAGTTATGTGTTCACTTGTAGTTCCACCAAACTCTAACGTCATAGCAAACTCAAACTCAGCAGATTACTCAGCACAGGCATAAGAGGACTGTCCTTTGAGAGGAGCTCACCACTACTCCCTCGGACATCCCTCGGTCTCCCTTTTCTTTCCATAATGACTAAGGGAGTGAACACCTGCCTGAGAATAATTAACCACTTAAGCCCTGGAAGATTTTACCCCCTTCCTGACGAGGGCCTTTTTTGCGATTCGGCACTGTGTGATTTTAACGGACAATATCGCGGTTGTGCGACGCTGTACCTAAACAAATTTGACGTCCTTTTTTTTCCACAAACAGAGCTTTCTTTTGGTGGTATTTGATCACTGGTGCGATTTTTACTTTTTGCGCTATAAACAAAAAATAGAGCGTAAATTTTGCAAAAATAACAATATTTTTCAAATTTTTTTATATGAAATTCCCGAAAAAAAAGTAAAAATCTAAATTTTTTAACATTTTTGGCCAATTAATTTTCTGCTACATATGTTTGGTAAAAAAAAAAATTGCAAAAAGCGTATTTTTATTGGTTTGCGAAAAAGTTATTGCGTTTACTAACTAAGGGAAAGATTTCTGTCATTTTGGTGTTTTTTTTTTAACGCGTAATGGCGGCGATCTGCGATTTTTTTTGCGGTACTGCAACATTGCGGCGGACAGATCGGACCCTTGACTGACATTTTTGACACTTTTGGGGTTACCAGTGACATTACTGCAGTAATCAGCGCTATACATATGCACTGTTACTGCAAAATGACACTGGCAGGGAAGGGGTTAACTTTATTGGGGAAGGAGGGGTTAAGTGTGTCCCTAGGGGCGTGCTTCTTACTGTGATTGGACATGGCTACTAGTGTAGGAACAGTGATCAACGGTCCTACATAGTAGAACCGTATGATCACCATTCCTACACAGGGGAGAATGACAGGCGGCTTGTTTACATCAGCCGCCTGCCTTTCTCCCTTCACGGCGGACAATCTCGAGTGACCGGCGGACATCGGGTCCGCCGGTCACACGCACGGACTTCCCCGGGAACGAGCCGGGGCGGGCGCGCGCCTCCGCTATTGGCTCACAAGCAAGTGACAGGCTAGTGACGTACCGGTATGTCACTTTGCCTGGCCGGGGCTGACCGCCGCAAGTACATATACTGCAGCGGTCAGCCCCGGCCACCTCAAACCGGTTAAGGATTTGAGGTGAGCACCCATTCACAAGGGGGTGCACGGCTGGCTGTCCACTGTGACACTCTGGTCACTTCTCTCTGGGAGCACAGATCACTTTAGGATTACATTTTGGACTTTGTTTATTGGCTTTTTGCACTTTGCACACTGGACTTTTATATCTATATATTTTCTCTTTTCTATGAGTATTATATTATATTATATTTACTACTTTATTAGCACTATTGGCACTTTAATATTATGTCACATATAAATATTTTGGGTTTTTAATAATTTAAGCACAAATTAATTTATTAATTTAATAATTTTTTATTTGCGCAGCACTATATATTTATTTCAATTAAGCACACTATTATGAGAAGTGGAGTGTCTATGGCAAATAACTGATCGATTTAGAGCCTCAGGGTCGCTTGCAGGACTTATTCCTTATACTAGGTTGCTAATATGACCTACATGCATATACAGCTAGACCTGCTAAAAACCTCAATACAGTGCATACGTTTATATGTAAGAGACAAAAGCAGTTATTTACTGTGATTTTATGTTTGGATGTCATATAACAGATGTATATTATGTTCATAAAAGCAAAAAGAAAACATGCCTGTAAGATTCATTTATATGCCTGTAAGGTAAGCTCAGGCACAGCAGAATTGAAACCAGAAAGCACAGAGTTAAACTTTATTACCCATCAGGAGTTTGTGGCCAATCACAGCCAATCTCACACTCATCAAGAGTCTTGGCCAATAATTGTCTGGAAAAGGGCCCTTTCACACGGGCGCTCCGTATGTCCGCAAATCATCCTATTTTTTTTGCGGATGATTTACGGACATAATATAAGTCAATGGAATTGCGGATGTCAGCGGAATACCATCCGCTGACATCCGATTTTCTTCCTTTCAGTTCTGTTCCATTTTTTGGAACGGAACAGAACCCTATTTTAACTCCGTTCAAAAAATGAAAAGGAAGGAAAATCGGATGTCAGCGGTGTCATCCGCTGACATCCGCAATGCCCATAGACATACATTATGTCCGTATATCATCCGCAAACAGATGGGATGATATGCGGACATACGGAGCGGATGACACAAATGTCATCCGCTCTGTGAAAAAAAAAAAAAAGTGCCGGAGCGGATCGCAATGCGGTCCGCTCCGTGTGAAAGAGCCCTTATACAGTTATATACGTTCCTATTGTTAGTAATGTGATTAGAGCTGTATACTGGACTAGTTATGTGTTCACTTGTAGTTCCACCAAACTCTAACGTCATAGCAAACTCAAACTCAGCAGATTACTCAGCACAGACACAAGAGGACTGTCCTTTAAGAGGAGCTCACCACTACTCCCTCGGACATCCCTCGGTCTCCCTTTTCTTTCCATCATGACTAAGGGAGTGAACACCTGCCTGAGAATAATTAAATAGCTATCTGCCTGGTTAACTACACAATATTCCTTATGAGGATAAATGTATTGATATGGATATGGTGAATTAATGGTATCTTGGCCACAAAGTTGGGGTATCTAAATGTATATTCATATAACGTGTGCTTTGTGTATAAATACACGCACATGCACCCCAATATTTTGTTTACATAATTATGGTTTATTCACCATTTCATCACCAGTATACTCCCATATAAAGTCCATGTCTTACATACTAATTGAGTCCATCCATGGATCTGCCGGCTGCCCTGTGATCTTACACATGAAGGAACACTAGTTGGTTTTTTGGTCTCTTAAGCCCTGAAGAAGCAAAACCAAGCGAAACGCGTTAGCTGCGCAGGGACCATTTCCACCTCTCTTATTTGAGACCCACCACTCGGTTATCTTGATCTGTGTTTTGTTTTTTAATTTTTCTATGTCATTATGTGTTATATGTATGTACGTCCTCAGAGCATGCTTGCACATGCTTTTTTAAGCAAATACATTGATGAATAAACATGCGTTTTTAATTTATCCGCTGTGTTGTGTTATATTCTGACCATCTCATTTTGGCCTACAAAACCCCACTTTTTTTCTTCTCTCTTATTTTTGTGCGTTGTTTGCTCAAGTCAGAAAGAACTTGTATGTTTTATTTTATTTATTTATTTTTATAAAATGCTGTTTTCAAAATTTTTTTGCATCTCAGTTCTGCTAATCCCCTCTAGTTAATTTCAGCCACTTCCTGTCTACATGCACTGCATGGTCATCTACACATAATTGCTGTAAACTTCCTGAAAGTAAAATGGGCCGACCTTGTCTGTGCAATGTGTTTCAGCACAGTGGACTGCAATCTCCAACAGGTGTGGTGGGGTGAAAACAGAGGCCCCTTTCACACATACGGTCCGTTTGTCTGTTTTTCATCCATCCGTTGACAGATGAAAACCGGACATCAATGCATCTCTATGTAAAAACGGATTACAGCGCATGATCATCCGTTAACATCCGTTTTCATCCGCTTCCGTCAATGTCCTTTTTTTTTAAACGGATGAATGCCCTATTTTTCATCTGTCAAAAAAACAGATCGGACGAAAAAGGGATGTAAACGGACAAATGGTCCGTTTTTCATCCATTTTTGCATTGGTAGTGGATGTAAAAAAAAAACGGATACATTTTGACATGACTGAACTGATGAACTGAACGGACCGTATGTGTGAAAGGGGCCAAAAGAGTACAAATGGGATGCAGTTGTCAGCTCATAATAGGAAGTGCCTGAACAATGACCTTCATGGCAGGATCAGCAGTTATTTTTTTAATGGAAGCTACATTTTTAGAAAGACTGGAAACAACTTTTAAAATTATTATTAGTTAAAGCTTATATGGAATTGCACTAACTGGCTTTACATCTACTATATAAGTATATACTCTAATGCAAACTGAAAATGAACCATAGAAATGCACACTGAAAACACAGCATCTGAGGACTAATGCTTGTGATGCAGTAAAATTCTCAAATACACTTAAGGGCCATACACACTATCAGATTATCTGAAGACTTTTTCCTTCAGATTTACCTTTTCTATGTAGTGCAAGGGCCTGCCGGATTGCATACAAATTGAAAGTGTTTAGGTTTTACCTCATATTATATGGTTTTGGTAAGTCTGCAGACAAAAGTCTTCAGATAATCTGATAGTGTGTATGGCCCATTACAGCAGACGTCTAGCTGTGTCCCACTTAGAGAAAGTCTTAAGGCCCATACACACGTACCGATTTTCGTCAGTAAAGATTCGGCCGACGACCGATCGGCCGATTGTAGGCTTGTTAGTATGATGCTTCCGACCACCGACAGCGCATTTTCGGCCGAAAAGAATCTGTCGTGCAAGCATTAAAATTTTTGTTGGCCAACACCAGAACGGCCGAATGTTCGCCAGTCAGTACAGAATTCGGCCGACAATCAGCAAATTTGCAAGAAGGGGCATGCTCAGAAAAGAAAAAAGACCAGGAAAGTTAACCATTACATGACATCACTTCTGCAGTCGGCTGTTGTTGGCCGACAAAATTCGTGTGCAGTCTTTTGCAGTTTTCAACAGACACGACAGCCCTGGACAAAAGACGGCCGATCATTCGGACCGACGATCGGTACGTGTGTACGGGGCTTTAGAATACAAGAAAACTGGAGGCTACACAACACATTTCCACCCAAAATAAAACTTGATTGCACACATGATTTCTTTCCACCCAGCTAGACTATTACCAATAACCAAGGTGGGCAGAAAGTGATTATATGATCAATAAAGTTTTATTGAGAAAGGAAGTCTGCTGCGTGTCCATTTTTCTTGCCTGAGAGTCAGCCACAGATGACCTAGAGAAGTGGTCTGTACCCCTTGTCAGAACAGGGAGGAAAGTGGGTATCATAGACTGACTGTAAAAGAATTAAAGCTGGCCATAGTTGGAGCCATTTTCTTTCCTGCCACCACTGACCACCGCATGTAAAATCCAACAGGCTGCCTGTAAATCAACTTGGGTGCATTCAGCCTGCCCATGCATGGTTAGAATATTGTCTGGTCTCTGCTGAAATCGGAATCGTTTATGGCAAGCTTAAGTGGTAAGCAGTTAAAGAGGTTGTACACCGAGAAAAATTTTTTTTCTCTTCTTTACATCCTGAAAGAGAAACCCATAATGAGCTAGTATGCATCACATACTAGCTCATTATGAAATACTTACCTTAGAACGAGCCCCCGCCGTGCCGTCCGCTTACCTGTATGACGGGCGACATGTATAGTCGCCCGTCTTCCGGGATCGCGGCATCCGGCCATCTGATTGGCCGGAGCCGCGGTGACGTCACTCCCGCGCACGCGCGCGGGAGCCGACGGTCACGGCACAGGGCTCTGAAGGAACGGCACGATCTGCCGTTCCTTCAGAGCGCATGCGCCAGTGACGTCACTGGCTGCATTAAAGGTAAATATCTCCTAAACGGTGCATGTTTAGGAGATATTTACAGTACCTATAGGTAAGCCTTAATATAGGCTTACCTATAGGTACAACTTCCTGAGGAGTGTTTACTTTCTCTTTAATAACAGCTACCAATAACATGGTAGTAAACTCTGTTACACCACTTGTACCTACAGGTAAGCCTATAAAAAGGCTTACTTGTAGGTACTGTGAATATCTCCTAAACTTGCACAGTTTAGGAGATATTCAGAGTGCATGCAGCCAGTGACATCACCGACGCATGTGCTCTACAGTGGCGGACCTTCAGAGCCCTTGCTGTAAATAGCAGCTGTGCGCATGCGCAGGAATGGCGTCATCGTGCCTCCAGGCCACTCATGTAGAAGCCAGAAGGAAGACCAGGAGAAGATGTCAGTCCTTTCAGCAGTGACAGGGTGGTGCTGGAAGGCTTCGTTCTGAGGTAAGTTTCTCATAATATGCTAGAATGAGATGCAGACTAGTACATAATGACATAGCCTTAAAGGGAATTTTTTTTTTTAAACCACCTGAGGTTTACTACCAATTTAAGCTTGCATATCTAATGACAGAGAAAATAGAGAAGATGTTACAAAGCACATGCAACAAGAATAACATCTCTAATGAGCATGTAAGGAGGTGCTCTATGGATTCTGCCTGTAGCATATTCCAGATAATATAGAGCTGATCTCCACTCATGAATCCCACTTTCTCTCCTCTCCTTCTTACCCTCTTCTTTATTCACAATTGCAGACTTTTTTTTTTTTTCAGCAAATACCATTTACCTTTTTTTTATTAGCGTGACCCCGACACCCACACACACTGACACACACACACACAAGTCATCTAGGTGAGGATGGTTTATATCAGCTACCCACAGCCTCCTGAGATATACGTATACCATCAGGTCCATAATGATTGGGACACAATTCTAATATTTTTGGCTCTATACACCACCACAATGGATTTGAAATTAAACAAAATGTGCTTTAACTGGAGACTTTCAGCTTTAGTTTGAGGGTATTTACATCCAAATCAGGTGAACGGTGTAGGAATTACAACAGTTTGTATATGTGCCTCCCACTTTTTAAGGGACCAAAATTAATGGGACAGATTAACAATCATAAATCAAACTTTCACTTTTTAATACTTGGTTGCAAATCCTTTGCAGTCAATTACAGCCTAAAGTCTGGAACGCATAGACATCACCAGACGCTTGGTTTCATCCCTGGTGATGCTCTGCCAGGCCTCTACTGCAACTGTCTTTAGTTCCTGCTTGTTCTTGGGGCATTTTCCCTTCAGTTTTGTCTTCAGCAAGTGAAATGAATGCTCAATTGGATTCAGGTCAGGTGATTGACTTGGCCATTGCATAACATTCCAGTTCTTTCCCTTAAAAAACCCTTTGGTTGCTTTCGCAGTATGCTTCAGGTAATTGTCCATCTGCACTGTGAAGCGCCGTCCAATGATTTCTGAAGCATTTGGCTGAATATGAGCAGATAATATTACCCGAAACACTTCAGAATTCATCCTTCTGCTTTTGCCAGCAGTCACATCATCAATAAATACAAAAGAACCAGTTCCATTGGCAGCCATACATGCCCACGCCATGACACTACCACCACCATGCTTCACTGATGAGGTGGTATGCTTTGGATCATGAGCAGTTCCTTTCCTTCTCCATACTCTTCTCTTCCCATCACTCTGGTACAAGTTGATCTTAGTCTCATCTGTCCATAGAATGCTGCTCCAGAACTGTGAAGGCTTTTTTAGATGTTGTTTGGCAAACTCTAATCTGGCCTTCCTGTTTTTGAGGCTCACCAATGGTTTACATCTTGTGGTGAACCCTCTGTATTCACTCTGGTGAAGTCTTCTCTTGATTGTTTACTTTGACCCACATACACCTACCTCCTGGAGAGTGTTCTTGATCTGGCCAACTGTTGTGAAGGGTGTTTTCTTCACCAGGGAAAGAATTCTTCGGTCATCCACCACAGTTGTTTTCCGTGGTCTTCCGGGTCTTTTGGTGTCGCTGAGCTCACCGATGCATTCTTTCTTTTTAAGGATGTTCCAAACAGTCGATTTGGCCACACCTAATGTTTTTGCTACCTCTCTGATGGGTTTGTTTTGTTTTTTTTCCGCCTAATGATGGCTTGCTTCACTGATAGTGACAGCTCTTTGGATCTTATATTGAGAGTTGACAGCAACAGATTCCAAATGCAAATAGCACACTTGAAATGAACTCTGGAGCTTTTATCTGCTCTTTGTAAATGGGATAATGAGGGAATAACACACACCTGGCCATGGAACAGCTGAGCAGCCAATTGTCCCATTACTTTTTGGTCCCTTAAAAAGTGGGAAGCACATATACAAACTGTTGTAATTCCTACACCTTTCACCTGATTTGGATATAAATACCCTCAAATTAAAGCTGAAAGTCTGCAGTTAAAGCACATCTTGTTTGTTTCATTTCAAATGCATTGTGGTGTTGTATAGAGCCAAAAAGATTTAGAATTGTGTAGATGTCCCAATATTTATGGACCTGACTGTACATCACATATCCCAGGAAGTTGTGGAGCCTGAATCCCATTCAAGCCCTGGGGTAAACCTGCGCATATGTGGGATCAAGCAAGCGTTATCAGGGGGCCAACTATGCAAACAAGAAATAGACAGCCAGCTTCCAATTATGGGAGATTCATGATGGCAGCATGGGACAGGAGGTACAGCGGAAGAGTGATGAGTGAAAAAAGGACAATGCTGGATTCACTTGACTTCAGCGTATGTTTATCCTGCATAAAAATGTATCAAAGGTAAGTGGCATATAAAAAAGTAACATTTATGGAGAAGGTTTAAGTTCCACTTAAAGGTACACTTTTCTCGTTTTAGTACAGATGCAGGGTTTGCAGAAACACTGTAGCTCACTGACTAAATACATTGCCTGGAAATGGTCTAAAGCTGTGAAACATATAGGGTGCCATTGCTCACCTGCCATTGAAAAGTTGTCTGGCTGCTTGTGGCTTCACCACTTTCTGAGTCCTGTCTGAGAACAATGAAGAAGCCAAAGTCGGATGGGACCTGCATAATTGTTTTGGGCGACAGGCGTGCAATTTTACCGCAATTCGTCGGACAACAATCACTGTAAAATTTTGCCACATTTGAGGTGCCATTGGAAGTGACATCCTGCGATTTGCTGTGATCCGAGATCCCAGGCAGAATCGCAGGTATTCTGCTCGTGATCCAGGATGCCAAGATGTGAATGGAGTCTCAGAAAATATTGAAAACACCTGATCAGCATGACATACAGACAAAGATCAGATTACATTTTTCTGTATCAGGCTAAGATACAGATTAGTAGCAAAAAGTTTTTTCACTTTGCCTTAGCAGAATCTGTAGAGAGAAAGGAATCTGAGTGTGTTTTCTTTTTTTTTATACATAGCGCGTAGTGATTATTTAAAGAGATGCAAACTTTGTTAGAGATATCAAAATAATGTATTATCATTTTGCAATAAAAATCATAAAATGATACACGGATTAGGAATGGACACAGACACGGCTTGCTCTCCTCTAAGGGAAGTCGGACTGCCTGTCCGTTTACACCCAACTGCTATCCGATCCAATCCACTGAACGTCTCTCTTTGGTGGATCAGATCAGATTAGATTACACATGTCCGTTTACACCCACCGCTCTATAGAGAACAATGGAGGTTCGCCTGAAAAACCGACAGGTGGACCCGATCAGAAAGTCCATGTGAAAGGGGCCTAAGGCTGGTTTCCCACGGGCATTCCTTGTAGTCCACATCTTTCTGCTCAGCAGGGGATCTCCCTGTTGAGCAGGAGGATGACAAGTCCATGTCTGCTCCGCTATGCAGAGTGGACACGGACACAGCCTTGCTGTTCTCTGTGGCGCTATCAGAGGAAAACAGGCCGTCTGTCCGTTTTCATCCGACTGTCTTCCGATCTGGTCTGCTGTTTTTGGCGGACAGGAGAACCCGATCAGAAAGTCCATGTGAAAGGGGCCTAAGGCTGGCTTCACACGTGCATTCCTTGTAGTCCACATCTTCCATCTCAGCAGGGGATCTCCCTGCTGAGCAGGAGTATGACAGGTCCATGTCTGCTCCACTATGCAGAGCGGACACGGACACAGCCTTGCTGTTCTCTATGGGGCTATCAGAGGAAAACAGGCCGTCTGTCTTCTGATCTGGTCTGCTGTTTTTGGCGGGCAGGATCGGATGCTGGCGGGTGTCTGCTGACATTCACAGCTCCATAGAGAGCTATGGATGGTTCAATTAGGTCTGCCTGAAAAACTGATAGGCGGACCTGATCAGACAGCCCGTGTGAAACCAGAAATAAATGAATAAAATAAACACAATAAAATATTCCATTAGTAAAAGACCCAACATCTGGATCAACTCACCACAACTCACCACATCTGATCATACAATATCTGTACAATCAACTTTAGAATTACAAAAAGAGAATTCCCCAGCGGGACTTTATATGAGGTGGACCCAATAGTCATGACACTCAATGTTGAATAATATTTGTGAGTATGTTGTCTCCCCACATGGGTTCTACTTTTTGAGTATTCATACTCCAATAGCCACCAACCCTGCATGTTTATAACAATATTAATTTCTTTCCAGACCTGCCTGCACACTTACACTCCTGACGAGTGGGCAATGCGACCCACGAAACGTGCGTCGAGTTACCAAGATATATGTATTGATGTGCATATTGTTACTGTTACAAGACATTTTAATATTTTTATGACTATGTTCTGTTTTGTGTATGTCAAACATTCATGTTGTGTTACTTTGTATATTGGTTCTACACAATAAACCAGATATATTTCAACATTGAGTGTCATGACTATTGGGTCCACCTCATATAAAGTCCCGCTGGGCAATTCTCTTTTTATATGCATTTAATTGGGATGGAGGTGTACCCCAATATGAAATGGCATTGCAGGTCCAATATTAATTTTTTCCTGTCAACTTTAGAATTACCAAAAGTATGTAAACCCAGGACCTACCTGATCAATCTCTATCCAACCAATGAGACCCTTGCACTACATGGTAGATCTACAGGAAGTTGTACAATGCAATTGCAGTGTATGAGGTAAGCCTAATATAGACATCATTTCATTAAATGTTTTACCAATTTCTGTTTTCGGAAAAAAAAGAAAAAATGATAACTATACTTAGATACAACATTGTAATCTGGTACATGTACACAGCCAGGACAGTCTTCTCTACAGGCATGTGATTCCAAGTACATGACCACGGGTCAATAGCTGAGCCTGCAGAAACACAAAGATCAGCATAATGTGCTGCCAAACATACATTAGGCTGGTCATAAATTATACAATCTTCTTGTACAATTTTCCTTTAGATTTACCAAAACCATACAATACAAGGTCAAACCTAAACACTTTCAGTTTGTATGCATTAAGGAAGGCCCTTGCACTACATAGCTAAAGGAAATTGAAGAAGAAAATTGTATAATGTATGGAAAGCTTTAGTAACATGAATATAAAAATTAAACCAACAGTGCTCTACCAAACACATGCAATTTTATCTGATAGGTGTGTGTTACTGTTATTTGACTACTACTACTACATTTACGTCCACAAAGCAAGCCTTTGATGTGATTTACCCATGATGCAATGCAATACTTAATTCCCCCAGAAATATAATGCACAGTGCTCTCTCTCTGTATTGAAGCACTGTCATTAAGCAGACCTTTCAATTTTCACTGAATTTCAGTAAATCACATTGATTTCCCGTCATTCTCAATAATTTACGGCATCTCTGCTACCGTAAATTGTAAAAACGGCCTCACTTACTTAAGTCATGTGTATTAAATGAAAAAAAAAAAAAGTGTTTTGGTCCATGGTGATGCATGGTCAGCATTGCTGCCAATGTTCTCTAACCATTTACAAAGACAATTCACTAGTGTTCCTAAGGTCATCGTACATGACATGCTGTATTATGGGTTTGTCCAAAGAGCATAAACAGATGAAAGCAATAAATAAATAAGTTTCCCATTCAGATACATCAGGATTCTGTTATAATATTGGCCAGTAGAGAAATTGGGGACATCTCCGGAGACGTGTTATACTGAAGATGCAATTCCTTTTCTTCCAACTCTTTCTCTTTCATATTTTCCGCAAGATTTAGGCTCCTCGCTGTCTCATTTGTTTATGTATTTCTATTAATGTTTAAAAATTTCCCTTTGGGATTTATTTTTGTACCTGTTTCTTAAAATTGCTCAATAAAAATACAATTAAAAAAAAAAAAAAAAGATGCAATTTAATTGGTTAAACATCATTATTTAAAGGCCTGAGAGGAAACAGCATTTAACCAACGAGCATCCTACTGTGACATCTAGCCTGTCCATCAAACCAAGCTGGAACAGGACTACAAATCCCAGCAGTACTTGCAGTACATCTTCAGCACTGTAAAACTTTATTGAGTTTCCAGGACAATGACAGTAGCCTCCAAGCTACCCCCCCCCCCTCTCCTCCACCTCCCCTGCTGCGTCTTGCAGCTATTGCCTGGCCAGAAACAGACACCGCAACCCCAATCTCAAGAGAGGCGTTACTGTACCAACGTGTTCAATAAGGCATACATGTACTCAAATACGACCCAATGAGAAGAAAGGAGGGGTTAAAAGCAACACTCACCCTTAGGTTTACTCACAGCTTCCCTTCAGACACAAGTGACCTCCCTGTAAATATCCATCATTTTCCTGGGATCCACAAAAAAAAAAAAAAAGAAGTCAAGGTCCCTTTAGATGTGCATGATGGAGGCTGTGTCCTCGGGGGAATCGCCAAGCTCCGGACAGCTTGCTAGCCCATATATCGCATCGGTGTCGCTGGCTCTTCGTTCAGTAAATAGGAACGTGATTTTTCCGTAGCTTTCCCAGCTGCAGCGATGGAAGCTAGATAAATAAGGCGCCAAGATTGGCTGCTTTATTTATTAAAAGGCTGTGTCCTGGTGCCTGCATTTGCAGGAAGCTTAAGATGGAGGAGCAGTGTGTACCTGCAGCATGCGCAGTAAAGGCCCCAGAGCAGTGCAATTAATCATTAGCTGCATAGCAAGTGCAGCAGCAGCAGCATCAGCATCATCCCTTTCATCCCTCTGCCACTGGAAGCACAGCGGAGGGATCACACCATTCTCTCCTCTCCTGCTGCACAGAATGAAGATGTCTGCCTTGTGTGTGGAGATGTGAATGTACAGAGTAGTCACGCTCCTCTTGTTGTGTGTGAGCCCTGTGCAGACAGCTGTTAGTGCTCTGGAGGAGGGGGTTGGGGAGGGAATGCTGGAGATGTCCATAGACAGACCTGTGGGGGAGAAGAAGGCATAATACAATAGCAGCATCCTTTCCCTTCATCATTTTATAGATGATTACCCATTGCAGGACCACCGCTACCTGCTCTTCGTAGCCATGCATTTCTATTGCTTTCAAAGCCTATGTCAGAGGGAAGCTAAGAACAATGTCATTTATATTAGGGAGACACACACTTCCTCTATAAAGAATTTAGGATGCCTCTGTTATTAAAGTCAATTCAATTTTAAGTTAGGAAGTTGCAACATTTCTTAAGGCTTGGTTCACATATATGCGAATTGGATGTGTTTATAAATGCATAAAATTCGCATAACATGTGAATCAGACCAGCGTTCAATGGAGCTGATTCACAATTGCGCGGTGCAGTTTTAAAAAGGCTCCTGTGCGATTTCAGGTAGAAATTTTTACCTGAATTGTGCCTGAATCATTGAACAGAACTACACTGGGCTGCCGCACTGAAACCGTGCCCGCATATGTGTGAACCCAGCCTAATTCAATTATATTATCAGCAGTTTTGTCTATAAATTGATTGATTAATATTATTATACAGTATATTGATATATATTGATATACAGTATATATATATATATATATATATATATATATATATATATATATAAATATATATATACAGTAAACCCCCCTCCATTGGGGGGGTTACGTTCCGGACCCAGCCGCGAAAAGTGAAAATCCGCGAAATAGAAAAACCCTATTAAAATGCATTGTAGGCATGTTTTGTTTACTGTCACTGTACGTGTAAAAGCATTTTAAGGTCTTTAAACACACTTTTAAAACAATAGAAACTCATTTGAACACATAAAAGATACTGAGAGACATAGCAAGAGCTATGGAAAACACAAAAATATTTCATTTTTAATGATTTATATAGTAAAATAACATTACAAAAAAAAACGCAATATACCGGGACCGCAAAAACTGAACCACGATGGAGCGGGGGTTTACTGTATATCTATATATATATATATATATATATATATATAGCACCCTCCTAGGTAGGTGCTAGGAAAACCCATAGGGGAGCCCTGCCTGCTTATCAGGGGGGTCTGATTGTTCAGCTAGGCTGTCATGTGTTCCCAGGTGTATCTGTTGAGCTTGTCCAACGAGGGCTCTTATTGGGCAGTGGAGGAAACCTGACCAATAGCACACCAGGGCTTGTATCTATCCCAGAGGGAAGAATCTGACGCAATGCATCCTGGGATGGGGTATAAATCTGAGGGGAGCACATGAAAGGGTGTCTTTTTCGGGAAGCAGAGTTCCAGGAGGAGGGTGACGGCTGTCTCTCCTCCTGTCAGCGTATGAAAAGGTCCTTGGCCGATCGGCCTAGAGGACAGAAGGTTGAGCTGAGCTGAGCTGCAGAGAGAGGGATCCAGAGTGCTGAGGACCAAGTCGAGCTGCTGGGGCAGAAGTTTCCACGAAAGCAGTGTCGTGAGTACTGTAAACTGCCGAGGGGTCTGCCTAGGATAGAGGACCACTCCAGAAGGTCGGAGGGATCCAGGAGCCAGCTAACCAGTAGAGAGGGCTTGGAAAGGGGGTGCCAGTGATTAAGCCCTGAAGATAAGTGTGTGTGAAAAAGGGTGCCGGTGCAGGCCCTGAAGTGATAGGACTCTTTCACACTGTCCGTCCGTCAGACGGGCTCCGTTTATCTCAGCGGGGGATCGATCTGCAGATCCCCTGCTGAGCAGGAGGATGACAGCTGTTCTCCGTGCTGTGTGCGGAGACACAGCTGTCAAGTCCCCATGCATCTCTATGGGGGAATCGGATGGGAACCGACCGTCGGTCTGTTCTCATCCGATCCCATCTGATCCGATTCGCTGGACGGATGGAAAATAGGGTTTCCATCCGTCCAGATTTGACCGATCGGATTCCAGCGGACATGTCTCCGCTGACATCCGATGCCCCATAGAGATGTATGGGGTGATCGTTAAGTCTGTGTGAAAGGGGCCTAAAGCAATGCAGCACTCTTACAAGTAGCTACCTTAGTGAAGAGGGGTCAAGGAAGCTTTAATAAGGACTTTGTGCCACATGAAAGTGTCAGTAGTCAGTTCAGCGTTAACAGATAGCAAGTCAGTGTTAACCAGGGTCAACCGGCGTTGACTGATATTTAGCCAGTGTCAAGTCAGCGCCAACAGGCGTTTTTCAGTTGTCTCGCTCAAATTGTGTATAGTTGTATGTGCAAGAGGAGTTTTCCCCTCATCCCTTCTCCCATCCAAGTTCAAAATAAATACAAAAAAACCCCAAGATACTGGACTGTTCCTTGTCACAGTGCTCACACTTGGAGAACATGCTTAAATGTGCTGTTGGTACTAGCGGTAACCCAGACGGACCCTCATCAGGCAAAATGGCTGGGAATCCTGCTACATATATATATATATATATATATATATATATATATATATATATATATTACAGTATAGATATATATATATATATATATATATATATAAACAGTATCTCACAAAAGTGAGTACACCCATCACATTTTTGTAAATATTTTATTATATCTTTTCATGTGACAACACTGAAGAAATGACACTTTGCTACAATGTAAAGTAGTGAGTGTACAGCTTGTATAACAGTGTACATTTTCTGTCCCTCAAAATAACTCCACACATAGCCAATAATGTCTAAATTGCTGGCAACAGAGGTGAGTACACCCCAAAGTGTAAATGCACAATTGGGGCCCAATTAACCATTTCCCCTCCCAGTGGAATGTGACTCATTAGTGTTAGAAGGTCCCAGGTGTGAATGGGGAGCAAGTGTGTTAAATTTGGTGTTATCACTCTCACTCTCTCATACTGGTCACTGGAAGTTCAACATGGCACCTCATGGCAAAGAACTCTCTGAGCATCTGAAAAAATAATTTTTGCTATACATAACGATGGCCCAATTGGTCTGCATGCCGGTGGGATGAGAGACCCAGGCAGAGCCGTGGGAGGAGGGGGATGTCCCCTTCCGCTCGATGGGATATCGGCCAAGCTGCTTCTGAGCCACATCGGTTATCTCCTGAAAGCTGACCACAGGCTCTAAAAAATGATACTGGGTTGATCCCAGGCATCATCCCGGTACAACCAATCCAATACAAACTCACTTGAAAAATCTCCTTAAATGCTGTGTTTTGCCTGACTGCTGGCCATTTCTTTCCACTACTTCCTGAATTCCTTGCATGCTTTGCAGCTTCTCCTCTGCTGATTACTTTCAATTTCTAAGGACTATATATCCCATGGTACTTTGCTGCCTGCAAGCTCCAATTTCTATTCTGACTCCGCCTCCTAAAACTCCTCCTCTCAGCACCTCTGTAGATCAGAAGGCAGGCTCTGTGAAATGTGTGACACAGCAGTGCCTATCAACAGGGTATAGTGAATATGTGTCACAGAATTCAATCATTCAAGTGCATGGGTATCTTTACAAAGTAATGCTAGCCATACACTATACGAAAAATCGTTCAAACTTATTTTTTCGAAGAAAAGAACACTCGGCCATGAGAGTAAACTATTGTGCCATGACGTAATCACTGATAAATTGTTTAATGGACATGAATGAATCTGTTTTTTGTTCGTTTTTTTCACATATACAATACCTCGTGCAAACAGTTTAGATGAGAAATACATTAACTTTTCAAATTTCCAGACTTGGTTTTTTGGTTCAAAAACGTCACAACCGATCACTGATTTGTGCATATTAACTGGCCGAAAAATGAACGAACTGTCCAAATGACCGAATTTCGCCTGATTTTCCGCACAGTGTATGGCTAGCATAAGTTTTGAAACTTCAAAATTGTTAAGATTAATAGGAGTAGGGTGGAAATAATTGAAATACAATGTAGAAATGTATGTTTTATTAATTTTGACATACAGAAGTGGATGTGTATGGGTTATTTTTAGAGAATAAGAATATAATTTAGTGTTATTTAAACCGGAAGTTTGGCCAAAGTTTGGTTGGCTATAATTCTAAAGGTCCTTTCACACGGAGCGGACCATATTTTGATCCGATACGGCACTTTTTGTTTTTTTTTACGGACACGGATGACACATGTGTCATCCGGTCCGTATGTCCGCATATCATCCCGTCCGTTTGCGGATGATATATGGACATAATGTATGTCTATGGAATTGTGGATGTCAGCGGATGACACCTCTGACATCCGATTTTGCGTCCTTTCTGTTTTTTAAACGGAAGAAAAAATAGGGTTCTGTTCCGTTCCAAAAAACGGAACAGAACTGAAAGGACGCAAATCGGATGTCAGTGGATGGTCACCGCAATCTCATTGACATGCATTATGTCCGCATATCATCCGCAAACGGATGGGGTGATATACGGACATACGGAGCACCCGTGTGAAAGAAGCCTAAGGGTCACAGGAGTGCAGTTAGTTCTGCAATCAGAGGCCAGAAAGTACAGCTGCAGATTGAATAATCCTTGTAATAGCCTGTCCTAATTATGTGTAGTTTTTACATTATATGTATTTACAAATGTCACCTCTACACCCTCATAGACAGTGATCTGTATGTGAGAGAGCTGTTTCTCAGTGCCAGTGACAGAAAAGTGACTTTTCTTCGATGATTTTTTTTGATTGACCCCTTATTGTAAAAATAAATGGCAATCACCCCAACCTATAACTAGCCTTTGCAGCAAGTAGCACATTAAAGGGCATGTCAAAAAACAACAAACAAAATTTCCCAGCTCACTTACCAGCCAGCCTGCAGCAAAATGAATTGACCCTGTCTAACAGTTCATGTTAAAATCAATGGGTTTAGTTTACATTTGCAAATAAATGCTTAAACTGCAAAAGCAACATCACAGCACCCCTGTGCACTGCAGTCCTAACTCTATAATTTGAATGGTCTCTACTGAGTTGTAGCACATATTCATGTATGCCTGGAGGGAGCCCATCCTTCATTAAAGGTAAAGGGATGCAGTGGACACCAAGCAAAAACACAATGGCAGCGAAGGTATCCAGTGCGCCTCTCACCAATTACCAACAGTACAAACCAAAAGCAACCACCCCAACCTATAACTGGCCTTTGCAGCAAGAAGCACAGGGAAGTGCGAGGCAAGTCAAAAAACAACAAACAATAATTCCCAGCTCACTTACCAGCCAGCCTGCAACAAAATGAATTGACCCTGTCTAACAGTTCATGTTAAAATGAATGGGTTTAGTTTGCACACACTTGCAATACATGCTTAAACTGCAGCGGCCATGTCACAGCACCCCTGTGTACTGCAGTCCTAATTCTTTTATGAGTCTCTTGAGTTGGAGGACATATATAATAATGGATAGACTAAAATGAATGTAGCACCCTCCTAGTCAGGTACTCGGTCGAGAGTATAGTTTTGGCTCTGTCTGCCTATCTATATTGTGTGCTCAGTGTGTGATTCATCTGGCCTCAGGGAGTGTACCCAGCTGATCCAATGGGGAGGCACGTTGGATACTGGAGGAAACCTGACCAATGACACACAGGCTTTTGGTACTTCCCAGGGATTGGCACAGACAGTTGGTCTCGGTGCATTATTGGGCAGGGTATAAAAAGCCACGGGCACATGAGGTAGAGGTCTTTGGCGGGAAGCAGAGTCCCAGAAAAAGTGTGGCGGCTGCCTCCTCTTCTGCAGCAGTTGGTGATGGTCACAGGTAGTCGGCCTGGTGCATCTACAATATGAAGCTGAACACAGAGGTCCAGGAGAACTGACTGAGGAGTTGGGGCACTGCGAGACTCTGGAAAAACAGTATCGTGAGTACAGAGGATCTTGCCCAGGGGTCTGCCCAGGAAGAGGACCAAGACAATCCTCCTGCGCTCGAGTGAAAAAACAATGGGGGGAAAAGAGGAATACTTCCAAATGGCTTAGATGGATATGACTACTGGTCTTGCTGCCCCCTCAGGACCAAGGGTATCCGAAAACAACTGTTAAACAACAAAAAAAGAAAGGGGCGCACCGACCTAGTGCATTACCACTCCTGCCACTTGAATGAAGCCGAGGTAAATGTTCCTATTTGATGTCAGCAGCATCCTTTGGCTCTGAGGAAGGGGGTTCGCCCTCGAAACGCGTCAGCCTAGGCACATCAGTTTTTCATGCGGTACACAGCATGCCATCCAGCATCGCGTAGTACCCTGGCAACCTTGGAGACCCTATGTTGAATATGTTGTTATGTGCAATATTCACATCTTGTTTGAGAGTATAATGCTTATCTTTTACTATTTTAATAAACATTTTTAGTGGTAATGCACTAGGTCGGTGCGCCCCTTTCTTTTTTCTTTTTTTTATTGTTTTCCAGGAAGGGGATCACTCTGGGTAGTGCAGTCAGTGGATGGGTGTCGGCTAGTACAGTGAAAGGGGTAACTGGGGGAGTACCCTAAAAAGAAACACAAATAGGAACATTTACCTCAGCTTCATTCAAGTGGCAGGATGAAGTAGTGGCCTTGCCACATTCTCAAGTTAGAAGTCCTTTGAAATGTGAATAGTTAACAGTTGGAGTATCCCACTCATCCCTTCTCCCATCCCAATATAAATAAAAAAACAAAAACAACAACCCTTAGACTGATCGATGACTTAGCCAAGAACTTAAAGTATTAAGATTTCTGCAAACAGTTGCTAGGGGTAACCAAGAGGAATCCAAAAGTGTCATTCTTTAGCAGTCCTCTAGGGGGCGGTGCTACACTAAGGTTGGGGTGGCTGCCATTTGTTTGTACTCTTGGTAATTTGTGAGAGGATGTACTGGATACCTTCGCTGGCATTGTACTATTGCTGGGTGTCCCTGTACCTTTAAGGGGGGGGGGGGGGTCTGCCTCCAGAAATACCTGCCCTTTATCTATTATTCTATATGTGCACCAACTCAGTAGAGACTATCAAAATATTAGAGTTAGGACTGCAGTACACTGGGGTGCCATGGCGTGGCTGCTGCAGCTTACGTATATATTTGCAGATGTGTGTAAACTAAACCCATTGGTTTTAATGTGAACTGTTAGACAGGACACTTTGGTTTGTTGCAGGCTGGCTGGCAAGTGAGCTGGGAATTTTGTTTGTTGTTTAACCCCTTATTGAACATTATTTTGCTCCAAATTTACCTCTTCTCTGTTATTTAATCAAATCTCTAATTTGCCCTGAATAGCACCTTTATCTTCTTTATTGTTCTTTCCTTAAAGCGTATCTAAACCCAAGAAGAAATATTGATAGTATATCACCTGGAATGATGTGGCTGCATTAATTTTCTGTTTTCACGCTTTCTTTCCTCTATTTTAACCTGGTAACCCTGCCTTTGCCACACTTCAATTTTAGGGTGACAACCGTACTGAGCAGCATTGTCACCCTAGGACAGGGAGTGTGTTAGTACTACATAACACCTTCTCCTCCTCTCCATAACAGGGGGAGATGTTTTTTAGTTAACAGAGCTAGCAGGGAACAGTGCTAACCGATAACAATTCAAAGGCAGGGAGTACAGGAAGTTATCAGCGCACAAGATTTTTGATTGGATAAATGTCTATTTTTTATGTTGGCACTCAACGACAAAACTTTCAATGGTTTATTTATGAAACCAAAAGAGGAGCAAATAGGAGCAGTTTTTTTTAAATTAGAGTTTACATAAATCCGCCGGTCACACGCACGGGGAGGGTCCGTGACCGCGCGGGAGCACGCCTCCGGGGGCGCGCGCTCGCTCCCTAAACCCTCACAGGCTAGCGACGTAGTACTACGTCGCTCTGCCTGTGAGGGGCTGACCGCCGCAGTAAATAGTCGTGCGGTGGACGGCAAGCGGTTAAGGGTGTGTGGCTGGGGGTGTGTCCTATACCTTTATAGTTTTGCTAATAAGTGTCCCTCATTCCCATCTCAGAAAGTTAGGAGGTTGTGGGTGGGAACTGAAAGGGCAGTCAGTGCAGAGAAGAGGAAACCTGGCAACAGATGGATGGAATGTCAAATGAAAACTCTTTGGGTCCTTTCACATGGGCTTTCTGCCCAGCGGATTCCGTATTGATCAGCGGGGATCGATCCGCCGATCCCCACTGAGCAGGCGGATGACAGCTCTTACGAGACGGAGCTGTCAGATCCTTGCTCTCTTCTATGGGAGATCGGATTAAAACGGCTGCCCGTTTTCATCCGATCTGATCCTCCAGACGGATGGAAAATAGGGTTTCTAGCCCTCTGGATTTCACTGACCACATCGGATTGGAGAGCAGCGGCTGTCAGCGGAGATGTCACCGCTGACATCTGCTGCTCCATAGAGGTACTGTACATGGAGCATCCAATCGGGTCCACCTGAAAAACTGACAGGTGGACCTAATCGGAAAGCCTGTGTGAAAGGGGCCTTAGGCAAAGTTTTAGGAAAATGTACAAAAATTCTCTGAGATTATTCAAATTTCTTTAGAAAGTTTTCATTTTCTTTTTATAGACTTTACAAAATGAAACCACATACACTGTTAGAAATGTATTCATGCAAGAAAAAATTTCCATCCTACTCCTTCAAATTTTAACATCACTGTCGATAAGGAATGTCCATTTGACCTACTAATGATTAGAAAAATGAGAAACTTTCCTAGAAAAATATTTTCCTAAGCATTTTAATTCCAAATGTACCCACCTATGGCCAGCTGAAGGCAAGAAAGAAAGGATACTTTGGTGGAAGGAGATACTCTATGTGTTAACCCAATGGCTTTGAAAGAATGGATAATCAGCCGAATGATCAGACAAGAAGTAAATGCAACTTGCAGTTTACAAAACGGGTGCAAAGCTAGAAGCAATGATGCAAAACAGGGCCAGGATGGCAAAGTGCATGCAAACACTGCAGAGTAAGGCCCCTTTCACACACACGGCCGTTTGTCCGTTTTTCATCCATCCGTTGATGGATGAAAAACGGACATCAATGTATGTCTATGGAAAAATGGATGACAACGGATGATCATCTGTTAACATCCGTTGTCATCCGCTTCTGTCAATGTCCGTTTTTTGGAACAGATGAATGCCCTATTTTTCATCCGTGAAAAAAAACAGATCAGACGAAAAACGGATGTAAACAGACAAATGGTCCGTTTTCATCCATTTTTGCATTGGTAGTGGATGTAAAAAAAACAGAAAAAAAAACGGATGAAAACGGACAGAAAACGGATGAAAAACGGATGAAAACGGATGAAAAACGGATGAAAACGGATGAAAAACGGACGAAAAACGGATGAAAAACGGATGAAAAACGGATGAAAAATAGATGAAAAACTGATACATTTTGACATGACTGAACTGATGAACTGAACGGACCGTATATGTGAAAGGGGCCAAATACAAAACAGATTATGAACTCTTCACAGCAGTGTCTCTGTGACTCAATCATGTGGCTGGATAGCATTGTCTCTATAAATCTCTATAGCAACAGCAAGCGTAACTGAGCATTACCCAAAAAACTACCGTGCCGCGGTTTAAACCAAAATAAACACGAATAATCAAAATGAAAGCACACAGTGTGTGTAAAAGTAACAAAATATATATGAAAAATGAAAAACAACATAAAATCATGGCTGCTACCTTGTTATATCAAAACAAAAAGAATATTTATAAATATAAGGTAGCACTGTGAAAAATATATATAAGTTACAATTCTCATAAATTACATTTAGTGATCGTGAGAAAAAATTTAAATCGCCCAAAAATAGTGTCAATTTAGTCCAATAGCACCTGAGACATAAGCTCTAGTAGCTGCTTGTGTTTGGTGCGATTTTGCTAGTAAGTAGTAATTCTTAGTTACATAAAATGTACTATCCATAAAGTTACATATATATATATATATATATATATATATATATATATATATATATATATAGTGCTTTTCTCTCTCGCTCTCTTTTTCTCTATATATATATATACAGCTTGTATAACAATGTAAATTTGCTGTCCCCTCAAAATAACTCAACACACAGCTATTAAACCTCTGGCAACAAAAGTGAGTACACCCCTATGTGAAAATGTCCAAATTGGGCCCGATTCGCCATTTTCCCTTCCCAGTGTCATGTGACTCGTTTCTGTTACAAGGTCTAATGTGTGAATGGGGAGCAGGTGTGTTAAATTTGGTGTTATCGCTCTCACTCTCATACTGGTCACTGGAAGTTCAACATGGCACCTCATGGCAAAGAACTCTCTGAGGATCTGAAAAAAGAATTGTTGCTCTACATAAAGATGGCCTAGGCTATTAGAAGATTGCCAAGACCCTGAAACTGAGCTGCAGCATGGTGGCCAAGACCATACAGCAGTTTAACAGGACAGGTTCCACTCAGAACAGGCCTTGCCATGGTCGGCTAAGGAAGTTGAGTGCACATGCTCAGCGTCATATCCAGAGGTTGTCTTTGGGAAATAGATGTATCAGTGCTGCCAGCATTGCTGCAGAGGTTGACGGGGTAGGGGGTTAGCCTGTCAGTGCTCAGACCATACGCTGCACACTGCATCAAATTGGTCTGCATGGCTGTCATCCCAGAAGGAAGCCTCTTATAAAGATGATTACTGGAACCATGTCCTGTGGTCTGATGAGACCAAGTTAAACTTATTTGGTTCAGATGGTGTCAAGCATGTGTGGTGGCAACCAGGTGAGGAGTATAAGGACAAGTGTGTCTTGCCTACAGTCAAGCATGGTGGTGGGAGTGTCATGAATGATCTGGGGCTGCATGAGTGCTGCCAGCACTGGGGAGCTACACTTCATTGAGGGAACCATGAATGCCAACATGTACTGTGGCAGAGCATGATCCCCCCCTTCAGGGACTTGGCCACAGGGAAGTATTCCAACATGATAACGACCCCAAACACACCTCCAAGATGACCACTGCCTTCCTAAAGAAGCTGTTGGTAAAGGTGATGGACTGGCCAAGCATGTCTCCAGACCTAAACCCTATTGAGCATCTGTGGGGAATCCTCAAACGGAAGGTGGTGGAGCGCAAGGTCTCTAACATCCACCAGCTCCGTGCTTTCTTCATGTCACTTCTTGATAAGCGTCGTATCTTGTTCTCGCTCTTTCTCTCTCTCTCTCTCTCTCTCTCTCTCTCTCTCTCAAAAGAGAGAGAGAACATTACTGAGGAGTATTTCTGTTTTGGTGCTGAGTATTATTACCTGCTAAGTATTATAATCCAGCTGGAATTACTAAGAGAATATTTCTGTTTTGGGGTATTATCACCTGGGAAAATGCTAATGAAAATGACTCATTGGAAGGGATGTTCGGTTACCCACAAGCAGAGGAGGGCTGGTAGCCTTAGGCCTGGGGGGGCTGTCTAGTAAAGTGGCCCATTCAGCCCCCTAGGAATCAGCTCACCATCCATGCCCATCTGGTTTTATAACGGATATTGATGTTATGAAGCAAGACAAATATAAAACAATGTGGTAACCTAATTAAATGTTAATAACAACAAAGGAGGTTTAACAAAAATACTGCATCAACGCAGCCTCACCAGTGTCCATCAGTGCAGCCTCACCAGTGTCCATCAGTGCAGCCTCAACAGTGTCCATCAGTGCAGCCTCACCAGTGCCCATCAATGCAGCCTCACCAGTGCCCATCAATGCAGCCTCACCAGTGCCCATCGGTGCAGCCTCACCAGTGCCCATCAGCTTAGCCTCACCAGTGTCCATCACTGTGGGGCCTGTAATTTCTGCTGGGAGATGGCCATAGCTTGTGGGTCCAGCTGGCCGCTGGCCTGTATGTTCTTCTGGGAGCTGGCCATGGCCTTAGGGTCCTGATGGCCACTGGCCTCTAGGTTCTGCTGGGAGCTGGCCATGGCCTGTGCAAAAGATATTCCACACCATACTTCATTGTGTATGTATTGCTTATTTGTGAATCCCAAAGGGGAAAAAAATATCATTCTGGATATCTATACTGATTTAGACTGGGTAATGTGTTAGGAATGAAAGGATGTCCCATCATTTGATGGAAATGGAAGTGATCAACCTACAGAGTACTGAATTCAAAGACACCCTAAAAATCAAAGTGAAAAAATGATGCAGCAGGCTGGTCCATTCTGCTGAAATTGTATTGCAGCAACTCAAAATGGTACTCATTAGTTTGTATGGCCCCAACGTTCTTGTATGCATGCCTGACAATGTCAGGGCATGCTCCTAATGAGACGATGGATGGTGTCCTGGGGTATTTCCTCCCAGATCTGGACCAGGGCATTGGTGAGCCCCTGAACAGACTGGCGGTGTCGAATAGGCCGAAACATAATGTCCCAGAGGTGTTCTATTGGATTTAGGTCAGGCAAGCATGGGGGTCATTCAGTAGTATCAATTCCCTCATCCTCCAGGAACTGGCTGCATACTCTCGCCACATGAGGCTGGGCATTTTCGTGCCCCAGGAGGAACCCAGGACCCACTGCACCAGCGTAGGGTCTGACAATGGGTCCAAGAGTTTAATTCCAATACCGAATAGCAGTCAGGGTGCCGTTGTCTAGCCTGTAGAGGTCTGTGCATTCCTCCATGTATATGCCTCCCCAGACCATCACTGACCCACCACCAAACCAGTCATGCTGAACGATGTTTCAGGCAGCATAACATTCTCCACGGCTTCCCTAGACCCTTTCACGTCTGTCACATGTGCTCAGGGTGAACCTGTTCTCATCTGTGAAAAGCACAGGTGCCAGTGTCAGACCTACCAATTCTGGTGTTAAATGGGAAATGCCAATCGAGCTCCACGGTGTCAGGCAGTGAGCACTGGGCCCAATAGAGGATGTCAGGTCCTCAGGCCACCCTCATGAAGTCTGTTTCTGATTGTTTGGTTAGAGACATGGACACTAGTGGCCTGCTGGAGGTCATTTTGTAGGGCTCTGGCAGTTCTCATCCTGTTCCTCTTTCACAAAGGAGCAGATACTGGTCCTGCTAATGGGTTAAGGATAGGGTTGAGTGAACACGGACTGTATTATTCGTGTTCGTACCGAATAATTGGATTTTTGTTACCCGAAAACTTTACTGTATATTCGGGTAAAAATCCGTGTTCGGTCGTTTTATTTCCGGGTTTTGCATGCTTTGGCGCGCTTTTCATGGCGGGCTTTCAACAGCCAATCAACAAGCGTTTAACTGGTGTGCCTAAGCCATCCCAGCCATGCCTACAAATGTATCAGTAGCTGTGATTGGCCGTCTGAAGCATGTGACCAAGTCTTTATAAGTTCGAGGCAGCGCCGCTGCGGCGTCATTCTGCTGTTTAGTTCAGGGAGAGAGCACACATCAACGTGCTGGCTGCTGATTAGGGACAGACAGGAAAAAAAAAAACATGTGTGTCCGGATAGAATTGAGGGACAGGTCGGAGTGTGTTAGGCAGGGCCAGTTGTAGGCATTTTAGGGAGAGAGTCTGCTGATTTTTAGGGTCAGTGTGTTCTACAAACTACAATCGATATTGCTGTGTGGGGTGGGGTTTGCAGTGACCGATCTACGATCTTAGCAATCCTTTTAGGGACAGAGTCTGCTGATTTTTAGGGTCAGACAGTGCGTTCTACAAACTACAATCGATATTGCTGTGTGGGGTGGGGTTTGCAGTGACCGATCTACGATCTTAGCAATCCTTTTAGGGACAGAGTCTGATGATTTTTAGGGTCAGACAGTGTGTTCTACAAACTACAATAGATATTACTGTGTGGGGTGGGGTTTGCAGTGACCGATCTACGATCTTAGCAATCCTTTTAGGGAGAGAGTCTGCTGATTTTTAGGGTCAGTGTGTTCTACAAACTACAATCGATATTGCTGTGTGGGGTGGGGTTTGCAGTGACCGATCTACGATCTTATCAATCCTTTTAGGGAGAGAGTCTGCTGATTTTTAGGGTCAGTGTGTTCTACAAACTACAATCGATATTGCTGTGTGGGGTGGGATAGGAGATAGGCAGGTGTCAGTGGTCCACATCCATTTTGCTGTGTGTGGGCTGCAGTGAACACAATCTTTATGGGCTGCAGTAAACACAATCTTTTTGGGGTGCAGTGAACACAATCTTTTTGGGGTACAGTGAACACAATCTTTTTGGGCTGCAGTAAACACAATCTTTTTGGGGTGCAGTGAACACAATCTTTTTGGGGTACAGTGAACACAATCTTTTTGGGGTGCTGGCTGCTGATTAGGGACAGACAGGAAAAAAAAAATATTTGTGTCCGGATAGAATTGAGGGACAGGTCGGAGTGTGTTAGGCAGGGCGAGTTGTAGGCATTTTAGGGAGAGAGTCTGCTGATTTTTAGGGTCAGTGTGTTCTACAAACTACAATCGATATTGCTGTGTGGGGTGGGGGTTTGCAGTGACCGATCTACGATCTTATCAATCCTTTTAGGGACAGAGTCTGCTGATTTTTAGGGTCAGACAGTGCGTTCTACAAACTACAATCGATATTGCTGTGTGGGGGGGGGGGGGGGGGGTTTGCAGTCACCCGATCTACGATCTTATAAATCCTTTTAGGGACAGAGTCTGCTGATTTTTAGGGCCAGACAGTGTGTTCTACAAACTACAATCGATATTGCTGTGTGGTGTGGGATAGGAGATAGGCAGGTGTCAGTGGTCCACATCCATTTTGCTGTGTGTGGGCTGCAGTGAACACAATCTTTTTGGGGTGCAGTGAACACAATCTTTTTGGGGTACAGTGAACACCATCTTTTTGGGGTGCAGTGAACACAATCTTTTTGGGGTGCAGTGAACACAATCTTTTTTGCCCACTGAGGAGGAGGGAGAAAAGTATTTTTCTATCAGGCACTGTGTGCAGCATTTTTCCTTCAGCTGTGCTGTGCTGAGTGACTGATCATACACTGCTGTGTTCAGTTCACATGTGCTAATATTGAGTGGTTTCAGAAATCATACACTTTTTTTCTATTCCACTATTCAATATACAGCCTTGGGTTAAAAAAAATTAAATTGTGGCCTGCAGCAGAGCTGAATGATATTTGGGGTTTTTGGGGTTCATCTCATACTTCTGAAGATTTGAGGGTGCTGCCTGTTCCATACTCCTCCTACTCCTCATTCAGCCTTTTAGGGGTACAAACAATAGTAATTGGGGCCTAGTGTGCTTCTGTACGTGTGAGATACATACACTTTTTTTGATCATATTTCCTATTCCGCTATTCAATAAAAACCTTTGGGGATCAATTAAATTGCGAGATAGTTTGTGTTGGTACGTGTGAGATCCACCTTTCCAAGTTTTTGGGGTTCATCTCATACCTCTGAAGATTTGAGGGTGCTGCCTGTTCCAAACTCCTCCTACTCCTCATCCAGCCTTTTAGGGGTACAAACAATAGTAATTGGGGCCTAGTGGGCTTCTGTACGTGTGAGATACATACACTTTTTTTGATCATATTTCCTATTCCGCTATTCAATAAAAACCTTTGGGGATCAATTAAATTGCGAGATAGTTTGTGTTGGTACGTGTGAGATCCACCTTTCCAAGTTTTTGGGGTTCATCTCATACCTCTGAAGATTTGAGGGTGCTGCCTGTTCCAAACTCCTCCTACTCCTCATCCAGCCTTTTAGGGGTACAAACAATAGTAATTGGGGCCTAGTGGGCTTCTGTACGTGTGAGATACATACACTTTTTTTGATCATATTTCCTATTCCGCTATTCAATAAAAACCTTTGGGGATCAATTAAATTGCGGGATGGTTTGTGTTGGTACGTGTGAGATCCACCTTTCCAAGTTTTTGGGGTTCATCTCATACTTCTGAAGATTTGAGGGTGCTGCCTGTTCCAAACTCCTCCTACTCCTCATCCAGCCTTTTAGGGGTACAAACAATAGTAATTGGGGCCTAGTGTGCTTCTGTACGTGTGAGATACATACACTTTTTTTGATCATATTTCCTATTCCGCTATTCAATAAAAACCTTTGGGGATCAATTAAATTGCGGGATAGTTTGTGTTGGTACGTGTGAGATCCACCTTTCCAAGTTTTTGGGGTTCATCTCATACTTCTGAAGATTTGAGGGTGCTGCCTGTTCCAAACTCCTCCTACTCCTCATCCTGCCTTTAGGGGTACAAACAATAGTAATTGGGGCCTAGTGTGCTTCTGTACGTGTGAGATACATACACTTTTTTTGATCATATTTTCTATTCTGCTATTTAATCAAAACCTTTGGGTATAAACAATTAAATTGCGGGATAGTCTGTGTCGGTACGTGTGAGATACACCTTTCCAATTTTTGGGGCGCATCTCATACTGCCGAGGATTTGAGGGTTCTTCAGTCTGCCTCCTGCCTGTTCCGAACTCCTCCTACTCCTCATCCTGCCTTTAGGGTACAAAAAATTGTAATCGGGGCCTAGATTGTGTTTGTACGTGTGAGATACACCGTTTTGTAAAATTTGTCCTATTCCGCTATTCAATATACACCCTGTTTGAGTGTAAAAAATTAAATTGCGGGATAGTCTGTATCGGTACATGTGAGATACACCTTTTTAAATTTGTTTGGCGCATCTCCTTCTACCGCCGAGGATTGCAGGGCGCTTCAGTTTGGCTTCTGTTCCCAACTCCTCCTACTCCTCTTCCTCATCCTGCCTTTAGGGTACAAAAAATTGTAATCGGGGCCTAGTTGGTGTTTGTACGTGTGAGATACACCGTTTTGTAAAATTTGTCCTATTCCGCTATTCAATATACACCCTGTTTGAGTGTAAAAAATTAAATTGCGGGATAGTCTGTATCGGTACATGTGAGATACACCTTTTTAAATTTGTTTGGCGCATCTCCTTCTACCGCCGAGGATTGCAGGGCGCTTCAGTTTGGCTTCTGTTCCCAACTCCTCCTACTCCTCTTCCTCATCCTGCCTTTAGGGTACAAAAAATTGTAATCGGGGCCTAGTTGGTGTTTGTACGTGTGAGATACACCGTTTTGTAAAATTTGTCCTATTCCGCTATTCAATATACACCCTGTTTGAGTGTAAAAAATTAAATTGCGGGATAGTCTGTATCGGTACATGTGAGATACACCTTTTTAAATTTGTTTGGCGCATCTCCTTCTACCGCCGAGGATTGCAGGGCGCTTCAGTTTGCCTCCTGTTCCCAACTCCTCCTACTCCTCTTCCTCATCCTGCCTTTAGGGTACAAAAAATTGTAATCGGGGCCTAGTCTGTGTTTGTACGTGTGAGATACACCGTATTATAACATTTTTCCTATTCCGCTATTCAATATACACCCTTTTGGAGTGTAAGAAAATTAAATTACGGCATAGTCTGTATCTGTACGTGTGAGATACACCTTTTAAATTTGTTTGGCGCATCTCCTTCCACCGCCAAGGATTGCATGGCGCTTCAGTTTGCCTCCTGTTCCCAACTCCTCCTACTCCTCTTCCTCATCCTCCCTTTAGGGTACAAAAAATTTTAAGCGGGGCCTAGTCTGTGTTTGTACGTGTGAGATACACCGTTTTTTTATCCTTTTTCCTATTCCGCTATTCAATATACACCCTTTTGGGGTAAAAAACATTAAATTGCGGCATAGTTTGCATATTTGACTGTCAGATACACCCGTGCGATACTGTTGTTGTTTTGTTCCGCTATTCAATAAACACCTTTCTAGGGCAAGATCATAAATTACAGAAATATGAGGAGACCGTTAAATAGGGGCCATGGCCTGGGTCGTGGTGCTGCTGGTAGAGCTCCTGTTGCAAGGAGAGGACGTGGTCGATCTGTGCCAGCTACAAGCACAAGTGAAACACCTTCCACAAGTGTGAGTAGGCGACAGAACCTGCAGCAGTATTTGGTAGGGCATAATGCGCCTCTAGACGTGATGAGGCCTGAAGAAGTACAGGCGATAGTAGATTGGGTTGCTGACAGTGCCTCCAGTTCCTTCACATTGTCTCCCACCCAGTCTACTGCAGAAAGGTCAGAGTTGGCACCTGCAGCCAATGTCCAACTGTCTTTCACCTCACCCCCTTGGAAATCAGGCAAGCAGTCTGAGCCCCAATCCATACAGCAGTGTCTTGTTCTTTTTGAGGACTCTGTCAGCAGGGTTTCCCAGGGCCATCCACCTAGCCCTGCCCCAGAAGTTGAAGAGATTGAGTGTAGCGATGCCCAACCACTTATTTCTCAAGATGAGTACATGCAAGGACCATCGCAGCACGTCTCCGATGATGACGAAACGCAGGTGCCAACTGCTGCGGCGTTCAGCATTGTGGAGACCGACAAGGAGGGCAGGGGTGAAGACTGGGTGGAAGATGATGTGGAGGACGATGAGGTCCTCGACCCCACAAGGAATGAATGTCATGCAGGTGACCTGAGTTGTTTGGAGGAAGAGGCGGTGGTCGCACAGAGCCAACAGCACAGCAGAAGAGGGAGCAGGGTGCAGAAGCGGAGCGGCCGTGCCCTAGACACTACGCCCGCTACTGCCCAAAGCAGCAAGGGAACGAGTGCACCAAAGTCAGCTCATAGGAGTTCTCTAGCGTGGAAGTTCTTTAGAAAATGTGCTGATGACGGGACACGAGTGGTTTGCACCCTGTGCAATCAGAGCCTGAAGCGAGGCATAAACCTTCTCAACCTGAGCACAACCTGCATGATCAGGCATCTAAGTGCAAAGCACGAGCTGCAGTGGAGTAGACACCTTCAAAACCAAGAAACGTCTCTGGCTCATCCTGCTTCCTCTTCTGCTGCAGTCTCGGCCGCTCCAGCCACATCTGTAGTGATACCGGCACCTGCCACCCCGCAAACAGAGGATCTGTCAGCAACACCACCACCTGGGTCACCAACCATCTCCACAATGTCCCGTGGAAGCGTTCAGCTTTCCATCTCCCAAACACTTGAGAGGAAGAGGAAGTACCCCCCTACCCACCCGCGATCCCTGGCCCTGAATGCCAGCATTTCAAAATTCTTGGGCTTTGAAATGCTGTCATTCCGTCTGGTGGAGACGCACAGTTTTAAAAACCTTATGTTGGTGGCTGTCCCACAGTACGTCGTGCCCAGCCGCCACTACTTTTCCAGGCAAGCAATCCCTTTCCTGCACAACCAAGTGGGGGAAAAAATCAGGTGTGCACTGCGCAACGCCATCTCTGGCAAGGTCCACCTAACTACCGATACGTGGACCAGTAAGCACGGTCAGGGGCGTTATATCTCCCTAACGGCACACTGGGTAAATGCAGTGGCGGATGGGCCTGAGGCGGATAGCAATTTGGCGCATATCCTTCCACCACGAGGATTGCAGGGCGCTTCAGTTTGCCTCCTGTTCCTAACTCCTCCTACTCCGCTTCCTCATCCTCTACCGCCTCCTCATCCGGACAGCGTAACACCTTCACCACCAACTTCAGCACGGCCAGGGGTAAAACCAGCAGGCAGTTTTAAAACTTGCCTGTTTGGGGGACAAACCACACACCGCGCAGGAGTTGTGGAGGAGCATGGAACAGCAGACAAATGAGTGGTTGCTGCCAGCGAGCCTCAAGCCCGGCCTGGTGGTGTGCGATAACGGGCGAAATCTCATAGCAGCTCTGGGCCTAGCCGGTTTGACGCACATCCCTTGCCTGGCACATGTGCTGAATTTGGTGGTGCAGAGGTTCCTTAAAAACTACCCCGATATGTCAGAGCTGCTGCAGAAAGTGCGGGCCGTCTGTGCGCACTTTCGGCGTTCTCACCCTGCTGCTGCTCGCCTGTCAGCGCTGCAGCGTAACTTCGGCTTTCCCGCTCACCGCCTCATATGTGACGTGCCCACAAGGTGGAACTCCACCTTGCACATGCTGCAAAGACTGTGCGAGCAGCAGCAGGCCATAGTGGAGTTTCAGCTGCAGCACGCACGCGTGAGTCGCTCTGCGGAACAGCACCACTTCACCACCAAGAACTGGGCCTCCATGCGAGACCTGTGTGCCTTGTTGCGCTGTTTTGAGTACTCCACCAACATGGCCAGTGCCGATGACGCCGTTCTCAGCTTAACTATCCCACTTCTATGCCTCCTTGAAAAAACAATTCGGGCGATGATGGAAGAGGATGTGGCACAGGATGAGGAGGAGGAGGAGGATGAAGAGGTAACATTTCCAAGGCTTTCAGGGCAGTCATTCGCAAGGGGCACCGAGGGTGGGGTTCCTGCACACACAAACGCCAGGGACACAATTGTCCAGCAGGGGCACAGTTCTGGAGGATGAGGAGGATGAGGAGGAGGAGCTGGAGGAGGAGATGGAAGCATGTTCACAGCAGGGTGGCACCCAGGCCAGCTCATGGCCATCACTGGTGCGTGGCTGGGGGGATACAGAGGACACGGACGATACACCTCCCACAGAGGACAGCCTTTCGTTGCCTCTGGGCAGTCTGGCACACATGAGCGATTACATGCTGCAGTGTCTCCACAACGACCGCCGAGTTGCCCACATTCTAACTTGTGCTGATTACTGGGTGGCCACGTTGCTGGATCCCCGTTACAAGGACAACGTACTGTCCTTAATTCACTCACTGGAGCGCGATCGCAAGATGCGCGAGTACAAGCGCACGCTGGTAGACGCCATGCTGCTGGCATTCCCACCTGACAGCGGGGCCACAGTGGAAGCACAAGGCAGAGGAGGAGGAGGAGGAGTAGGAGGAAGAGGTCGCCAACGCAACCAGGGCACCGCCAGCACCTCAGAAGGCAGGGTGAGCATGGCCGAAATGTGGAAAAGCTTTGTCAGCACGCCACAACAAACAGCAGCACCAGCAGCTCATATGGAACGTCTTAGCAGGAGGCAGCATTTCACCAACATGGTGGAGCAGTATGTGTGCACACGCCTAGACGTACTGAATGAGGGGTCTGCCCCCTTCAACTTCTGGGTCTCCAAGTTGGGCACATGGCCTGAGCTTGCCCTTTACGCCTTGGAGGTGCTGGCGTGCCCTGCAGCCAGTGTATTATCTGAACGGGTATTAAGCACGGGTGGGGGCGTTATCACAGACAAGCGCAGCCGCCTGTCCAGAGACAACGTGGACAAGCTCACGTTCATTAAAATGAACCAGGCATGGATCCCACGGGACTTTTCCGTACCTTGTGCAGAATAGTGATGGATACCGACCTTACCCAGCCATTGTTCCATTTTTGCTCTTTCTCACTCTTTTGGGGTGTACCCTCATTTAAAATGTGTGAAAAGAAGCAGTTTTGGCTACCTCGTCCTCCCTCCTTCACCGCCGCTTCCACCTACACCGCCCATAGGTGTGCGCAGCCTATTGCATTAGGGTGTGCACCCCAAAGTTTAAATACACATGCATGTGTTTGCCTACATGTACATGGCCCCGATACATTACTCTCCCTGCTGGCAAAGTGAAATAGAGCAGAGCAGGTCCGAGGGAGATCTTTCCCATCTCCTCACTGGCAAACAGAGCGATAATGCTATGTGCCCTAGGTGATTAGGGTGTGCCCAGGCACATCCGGCACACCCTGTGCGCACGCCTATGACACCGCCATATCCACCACCACCTCAACCTCCCTCCTACTCCATATGGGCCTCGTCCTTCAGAGATGCCATGCTCTTAACTACGTTTTTCTGCCATTTGCAGCACTCTAGCCCTTTCCATTGGTGTTTTAGAGCCATTTTAGTGCCTGAAAGTTCGGGTCCCTATTGACTTCAATGGGGTTCGGTGTCCGGGAAAAGTTCGGCAAAAGTCCGGGACACGGACCCGGACTTTTTTTTTAAAGTTCGTCCGAACCCGCCAAACACGGACATCCAGGTGTCCGCTCAACTCTAGTTAAGGACCTTTTTACGGCCCTGTCCAGCTTGCTTAGACTAACTGCCTGTCTCCTAGAAACTCCTCCATGCTCTTGAGACTGTGCTGGGAGACAAAGTAAACCTTCTGGCAATGGCATGTAGTGATGTGCCATTCTTGAGGAGTTGGACTGCCTGTGCAACCTCTATAGGGTCCAGGTATCGCCTCATGCCACCAGTAGTGACACTGACCCTAGCAAATGCAAAACTAATGAAACCCAGTCAGAAAAGATGAGTAGGGAACAAAAGTCAGGTGCCTCTATCTGTAAAACCATTCCTGTTTTGAAAGTCGTCTCATTGTTGACCATCTAATGCACCTGTTATTCAGTTTCAGCTGCTTTGGTGTTAATGAAATTAACAACCCCCTCTGCTACTTAACTGACCAGATCAATATCCCAGGAGTTTAATTGACTTGATGCTATACTCTGATTAAAAATTGTTCCTTTAATTTTTTTGAGCAGTTTATTCCAATCCACCACCTGAAAAAGGGTTCCACCTGGGGGGCGTGGCTTGCGCGCGTGCTGAATGGACGCTTGAGCTGAGAGCTCTCTGTACCCGGCCGACTCTTTCCCCAGCATAACCGAAGCACAGCGGCTCCTGCTACTCGACACATACCGGACTATCTGGCCGAACACATCAGGATAATGAATAACCGCAAAAGGAAGGATGAGCGGGGCCCGAAAAAGCTCACGGCCTTCTTGTTTCCCCAGCCGCTTCTCCCTGAGAGGATCCAAGATGGCGCCGCGGCGCGCCATGACGGCGGGAGTCCTGCGGCCTACACGGATCTCCCTGATGCGGTACCAGCGACATTGCCTGAGGACTCCACATCGCTACCCCCCATGCCGGATTCATCTCCTGCTACGCCGGTGACAGGTAGCCCAGCGAAGTCAAGGATGCGCATGGACCCTATTAACCCTTCCGGGATTGCTGTGAGTACCTCCTTTGCCTCTATGCATACTATGTCTGCACTTCAATCTTCTATTGCTGCGTTCCCCACTACTGGCCAGCCTGTACTGGACACTACGATGAAGAATATGCTAATGACTTTCCAATCTTCTCTTATGGCTAATCTTACCAGCATAATGGACAGATTTGCAGGTGAAATGAGGCACATGGGCAGCAGGGTGTCACATATTGAGCATGGTATGCAGGAGTGTGCTGAAACTGTGAATGACCTTGTTGATGCTTATCAGGAGCAGAGGGAGGACACGGATTGGATTAAATCCAAGATAGCGGACTTAGAAGATCGTTCGCGCCGCAACAATATCAAGTTGCGCGGCATCCCTGAATCAGTTCAGCCGAATGATCTTCTCCAACATGCATCCACCCTTTTCACCACCCTGGTCCCAGAGCTGGCTCCCATCGAATTGACTATTGACAGGATACACAGAATCCCTAAACCACGCCACCTGGAAGATTCTGTGCCCAGAGATGTGCTTTTACGCATGCACTTCTATCCTGCCAAGGAAAAAATCCTTAAAGTCTCCAGGCAGCTGGGAACGCTACCTGATCCGTATGCAGAAGTGCAGCTCTACGCTGACTTGTCTCAGCATACACTGCAACAACGGAGGCAACTGAAAACCCTCACAAAGGCTCTCTTCAATCATAAAATTATGTATAAGTGGCGCCATCCGGAGACTTTGCTTGTCACTCACAATGGGATCCCACACACCATATCCACCATAGAGGGAGGGATGCGCCTCCTTCACTCCTGGGGTATCATCCCGGATCCCCCGAGGAACTTTCATGATGGCTCTCAACATTCTTCCTCAGCTCGCTCAAGAGCTCATCAGGGACAAGGACGCCAAAATCACCGTCCATGACATGCTGTGCTTCCTTACCTCCTCGTCCACTAGCCCGGCCGGGCTACAGTTCTTTCTTTATTGTGTACCAGTAACTGGTTTCTCCACCCTGGTGGAAGTCCCCTATCTCTTGGTCAGTAGGCCTTTTTACAGGATACTCCTACTGCCTCCCAGAGCACATTGGTGATTCAACCATCCACCTAGCCTAGTTTGAGCAACCTCGGTTGGTTGCCCGCCAAGAGAAATTTTTCATAATTTTTGTTCTTTCTATTGTTTACTTTTATTCTTGCAGTACTTTACATTTAGTGCCTTCACACGTCATCGGCAGAGACTCTCGGAACTAGCGACAGCAACTGGACTCTCCTGCCTTTCTGGACACCCTTATACACCTGGAATCTTCACTAGTAGAGCAAGTTCAGCTATAAGCCACCTGTCATCGGGACTTCAGGTACTGTCTTCCTCTCCTTTGTCATATCCCTTCCTTCATTCACTCTCTTCTTCCAGGCATGTCTCTCAATGTGCTTTCTCTGAACGCCAGAGGCCTCAACCACCCAGCAAAAATGTCCTCGTTATGGAAATCGGCTCTCTCCTTTCAGAGTGACATAGTATGTGTGCAGGAAACGCATTTTTCCCAATCCGCAACCCCCAAATGCTCTCATACCCAATTTCCCCACATTTATCTGGCGTCAGGCAAGAAAAAGCGTAAAGGGGTTATGATAGCCATCAACCAGTCCTTGTCATACCAATTGCATGACTCTATTTCTGACCCGAAAGGTCGTTATATCATCCTCCGGTGCATTATCGACAATCGCAACTTCACACTGGTTAATATCTATGCGCCTAATACTCACCAGATGGCCTTTATCCGATCGATTGTGGACAAAGCTAAATCCCTCCAATGGGGATTTTTACTTATGTGCGGTGACTTTAATTTGGCTCCTGACAGTGATATAGATTCATCTGCTTCCCCTAAGAAGCACAATTCTTCCCTGTCTAAGTTTTTGTGGGAATCTGACTTGTACGACGCGTGGAGGTGTTGTCATGCAGGGGAGAGGGATTGCTCTTACCTTTCCCCTCGTCACGGCACCTACTCGCGTATTGACCTGTGTATTACTGACAAACATCTTTTGGATCATATATCGTCTATCGAGCTACACACTGCCACCTGGTCGGATCACTCCCCCTTACGCATCTCGATTGCCTTAGGTGCTCCTAAGATGCCCACATTCGTGTGGAAACTACCTAGCTACCTTTTAAACAACCCGAGCTACGTGGCGGAGATCCAGAAACAACTAGAATGCTTTATTGCTGAAAACGCTTTACCAGATATTGACCCGGTGACAGTGTGGAACGCTCACAAGGCTGTACTACGTGGTTTGTTCTTACAGTTGGGCGCTAGGGAACGGAAAAGGAGAACGCAGCATATGGATACTCTTACCAACAAACTAGCATCCATGGAGGCACAAAATAAGACAGACCCTTCCCCAGTCCTCCAAGCTCATATTTTTGCGACTAGACAGGAACTTCGGACTTTCTTGCTGGAGAAATACAGTTTCTCCCTCAAGAAATGGAAAGCCAACACTTACGCTACTAGCGATAAAGCCACCAAGGCTATGGCCCTTCGAATTAAAGGTCAGCGGATCAAATCCAAAATCCCTTGCATGACTCACCCCACGACAAAAGAGAAATTTCTTAAACCTACACTTATAGCCAATGCTTTCAGTTCTTACTACGAATTCCTTTATAACCTTAAAAAGGGTTCCACCTCTCCCAACATCCAATCTCACTCACCAGAACAGTTTTGCCTTTCATAATTAAATGATCTGCAAATATAACTCATAAGATCTCAAAGTTGTAAGGACGAAATGTTAAAATCGAACCAAACGGCAACTGGAAGTGACATGCCGGAAGTGACATGCCAGAACTATCAGAGTCCGAGGGACGGTTGAGACGCCGACTGTTGTGCACGGTGGGCACCCCAAAGCACCCTCCCCATGTTGAGGGCAAGTGGCCTGATTTGGCCTGGTATGGTTAAGGGGGGGGGGGCTGCTTGCTTGCCCCCCCCTTCTCCTGTCCAGCCAGGTTGCTTGCTCGGATAAGGGTCTGGTATGGATTTTGGGGGGGCCCCATGCCATTTTTTTTTTTCAATTATGGCGCGGAGTTCCCCTTAAAGTTTTTACCAGACCTGAATGGCCTGGTATGAACTTTTATCTCTATTGCCGGGAGACAACAATACATTACAGCAACGAGCAAGTTTAAGTGTCATAAGAATCAGCCCTACACTACACTGCACTGCTTGATATATATGCTGCAATAACTAATATATATATACTACACTGCCTGATCTCATGCTAGATACAATGCACAATCCACTAACTACCTGCCTAATCTTACTCCTATCTCACCTAACTCACTATACACTGCTGCTGTATAAGCAGGAGCTTTATATAGTGTGTGGCCCTGAACCATGATTGGCTAAAGGCACCCTGCCGTTGGCCAATCACGAACATTGTGCTGTGATTGGCCAAAGCATACAGGTCATGCGCATGCTTTGGCCAATCATCAGAAAATCAGTAATTTATTCACTGCACCAGAACAGTGCATTATGGGGCGCTCATCGGTGGGCGAACTTCCCGCCAAGGGCCCCATTTCTTTGTGTGTTCAGCGAACACACAAACGCCCAATGTTCGAGTCAAACTTACATTCGACTCAAACTCAAAGCTCATCCCTACTTATGAGCTATATTTCCTGATCATTTATTTATGATTTGCAATTCAATCTGGTGAGTGACATTGGATGTTAAGAGAGGTGGAACACTTTTTTTTTTTCACGTGGTGGATTGGAAGATTTGATTCACAAAGAAGCAATATATACACATACCAATTAAAGTGTGGTTTGGAATATCCACTGCACATGTCACTGGTGCTATTGGACACTATTCCTATGTGATGTAAATTGTTTCTCTTGATTGATATATGTAATTTATGAGAATTGTAACTTATAGCTATTTTTCACAGCGCTAACTCATATCTATAGATATTCCTTTTGTTTTGATATAGATATGTTATAAGAAATTTTATGTAACTATGAATTACTACTTCAGTTAAACCACACCGAACACAAGCAGCTACTTGAGCTTTATCCTCATAAACAGCATGCCTCACAGTGAGGTCCAAGGTATTTCTGATAACACAGACAAACATCTGGAGGTATCCAAGACTTAAGCACAAGGGGCTACTGAGACTGGAGTACTCTGATAGAAATTTGGGAGGTGCTCCTCAGAGTAGCTGGGATACGTCGAGTGCTATAAGGCTGGGGCCTGGCTGTCTGCATGCTGGTTCTGACAGTGGAGGGCTTCTCACCTGACTGCAGTTCATTTGCACAGCTACCTCCACTTCATTAGGTGTCCAGGAATCTCAGGAGTTGTAGGAGATGGAGTTAAAGACCCTGTGCCTGCATTTGAGCATAAACAAATGGTCACCTTGCTACAAGGTCACCTCCAAACATACAAATGTTCCTGCTTTTAGAGCAAATAGTGGCAAAACAAATACAGAAAATATAAAAGTGATTATTTCCAACTTTAAGAGGTATATTTATAAATGTTTTCACACGTGATTCTCAGAACATTTACACATTTTTAATTTGATTCACTTGGAAAATGTGCAAATTCTGGGAGAAGTGTGTATGAAAACATTCATAAATACTGTAGTAAGTCATTCATGAAATATTTGATTGAGCAGATTAATTTGATTGAGTGTAATGTCAAACAATGATAGTTACCAATCCTACTTTATCGTAGCTTACCTTGCATCCAAATTATATTTTCCTTTGAAGAGTTTAAAGTAGATCTAAACCAAATCGCTTAAATCCAATATGGGCTTAAATACGTTAAGGTCATTTCAAAAGCTGTATTTATATATTTTTTTAATCTGGAGCTTTTGATAAAATAATGCCTGGTAATCTTTGCCATGAATGTCCTTGCTAAGGCACCTTTCATTCACCAGCTGTGCTCCTGTGTTTTCACTCTGTCACACATGTGTTGATGGTACGGGAAAACTGCATGGTGTCCAACTAAAATGTATATTTGCTTAGTTGATGTTTGTGACCACTGAGCAGACCACCTCACCAGGCCTTACACAATAAGGACCATGTCTTTGCTATGAGTAAGGCTTCAGCCTAAATGTGTTAGTGTGTTAATGGTGTATCCATGTAGCCAATAAAGAATCGCCCCTGATGGTATCCGCTAATTACAAAACGCGTAGAGTGGAGTCAAGGCAAGTGACATCATCACTTACCGGCATGCACAGCAGCCATCTTGATGGTTGGATGTTTGCTTTCATCTGCATATGCCATTAATTTACTCCTGTCTTGTAAGTGCAATATTATTTTAGACTTTTTATGTTCGGACCATACTACACTGAGGAGGCCTTTTCCTTTCTCTAACTTTATTACATGTTGGTTTAGTGAAGAATCTGCTGGCTACCTTACTGCTGGATCTTGGAGTGATGCATACAGTGGAGATTGTTAGATTACCCTTACCTGGAAATGACTAACTGTGCTATTTGCCTGCTTATTATGGTGGCCAAATCTGGTAAGAGGCTGCACCTTTGGAGTGTTGGTGATGGTGGAGGATTCCCTTCTTTTACATTTCCATCTTATGGTGACGCCTTTATGGATTCAATCTTATGAACTGTTTTTAGTGTCCTGATGTTACATAGACACTCTGTCAACACCTTCTAGGTTTAATGTATTTTTTAACCATTGTTATAACAAAGAATTGATGCAATAGATGCTACCAAATCGCTAGCTTCATTACATTAGAGGATTATGTCTTTACATACACTAGAGATGCTTGTTCCAGACTCAACACAGAGCCATTTTGAGGGAAAATGCAGAACACCAATTATCCTCCACCAGTTTTTACACACTTTTGTCCTGACTCAGGCTGAAGGCATGGAGAGGAGCCACTCCACCAGTTTTTACACACTTTTGTCCTGACTCAGGCTGAAGGCATGGAGAGGAGCCACTGAACACTTTTCAAGGCTCGGCCCTCGGGTCACACAGGAGGACGAGTGGTGGAGGAATAAAAGTCCGGGTCAGGCCACCCCATACCAAAGGAGAAGAAGAAAACATTCAGAGGAAACCGATGAGGTAGGTGAATACAAAAGAAAAAAATCCTGGTAGGAGCCGGAATCTTTAATTTAAGTGGGGTACCTTTAGACCCTAACGAAATTAAGGTTCTTGATAAAGGCCTCAAATTCGCCCCAGTCAGGAATTTAAACAAGTTCCAGACGTATATAGGCATACCAAAATTTGTTAGAAGCCTGAATGTTAAAAAATATTGTCTCTCGAACCCCATTTCAAAAAATTCTGAGAATAATAAGGCCAATGGCACTGACACAGCCACCTATGTGGGTACTAAGTTGAAAAATAAATCAACAATTAACCAAGTAAATAAGGATAACAAGTTTTTAGAAGTTTTTAAGAAAATGGTTTTCAAAGATTTGGAAGACCTTAAAATTAGGCCTGTCTCTGATCCTTTGTCCATTAAAAGGGGTATTGAGTCAATAGAAGCCAATAGATATATAGTGATTAGACCTGCGGACAAGGGGGGAGGTTTAGTGGTTCTTAGTAAGGACTACTATCGGAGGGAAATGAAGCGTTTGCTCTCCGATAGTGAGACTTATAAGATTTTACCAGCAGACCCACTTCTGAAATTTAAAGGTGCACTAAATAAACTAGTAGATTCAGGTAATAAGAGAGGGAATTTAAGCAGAAAGGAGTCTTCATACCTAGACCCACTGTTTTGCCGTACACCAGTTATGTATTTTTTGCCAAAAATGCATAAAAACAGTGAGGCCCCTCCCGGGAGACCAATAGTCAATGATATTGACTGCGTCTCATCCAGGTTCGGACAATATATAGACCTCCATTTACAACCGTTGGTAGTGTCTACACAGGCATATCTTAAAGACACTAAGCATATTATACAACTGTTGCAAGACCTCCCAGCCAGTCCGACACCATTTTTGGTCACGGCTGACGTGGGATCATTATACACGATTATTAATCATACTGAAGCACAGGAAGCAGTAAAATGGGCCTTTGGGTCCTCAATTTCTTAGAAAACAAAGAAGTTTCCTGCTAAGTAATCTTTATTTTTGTTTAACAAAAAATTACTTCTGGTATAATAATAAATATTATCTACAATCGTGTTGCGATGGGCGCCCGTTTTGCTCCCAGTGTGGCCAATAAGTTGTTTTCCTTTATGTCCGGTTTCCACGCATGTGAGAGATGCGTGGCCTGCCGGACATCGAAAAATAATTTGAAGAAAAGGAAGGAATTTGTAGCCCTGACCACGGGCAAGTCTTATAAAATCAAAGACCTTATCACGTGTACATCAACAGGGGTCGTTTATATGCTTGAATGTAAATGCGGCCTGCAATATGTGGGCCGCACTTCTAGAAGTTTACAGATTAGGGTGGCCGAACATATGAGTAGCATTAAGAAGGGCCCAAACCACATCATGTGGTACAACATTTCAAGCAATTTCATAATAAAGACCCAAGTGACCTCAAATTTTGGGGGATAGAGAAGGTCAAGAAGCACTGGAGAGGAGGCAATTTCTTAAGGCATTTGAGCCAACGTGAATCTTTTGGATTTTTTAAACGAAAGTAGGAGAGCCTAGAGGTCTTAATGTAGATTTTGACCTCACTTGTTTTATTTCGGACCGTTAGTTTTTATGCGTTTTTTATGTGTTCTTTATGTGTGCTTTTTTGAGGTTTTTTAGATTTTTAACATTTTTAGAATTTATTATATCATGTATTGTTATTTATGTTAATTTATTGGCCAGTTGATTGCGGGTGATGTTTTTAGTATCTCCTCCCACTTTTTAGGAAATATATTGATTACACTATATTTCCTCATTAGTTTAATATTGCCTTTTATATTACTGATTTGGTAATACATGCCTCTTATCTGTGGATATATTCGGATTGAGGGGTATTGGGCGCATATTTATTTGAATATTGATTTACAGCTGTCATCTAGAAGCACTTTCTCCGTATTTACACTGGAATTTGTCCCCGGGTCCCCTTAATTCCGGTTCCGGGACGTCTATTCCTATTTGGCATTAGTTTTCTAAAGTGTTTCCTGTCTCGGGTCACTTCCGGTTAGATGGTTGCTAAGCAGTATGAGTAAACGACGATGCTTTGTTTGGGTATATATAGATGACGTCAGCTCCCCCCTCCCATATCGCTCAAGAAGTCCCGCCCCTAGGGACGTAACGCATGCTGAGGGAGGGAGGAGTTACATGATGTCACCCGCAATCCACGGTCCGGCCGGATGTCAGAGCGGAGGAACGCCTGAGTGCCTGCTGCACTATATATCATCTGATGATGTATGCTGTTCTGCTGTTTTGCTCCTGATAGTCTGTTTAAAAGTAAGAGGCTTTTTAACCCTTAATAAAGTCTATGGTTATGACGTTATTACACTATGGTTTTTTGCCTTTACTTTACTTTCCATGAGAGTATTGCTCTTCTACAAGAGGATTTGGGATTCCTAAGTGGAGATCTTGTCCATCTACTTCCAGAGGCCAGTGTGTGGGATTAATGCTGTGTTTACACAGCTCTCAGATGAGAGGCTGGTTTGGAAGGTGGAGGATTTTTCACTATTTGAGCACCTTTGTGGATTGATTTACAGCACAGTGCACTTTCTGGGTTGATTTCTATTGGATGGACTTTGCCCCCTTTTTTTATGATCATTGGAGTCATTATTCATCAATTTATTGTTTATTGATTTATACATGGACTTTTAGACTATTTATTATATCCTTATTTATATGTAGCGCTGCACCATATTGCTCATATTGTTACTTACTGGTGTTGGTTTTTTGTACCTGGGTGTTCAGCAGCTTTGACCTTTAGCTATTGCTTGCGCCGATATAACTACTGTTTACACTTGTATATTCATGGTCCAGGCCTGGTCCCTGGGAAGCTTCACTACACCGTGGGCCTTACAATAGGGTCCCTACCTAAGAAGGGAAGATCAAATGGCTTTTAATCCACCCCTCTGAGGGGGGCTTCCATCAGCCACTACTGCTCCCTCTACGGAACTGGCTGCGCCTTCTTCACTTGGGGGGCCACTGGTCTATCACACAAATTATAATACTTTTTTCTAATTGCGTTTGTCACTCTTTGTAGTTGTAGTATCGCTGCAGAATCGCTCACCAGTCACAAATCCACTATAATATGCTTTCTATATTCATCCAGCACTGCGACTTCCTCATCTTCCTGCTCCTGCTCCTCGACAGCTTGATCAATGACACGATGCAATGCACGCTCCAGAAAGTAGGCGAAAGGTACGATGTCACTGATGGCGCCTTGGCTGCGACTGACCAGTTTGGTGATCTCATCAAATGGCCGCAGAAGTCTGCATGCGTCACGCATAAGCAGCCACTGGCACGGTGAAACAAACCCAAGCTTCCCAGAACCTGTCCTGCCGCAGAGTTCATACAGGTAGTCGTTAACTGTACGTTTCTGCTGGAGCAGCCTATCAAGGATATACAAGGTTGAGTTCCATTGCGACGGTCAGTCACAAATAAGATGTATGACGGGCAGGTTGTGTCGCCGCTGAATATCAACAACGTGAGCCATGGCTGTGTAAGATCTTCTGAAATGGGCCAAGATTTTCCTGGCCTGCCGCAAGACGTCCTGGACCCCAGAGTATTTAACAACGAATCGCTGCACGACCAAGTTCAGGACGTGTGCCATGCATGGCACATGTGTAATTTTGCCCTGTTTCAGCATGCTCAGCAGATTGTCACCGTTGTCGCACACTACTTTACCAACTGTCAAATTAAGCATTGTTAGCCACTGCTCTGCCTGTGAACTTTGCTAAAAGGAGTGCAGAACCAGTGTGGCTCTTGGCTTCCAGGCACAACTGACACAGCACAGAATGGCAATGTCTCACCTGGCATGTCGAATAGGATCTGGGGATCTTGGGCGGCGCAGCAGAAGAGACGGTAGCAGCGGAAAAGGAGGAGTCAGCCGAGGAGGAGAGGGAGGATGGAGTAGGAGGAGGAGAAGAAGAGGCAGGCCTGCATGCAATCCGTGGCGGTAAAACCAAATCTACACGGGTGCCACAGGTTATATGCTTGACGGCCGTCAGAAGGTTCACCCAGTGGGCAGTAAAAGTTATATACCTTCCCTGTCCGTGTTTGCTAGACCACGTGTCTGTGGTTAGATGTATCTTGGCACCGACACTGTGTGCCAGAGATACATTCACTTGCCGCTGAACATGGCCATATAGCTCTGGGATGCTCTTCTGCGAGAAATATTTCCTTCCTGGGACCTTCCATAGTGGTGTTCCAATGGCCACAAATTTTCGAAAGGCCTCCGAGTCCACCAGTTTATATGGCAGTAGTTGGCGGGCTATCAGTTCCGACAAGCCAGCGGTCAACCGTTGGGCAACAGGGTTATCCGGCGTCATAATTTTTTTACCCTCAAACATTTGGGCCACAGAAGCCTGCCTTTTTCTAGAAAAACGTGAGGATGGCACGATGGAAGGTGGAGAGAGGAGAAGGAGAAGAGGCTGGACTGTGAGAGCCTGTAGTGTGACTTTGTGGGTTCTGACAGCGTTGCTCCCACTGGGCTCGGTGATGGGAGTCCAGGTGTCTTCTTAGGCCCCTTTCACACAGGCGGACCGTTCAGATCCGCCTGTCTGGTTTTTTTTTTTGGCGGATCTGAACGGTCCCCCCATGCATGTCTATGGGGCATCGGATGTCAGCGGAGACATGTCCGCTGACATCTGATCCGATCCGTCAAATCTGGACGGATGAAAACCCGATTTTCCATCCGTCCAGTGGATCGTCCCTAGGTGAGTGTTGGGCTTACCGCGACTTATGCGTTGACTGCAAAGGCTCCAGCATCAGGGAACGCATAGACCGACAGGTGTCCGACTACATCGGGTTAACGGCCGTTGTGGACGCTCTGAGAAGGGATGAACCCCTGTACTACTGGGTGGGCAGGTTGACCTCAGGCCAGAGCTTGCACAATTTGCAATGGAACTGTTGGCTTGCCCCTCGTCCAGTGTCCTGTCCGAAAGGACGTTTAGCGCAGCAGGGGGGATCATGACTGATAAGCTCACTCGCCTAGTTTACGACAGTGTTGACTACCTCACATTTCTAAAAATGAATGAGGCATGGATCTCGGAGGAATTCAACACATGTGACCAGTAGACTGTGTTTGATTCAAATTCCTCATAACAGGCCACAAATATCCACCACCACCCATAACAATTCATGGTCCCTGTCTTAGGTAAATACAGCGGCATAAAAGGCCTTTTATGTCCGTTGAATGCCTAATTGCTACAGTCTGTCCCAGCTCCACACAGCAACCTCTCCCTACACTAACAAATGACTTTTGTGGACCTATTAGCTAGCGACTTGTGTCCCTATACAGTCTGTCCCTGCTCCACACAGCAACCTCCAGCCACAGAATACAAAGTTCTTTGCTGTCAGGTGAACGCCTGTTGGCTAATTTTTGGGGCCTGTACTGGCCGACACTTACTTCTGTATCCTGTGAATGCCTAATGTACCTCCAGCCACAAAATACAAAGTTCTTTGCTGTCAGGTGAATGCCTGTTGGCTAATTTTTGGTGCCTGTACTGGCCGACACTTACTTCTTTGTCCTGTGAATGCCTCATTTTTCAGACTGGAATTGAAAAGCAATGGGTCTGTAAACGTTCCGCTAAATTGTGCAACGGATGCGGACCCATTTTACAGACGTGTGAATGGACCCTATATGTATTTGACATGTATTTACCGGCTGCTGTCAGTTCTGGCTGATTTAGAAAAAAAAATAAAATACATTTTTTGGCTGAAAAAAAGAAAATAATAATTTTATGGCAACTTTTCCAATAGCAATACTTCTGGTATGTCAGTGTAAATTTTGTGGGACTATGTGTGCACAGCTAGTAATTATTTTGTGGCTGCAAATATGACCTGGAGGTTTTTAATGTTCGCCTGCCATTAAAGTGAATGGGGTCCTCCGCGAACTTGCGGTTCGCGAAAATTTGAGAAAGTTTGCGGATGGCGTTCGCGAACCGCCCCGTCCGATGTTCGTCCATCACTAGTCAGCACAAATGAGATGGAGGGGGGGGGGATAAAGGTCAAAAGATGGTAAAACCATGCGTTAGCAAACTAACGGTCAGCATGTTAGAGTTTTGATCTACTTTAAAGTTTTTGAAAGGCTAACATTAATGTAAACTTTACTTAGAAGCCATAGATGAAATTGTACTGTTCAAAAAAGCCATGTACCTCCATACACTCTGTCACAAAGACCAGGCTACTGACAGGCAGGTGTAGCTCAGCTTATATTGCCGACACCTTCCTTGCGTACCGGGATGACTGACTCATGTGCATGCACAGAAATTCCACCATCTTGCGCTGGCCAATGAGAATGCCTGAAGACTGTCACTCAGGTAAAAGATTACTGTCCATTAGAGAGGAGGTACAGTGCTTTTAGTTCTGCTTTAAAACTTCTATTGTCACACCTGAATGAAAAAGTTAGTGACATTTACAAACCTACATAAGAAATTATAGTCAATGAATCCCTTGTGCCCTTCCATAATACATCCCTAACAAGTGAGCCAGGTATGAGCTAAAGCTTTACAAATGGCTTGTGAGTGGTTCTTTGACCATACATATACATTTCACATATGACATAAAGATGTCCTGATCGTCTTCTGGGGGCCAATCACATTTAGGTACAATTGAACCTAAAACATCCCTACTAGATAAAGGGTACACATTTGTACATTGATCACCCTATCAGTGTGCTAATGTTTGCATTTTTTTATACACAACTAAGACCATAGGCTATTGTGACATGAGATGCAATCTCAAGGATTACTCACAATAGTTTCTAAATAAAAAGGGAAGTCCTATAGCCTCAAAAGCAATCAAAATGCAGCAAGGTCAGCAGGGGTGTATTGATTTTTAATATAATCCGCATAGAGAATGGTGCATCAGTAAGGGCTTGTGGGACAGAAGAAGCAAAGAAACCTATGGCGGCTGTACACTAGACAAAGTATATGAAGACAGTTTATTTTTCTGACCAAATGCTTACTGCATACCTGGATATGAGAAAACCAAGGTCTAGTACAAAAAAAGCATGCGTATGTTTTGTAAAAAACCTCGCCCTACTGTCATGTGCAAACATTACTGGCCAGATAACCAGGTGAAATCAGAGGGAAAAAGCCTAAGGCTAGGTTCACACATTTGCAATTTGCAGTGTGTTTTCAATTTTGCAGAGATGTACTACAGTCCATTTAGCATGATTTCCTATGAGTCCCGTTCACCGCATTTTCAACTGTTGCTTTTTTTGGAAAGGGTCAGGGACTCTTTTACATGCAGCAGTTTCCATAGAGTTCAATAGAAGCTCATTCGCAAGCACTTTGTTTTTTGATGCATTTTTGATGGGTTTCCACTGTGTTTTTTGCTGGTTTCACTTGCATGACACTAAATTCCTCCCACTAACAACAAACTTTTGAAGCTTCCCAGAAAACCAGGAAGTTGATTCATGCAAGCAGCATGTAGAAGACAGAAGAGCTCATCAGGCTCGTGAGGCCAAAAACGTATAGCCTGAGTCCGCAGGACTATATAAATAAGGGCCGGTCCAAACAGGATACAGGATGGCTGTAGATAGCCCGGGAAATTTATCCTAGATGGGAATCATCAAAGAAACGAAACAAGTATTATGGCTGCACATATGCTACAAGTTCAAATGTATGCTTTTTGACACATTTTCAAATGCAATGATAGTATTTTAGGGAAAATCATGCATGCACAATGCCCAGAAAGAAATGTTGTCCTTTGCAATCTCTCTATACACACACTCACATTATATTGTCAAACGTATTGGGACACCTGCCTTTTCTGGGGTTTTTCAAGGGTTGGGCTTGGCTCCTTGGTTCCAGTAAAGACAACTCTTAAGGCATCAGCATACCAAGACATTTTGGACAATTTCATGCTCCCAACTTTGTGGGAACAGTTTAGGGATGGCCAAGACTGAGAGCCAGGCCACCTCATCCAACATTAGTGCCTGACCTCACAAATGCACCTTCTGGAAGAATAGTCAAACACTCCCACAGACACACTCCTAAACCTTGTGGACAGCCTTCCCAGAAGAGTTGAAGCTGTTATAGCTGCATAGGGTGGGCCAACCTAATATTGAGCACTACAGACTAAGACTGAGATGGCATTAAAGTTCATGTGTGTGTAATTACATGCATGTGTTTCGCATCTATCAGGCCCACACAACTGAGAAAATTATAGGACTCCCAAAACACATTAGTTATCTTGGACCATTCCTCTGCTGTTGTTTTCCTAAAAAACACTTCCTTCAGTACTTCTCATATGACTGACTAGTTGTCCCAGGCAATAAAGTTTGCAGTAGATTTGCCTACCATAAACCCAAAATGAAGACTTGAGTGACCAGTTGCAAATTACCTAAAAGTAAAAAAAAACATTTTACATTAATGGTTTGTAGTGAAAGCATTACACATTTGATGGGAGAGCGCTAAAGATAGTTTCCACAAACATCTGAAGAAAAACAGCTCATGAGAAGAAAAACAGCTGATGAGGAGTGGTTCTAAGGCTCAAAGGTCCCCTCCATGCATGTATGCAAAGGACCTTGATTTCCTCAGACTAGTTCTTGAGGTAAGCAGGTAAACTAGGATTACTAGATATCTGTAATCTGTGTAAAGTTTTATTCCAATTAATAATATTCATCAAAATGTTTTTTTCTGTTGGGATTTGCAGCACAGACAACAGCTGGGACTTATTGCAGGAGAGGACTGAAATAACCTCAAATGCTGTCTAATCAGCATCTTGATATTCCAGACCTGTGAGGTGGATAGATTTTTTTCGGCAAATGAGAAGTGCTCACTAGTAGAGTTGAGCGGACACCTGGATGTCCGTGTTCGGCGGGTTGGGCCGAACTTTAAAAAAAAGTCCGGGTCCGTGTCCCGGACTTTTGCCGAACTTTTCCCGGACACCGAACCCCATTGAAGTCAATGGGGACCCGAACTTTCAGGCACTAAAATGGCTCTAAAACACCAATGGAAAGGGCTAGAGTGCTGCAAATGGCAGCAAAACGTAGTTAAGAGCATGACAAGTGCTCTGCAAACAAATGTGGATAGGGAAATAACTTAAAACAACAAAAAAAAACAGAAAAATAAAACAATGTTCTTCATCTCTGAAGGACGAGGCCCATATGGAGTAGGAGGGAGGTTGAGGTGGTGGTGGATGTGGCGGTGTCATAGGCGTGCGCACAGGGTGTGCCGGATGTGCCTGGGCACACCCTAATCACCTAGGGCACATAGCATTATCGCTCTGTTTGCCAGTGAGGAGATGGGAAAGATCTCCCCCGGACCTGCTCTGCTCTATTTCACTTTGCCAGCAGGGAGAGTAATGTATCGGGGCCATGTACATGTAGGCAAACACATGCATGTGTATTTAAACTTTGGGGTGCACACCCTAATGCAATAGGCTGCGCACACCTATGGGCGGTGTAGGTGGAAGCGGCGGTGGAGGAGGACCAGGGCCGGATTAAGAGCATCATGGGCTTGGTGCTGAGGATTTTGAAGGGCCTTAAGGGCCGTGCCTTGGCATGCACCCAGAGGAGGAAGGGTGCAGCCATGCATGCCTAATTCCACATGGGATGCTGTCTCTGAAGCCCATAAACACATCCATGCATCGGCAACTGTCCCTCCTTGTCTGGCCTTCATGCTGTGTGGGGAGGTTCTGAGGGAGCTGCCTGGAGAAGCGAGCATAGAAGCCAGACTTCTGTGTTTACAAGTGACAGAAGAGCGGTAACAGTGAATATGGCCAACCTGGGGCCTATATAAAGGTAGGGGCCTGGAGCTGCAGCTCCAATAGCCCCTACGTTAATCCGGCCCTGAGGAGGACGAGGTAGCCAACACTGCTTCTTTTCACAAATTTTAAATGAGGGTACACCCCAAAAGAGTGAGAAAGAGCAAAAATGGAACAATGGCTGGGTAAGGTCGGTATCCATCGCTATTCTGCACAAGGTACGGAAAAGTCCCGTGGGATCCATGCCTGGTTCATTTTAATGAACGTGAGCTTGTCAACATTGTCTCTGGACAGGCGGCTGCGCTTGTCTGTGATAACGCCCCCAGCCGTGCTAAATACCCGTTCAGATAATACACTGGCTGCAGGGCACGCCAGCACCTCCAAGGCGTAAAGGGCAAGCTCAGGCCATGTGCCCAACTTGGAGACCCAGAAGTTGAAGGGGGCAGACCCCTCATTCAGTACGTCTAGGCGTGTGCACACATACTGCTCCACCATGTTGGGGAAATGCTGCCTCCTGCTAAGACTTTCCATATGAGCTGCTGGTGCTGCTGTTTGTTGTGGCGTGCTGACAAAGCTTTTCCACATTTCGGCCATGCTAACCCTGGCTTCTGAGGTGCTGGCGGTGCCCTGGTTGCATTGGCGACCTCTTGCTCCTCCTCCTCCTCTGCCTTGTGCTTCCACTGTGGCCCCGCTGTCAGGTGGGAATGCCAGCGGCATGGCGTCTACCAGCGTGCGCTTGTACTCGCGCATCTTGCGATCGCGCTCCAGTGAGTGAATTAAGGACGGTACGTTGTCCTTGTAACGGGGATCCAGCAGCGTGGCCACCAGGTAATCAGCACAAGTTAGAATGTGGGCAACTCGGCGGTCGTTGTGGAGACACTGCAGCATGTAATCGCTCATGTGTGCCAGGCTGCCCAGAGGCAACAAAAGGCTGTCCTCTGTGGGAGGTGTATCGTCCGTGTCCTCTGTATCCCCCCAGCCACGCACCAGTGATGGCCATGAGCTGGCCTGGGTGCCACCCTGCTGTGAACATGCTTCCATCTCCTCCTCCAGCTCCTCCTCCTCATCCTCCAGAACTGTGCCCCTGCTGGACAATTGTGTCCCTGGCGTTTGTGTGTGCAGGAACCCACCCTCGTAGCCCCTTGCGAATGACTGCCCTGAAAGCCTTGGAAATGTTACCTCTTCATCCTCCTCCTCCTCCTCCTCCTCATCCTGTGCCACATCCTCTTCCATCATCGCCCGAATTGTTTTTTCAAGGAGGCATAGAAGTGGGATAGTTAAGCTGAGAACGGCGTCATCGGCACTGGCCATGTTGGTGGAGTACTCAAAACAGCGCAACAAGGCACACAGGTCTCGCATGGAGGCCCAGTTCTTGGTGGTGAAGTGGTGCTGTTCCGCAGAGCGACTCACGCGTGCATGCTGCAGCTGAAACTCCACTATGGCCTGCTGCTGCTCGCACAGTCTTTGCAGCATGTGCAAGGTGGAGTTCCACCTTGTGGGCACGTCACATATGAGGCGGTGAGCGGGAAGGCCGAAGTTACGCTGCAGCGCTGACAGGCGAGCAGCAGCAGGGTGAGAACGCCGAAAGTGCGCACAGACGGCCCGCACTTTCTGCAGCAGCTCTAACATATCGGGGTAGTTTTTAAGGAACCTCTGCACAACCAAATTCAGCACATGCGCCAGGCAAGGGATGTGCGTCAAACTGGCTAGGCCCAGAGCTGCTATGAGATTTCGCCCATTATCGCACACCACCAGGCTGGGCTTGAGGCTCGCTGGCAGCAACCACTCATTTGTCTGCTGTTCCATGCTCCTCCACAACTCCTGCGCGGTGTGTGGTTTGTCCCCCAAACAGGCAAGTTTTAAAACTGCCTGCTGTCGTTTACCCCTGGCCGTGCTGAAGTTGGTGGTGAAGGTGTTACGCTGTCCGGATGAGGAGGATGAGGAAGCGGAGTAGGAGGAGTTAGGAACAGGAGGCAAACTGAAGCGCCCTGCAATCCTCGTGGTGGAAGGATATGCGCCAAATTGCTATCCGCCTCAGGCCCATCCGCCACTGCATTTACCCAGTGTGCCGTTAGGGAGATATAACGCCCCTGACCGTGCTTACTGGTCCACGTATCGGTAGTTAGGTGGACCTTGCCAGAGATGGCGTTGCGCAGTGCACACCTGATTTTTTCCCCACTTGGTTGTGCAGGGAAGGGATGGCTTGCCTGGAAAAGTAGTGGCGGCTGGGCACGACGTACTGTGGGACAGCCATCGACATAAGGTTTTTAAAACTGTGCGTCTCCAAAGGCCAAGAATTTTGAAATGCTGGTATTCAGGGCCAGGGATCGCGGGTGGGTAGGGGGGTACTTCCTCTTCCTCTCAAGTGTTTGGGAGATGGAAAGCTGAACGCTTCCACGGGACATTGTGGAGATGGTTGGTGACCCAGGTGGTGGTGTTGCTGACATATCCTCTGTTTGCGGGGTGGCAGGTGCCGGTATCACTACAGATGTGGCTGGAGCAGCCGAGACTGCAGCAGAAGAGGAAGCAGGATGAGCCAGAGACGTTTCTTGGTTTTGAAGGTGTCTACTCCACTGCAGCTCGTGCTTTGCACTTAGATGCCTGATCATGCAGGTTGTGCTCAGGTTGAGAAGGTTTATGCCTCGCTTCAGGCTCTGATTGCACAGGGTGCAAACCACTCGTGTCCTGTCATCAGCACATTTTCTGAAGAACTTCCACGCTAGAGAACTCCTTTGAGCTGACTTTGGTGCGCTCGTTCCCTTGCTGCGTTGGGCAGTAGCGGGCGTAGTGTCTAGGGCACGACCGCTCCGCTTCTGCACCCTGCTCCCTCTTCTGCTGTGCTGTTGGCTCTGTGCGACCACCGCCTCTTCCTCCAAACTACTCAGGTCACCTGCATGACGTTCATTCCATGTGGGGTCGAGGACCTCATCGTCCTCCACATCATCTTCCACCCAGTCTTCACCCCTGCCCTCCTTGTCGGTCTCCACAATGCTGAACGCCGCAGCAGTTGGCACCTGCGTTTCGTCATCATCGGAGACGTGCTGCGATGGTCCTTGCATGTACTCATCTTGAGAAATAAGTGGTTGGGCATCGCTGCACTCAATCTCTTCAACTTCTGGGGCAGGGCTAGGTGGATGGCCCTGGGAAACCCTGCTGACAGAGTCCTCAAAAAGAACAAGAGACTGCTGTATGGATTGGGGCTCAGACTGCTTGCCTGATTTCCAAGGGGGTGAGGTGAAAGACGGTTGGACATTGGCTGCAGGTGCCAACTCTGACCTTTCTGCAGTAGACTGGGTGGGAGACAATGTGAAGGAACTGGAGGCACTGTCAGCAACCCAATCTACTATCGCCTGTACTTCTTCAGGCCTCATCACGTCTAGAGGCGCATTATGCCCTACCAAATACTGCTGCAGGTTCTGTCGCCTACTCACACTTGTGGAAGGTGTTTCACTTGTGCGTGTAGCTGGCACAGATCGACCACGTCCTCTCCTTGCAACAGGAGCTCTACCAGCAGCACCACGACCCAGGCCACGGCCCCTATTTGACGGTCTCCTCATATTTCTGTAATTTATGATCTTGCCCTAGAAAGGTGTTTATTGAATAGCGGAACAAAACAACAACAGTATCGCACGGGTGTATCTGACAGTCAAATATGCAAACTATGCCGCAATGTAATGTTTTTTACCCCAAAAGGGTGTATATTGAATAGCGGAATAGGAAAAAGGATAAAAAAAAGATCTCACACGTACAAACACAGACTAGGCCCCGATTAAAATTTTTTGTACCCTAAAGGGAGGATGAGGAAGAGGCGGTGGAAGGAGATGCGCCAAACCAATTTAAAAGGTGTATCTCACACGTACCGATACAGACTATGCCGTAATTTAATTTTCTTACACTCCAAAAGGGTGTATATTGAATAGCGGAATAGGAAAAATGTTATAATACTGTGTATCTCACACGTACAAACACAGACTAGGCCCCGATTACAATTTTTTGTACCCTAAAGGCAGGATGAGGAAGAGGAGTAGGAGGAGTTGGGAACAGGAGGCAAACTGAAGCGCCCTGCAATCCTCTGCGGTAGAAGGAGATGCGCCAAACAAATTTAAAAAGGTGTATCTCACATGTACCGATACAGACTATCCCGCAATTTAATTTTTTACACTCAAACAGGGTGTATATTGAATAGCGGAATAGGACAAATTTTACAAAACGGTGTATCTCACACGTACAAACACCAACTAGGCCCCGATTACAATTTTTTGTACCCTAAAGGCAGGATGAGGAAGAGGAGTAGGAGGAGTTGGGAAAAGGAGCCAAACTGAAGCGCCCTGCAACCCTCGGCGGTAGAAGGAGATGCGTCAAACAAATTTAAAAAGGTGTATCTCACATGTACCGGTACAGACTATCCCGCAATTTCATTTTTTACACTCAAACAGGGTGTATATTGAATAGCGGAATAGGACAAATTTTACAAAACGGTGTATCTCACACGTACAAACACAATCTAGGCCCCGATTACAATTTTTTGTACCCTAAAGGCAGGATGAGGAGTAGGAGGAGTTCGAAACAGGCAGGAGGCAGACTGAAGCACCCTCAAATCCTCGGCAGTATGAGATGCGCCCCAAAAATTGGAAAGGTGTATCTCACACATACCGACACAGACTATCCTGCAATTTAATTGTTTATACCCAAAGGTTTTGATTAAATAGCAGAATAGAAAATATGTTCAAAAAAAGTGTATGTATCTCACACGTACAGAAGCACACTAGGCCCCAATTACTGTTGTTTGTACCCCTAAAGGCAGGATGAGGAGTAGGAGGAGTATGGAATAGGCAGCACCCTCATATCTTCAGAAGTATGAGATGAACCCCAAAAACTTGGAAAGGTGGATCTCACACATACCAACACAAACTATCCCGCAATTTAATTGATCCCCAAAGGTTTTTATTGAATAGCGGAATAGGAAATATGATCAAAAAAAGTGTATGTATCTCACACGTACAAAACCACAATAGGCCCCAATTACTATTGTTTGTACCCCTAAAAGGCTTAATGAGGAGTAGCAGGAGTATGGAACAGGCAGCACCCTCAAATCTTCAGAAGTATGAGATGAACCCCAAAAACTTGGAAAGGTGGATCTCACACGTACCAACACAAACTATCCCGCAATTTAATTTATCCCCAAAGGTTTTTATTGAATAGCGGAGTAGGAAATATGTTTAAAAAAAGTGTATGTATCTCACACGTACAAAACCACACTAGGCCCCAATTACTATTGTTTGTACCCCTAAAAGGCTGAATGAGGAGTAGGAGGAGTATGGAACAGGCAGCACCCTCAAATCTTCAGAAGTATGGGATGAACCCCAAAAACTTGGAAAGGTGGATCTCACATGTACCAACACAAACTATCCCGCAATTTAATTGATCCCCAAAGGTTTTTATTGAATAGCGGAATAGGAAATATGATCAAAAAAAGTGTATGTATCTCACACGTACAAAACCACACTAGGCCCCAATTACTATTGTTTGTACCCCTAAAAGGCTGAATGAGGAGTAGGAGGAGTATGGAACAGGCAGCACCCTCAAATCTTCAGAAGTATGAGATGAACCCCAAAAACTTGGAAAGGTGGATCTCACACGTACCACCACAAACTATCCCGCAATTTAATTGATCCCCAAAGGTTTTTATTGAATAGCGGAATAGGAAATATGATCAAAAAAAGTGTATGTATCTCACACGTACAAAACCACACTAGGCCCCAATTACTATTGTTTGTACCCCTAAAAGGCTGAATGAGGAGTAGGAGGAGTATGGAACAGGCAGCACCCTCAAATCTTCAGAAGTATGAGATGAACCCCAAAAACTTGGAAAGGTGGATCTCACACGTACCAACACAGACTATCCAACAATTTAATTGATCCCCAAAGGTTTTTATTGAATAGCGGAATAGGAAATATGATCAAAAAAAGTGTATGTATCTCACACGTACAAAACCACACTAGGCCCCAATTACTATTGTTTGTACCCCTAAAAGGCTGAATGAGGAGTAGGAGGAGTATGGAACAGGCAGCACCCTCAAATCCTCAGAAGTATGAGATGAACCCCAAAAACTTGGAAAGGTGGATCTCACACGTACCAACACAAACTATCCCGCAATTTAATTTATCCCCAAAGGTTTTTATTGAATAGCGGAATAGAAAATATGATCAAAAAAAGTGTATGTATCTCACACGTACAAAACCACACTAGGCCCCAATTACTATTGTTTGTACCCCTAAAAGGCTGAATGAGGAGTAGGAGGAGTATGGAACAGGCAGCACCCTCAAATCTTCAGAAGTATGAGATGAACCCCAAAAACTTGGAAAGGTGGATCTCACACGTACCAACACAAACTATCCCGCAATTTAATTGATCCCCAAAGGTTTTTATTGAATAGCGGAATAGGAAATATGATCAACAAAAGTGTATGTATCTCACACGTACAAAACCACACTAGGCCCCAATTACTATTGTTTGTACCCCTAAAAGGCTGAATGAGGAGTAGGAGGAGTATGGAACAGGCAGCACCCTCAAATCTTCAGAAGTATGAGATGAACCCCAAAAACTTGGAAAGGTGGATCTCACACGTACCAACACAGACTATCCCGCAATTTAATTGATCCCCAAAGGTTTTTATTGAATAGCGGAATAGGAAATATGATCAAAAAAAGTGTATGTATCTCACACGTACAAAACCACACTAGGCCCCAATGACTATTGTTTGTACCCCTAAAAGGCTGAATGAGGAGTAGGAGGAGTATGGAACAGGCAGCACCCTCAAATCTTCAGAAGTATGAGATGAACCCCAAAAACTTGGAAAGGTGGATCTCACACGTACCAACACAAACTATCCCGCAATTTAATTGACACCCAAAGGTTTTTATTGAATAGCGGAATAGGAAATATGATCAAAAAAAGTGTATGTATCTCACACGTACAAAACCACACTAGGCCCCAATTACTATTGTTTGTACCCCTAAAAGGCTGAATAAGGAGTAGGAGGAGTATGGAACAGGCAGCACCCTCTAATCTTCAGAAGTATGAGATGAACCCCAAAAACTTGGAAAGGTGGATCTCACACATACCAACACAAACTATCCTGGAATTTAATTGATCCCCAAACGTTTTTATTGAATAGCGGAATAGGAAATATGATCAAAAAAAGTGTATGTATCTCACACGTACAAAACCACACTAGGCCCCAATTACTATTGTTTGTACCCCTAAAAGGCTGAATGAGGAGTAGGAGGAGTATGGAACAGGCAGCACCCTCAAATCTTCAGAAGTATGAGATGAACCCCAAAAACTTGGAAAGGTGGATCTCACACGTACCAACACAAACTATCCCGCAATTTAATTGACACCCAAAGGTTTTTATTGAATAGCGGAATAGGAAATATGATCAAAAAAAGTGTATGTATCTCACACGTACAAAACCACACTAGGCCCCAATTACTATTGTTTGTACCCCTAAAAGGCTGAATGAGGAGTAGGAGGAGTATGGAACAGGCAGCACCCTCTAATCTTCAGAAGTATGAGATGAACCCCAAAAACTTGGAAAGGTGGATCTCACACGTACCAACACAAACTATCCTGCAATTTAATTGATCCCCAAACGTTTTTATTGAATAGCGGAATAGGAAATATGATCAAAAAAAGTGTATGTATCTCACACGTACAAAACCACACTAGGCCCCAATTACTATTGTTTGTACCCCTAAAAGGCTGAATGAGGAGTAGGAGGAGTATGGAACAGGCAGCACCCTCAAATCTTCAGAAGTATGAGATGAACCCCAAAAACTTGGAAAGGTGGATCTCACACGTACCAACACAAACTATCCTGCAATTTAATTGATCCCCAAACGTTTTTATTGAATAGCGGAATAGGAAATATGATCAAAAAAAGTGTATGTATCTCACACGTACAAAACCACACTAGGCCCCAATTACTATTGTTTGTACCCCTAAAAGACTGAATGAGGAGTAGGAGGAGTATGGAACAGGCAGCACCCTCAAATCTTCAGAAGTATGAGATGAACCCCAAAAACTTGGAAACGTGGATCTCACACATACCAACACAAACTATCCCGCAATTTAATTGATCCCCAAAGGTTTTTATTGAATAGCGGAATAGGAAATATGATCCAAAAAAGTGTATGTATCTCACACGTACAGAAGCACACTAGGCCCCAATTACTATTGTTTGTACCCCTAAAAGGCTGAATGAGGAGTTGGAGGAGTATAGAACAGGCAGCACCCTCAAATCTTCAGAAGTATGAGATGAACCCCAAAAACTTGGAAAGGTGGATCTCACATGTACCAACACAAACTATCCCGCAATTTAATTGACACCCAAAGGTTTTTATTGAATAGCGAAATAGGAAATATGATCAAAAAAAGTGTATGTATCTCACACGTACAAAACCACACTAGGCCCCAATTACTATTGTTTGTACCCCTAAAAGGCTGAATGAGGAGTAGGAGGAGTATGGAACAGGCAGCACCCTCAAATCTTGTGAACCCCAAAAACTTGAAAGGTGGATCTCACACGTACCAACACAAACTATCCCGCAATTTAATTGATCCCCAAAGGTTTTTATTGAATAGCGGAATAGGAAATATGATCAAAAAAGTGTATTTATCTCACACGTACAAAACCACACTAGGCCCCAATTACTATTGTTTGTACCCCTAAAAGGCTGAATGAGGAGTAGGAGGAGTATGGAACAGGCAGCACCCTCAAATCTTCAGAAGTATGAGATGAACCCCAAAAACCCCAAATATCATTCAGCTCTGCTGCAGGCCACAATTTAATTTTTTTTAACCCAAGGCTGTATATTGAATAGTGGAATAGAAAAAAAGTGTATGATTTCTGAAACCACTCAATATTAGCACATGTGAACTGAACACAGCAGTGTATGATCAGTCACTCAGCACAGCACAGCTGAAGGAAAAATGCTGCACACAGTGCCTGATAGAAAAATACTTTTCTCCCTCCTCCTCAGTGGGCAAAAAAGATTGTGTTCACTGCACCCCAAAAAGATTGTGTTCACTGCACCCCAAAAAGATTGTGTTCACTGCACCCCAAAAAGATGGTGTTCACTGTACCCCAAAAAGATTGTGTTCACTGCACCCCAAAAAGATTGTGTTCACTGCAGCCCACACACAGCAAAATGGATGTGGACCACTGACACCTGCCTATCTCCTATCCCACACCACACAGCAATATCGATTGTAGTTTGTAGAACACACTGTCTGACCCTAAAAATCAGCAGACTCTGTCCCTAAATGGATTGATAAGATCGTAGATCGGGTGACTGCAAACCCCCCCCCCCCCCACACAGCAATATCGATTGTAGTTTGTAGAACGCACTGTCTGACCCTAAAAATCAGCAGACTCTGTCCCTAAAAGGATTGATAAGATCGTAGATCGGTCACTGCAAACCCCACCCCACACAGCAATATCGATTGTAGTTTGTAGAACACACTGACCCTAAAAATCAGCAGACTCTCTCCCTAAAATGCCTACAACTCGCCCTGCCTAACACACTCCGACCTGTCCCTCAATTCTATCCAGACACAATTTTTTTTTTCTCCTGTCTGTCCCTAATCAGAAGCCAGCACCCCAAAAAGATTGTGTTCACTGTACCCCAAAAAGATTGTGTTCACTGCACCCCAAAAAGATTGTGTTTACTGCAGCCCAAAATGATTGTGTTCACTGCAGCCCACACACAGCAAAATGGATGTGGACCACTGACACCTGCCTATCTCCTATCCCACCCCACACAGCAATATCGATTGTAGTTTGTAGAACACACTGACCCTAAAAATCAGCAGACTCTCTCCCTAAAAGGATTGATAAGATCGTAGATCGGTCACTGCAAACCCCACCCCACACAGCAATATCGATTGTAGTTTGTAGAACACACTGACCCTAAAAATCAGCAGACTCTGTCCCTAAAAGGATTGCTAAGATCATAGATCGGTCACTGCAAACCCCACCCCACACAGCAATATCGATTGTAGTTTGTAGAACACACTGTCTGACCCTAAAAATCAGCAGACTCTGTCCCTAAAAGGATTGCTAAGATCGTAGATCGGTCACTGCAAACCCCACCCCACACAGCAATATCGATTGTAGTTTGTAGAACGCACTGTCTGACCCTAAAAATCAGCAGACTCTGTCCCTAAAAGGATTGCTAAGATCGTAGATCGTCACTGCAAACCCCACCCCACACAGCAATATCGATTGTAGTTTGTAGAACACACTGACCCTAAAAATCAGCAGACTCTCTCCCTAAAATGCCTACAACTCGCCCTGCCTAACACACTCCGACCTGTCCCTCAATTCTATCCGGACACAAATGTTTTTTTTTTCCTGTCTGTCCCTAATCAGCAGCCAGCACGTTGATGTGTGCTCTCTCCCTGAACTAAACAGCAGAATGACGCCGCAGCGGCGCTGCCTCGAACTTATAAAGACTTGGTTACATGCTTCAGACGGCCAATCACAGCTACTGATACATTTGTAGGCATGGCTGGGATGGCTTAGGCACACCAGTTAAACGCTTGTTGATTGGCTGTTGAAAGCCCGCCATGAAAAGCGCGCCAAAGCATGCAAAACCCGGAAATAAAACGACCGAACACGGATTTCGGGTAACAAAAATCCAATTATTCGGTACGAACACGAATAATACAGTCCGTGTTCGCTCAACCCTACTCACTACCACTAACACAGATTTAGCCAGATTTTTGAACAATATTTAAGAGAAATCTGCCTTTTGTGTACATAGAAAAAGTCTGAGATCTTTGAGTTCGGCTCATTAAAAATATGGGCAAAAACAAAAGTGTTGCGTTTTATAATTTTGTTCAGTGTGTATGTGTATATTTTTATATATATATATATATTTACAAATTAAAGGAACACTTTGAAAATACACCAGATCTCAATAGGGGAAAATATCATGCTGGATATCTATACTGATATTGACTGGGTAATGTGTTAGAAACGAAAGGATGCCACATTGTTTAATGGATATTACAATTATCAACTTACAGAGGGCTGAATTCAAAGACACCAGAAAATCAAAGTGAAAAAATGATGCAGCAGGCTACTCCATTTTGCTGAAATTTCATTGCAGCAACTCAAATTGGTAATCTGTATTTCCTCCCTGATCTGGACCAGGGCATCACTGAGCTTCTGAACAGACTGAGGTGCAACCTGGCGGTGTCAGATGGACCAAAATATAATGTCCCACAGGTGTTCTATTTGATTTAGTTCAGGTGAGCGTGGGGATCATTCAATATTATCAATTCCTTTATCCTCCAGGAACTGGCTGCATACTCTTGCCACATGAGGCCAGGCATTGTCATAAACCAGGAGGAACCCAGGACCCACTGCACCAGTGTAGGGTCTGACAATGGGTCCAAAGATTTAATCCTTATACCTAATGGTCAGGGTGCCATTATCAATCCTGTAGAGGTCTGTGAGTTTCTCCATGGATATGCCTTTCCAGATCATCACTGACCCCCCCACCACCAAACCGGTCATGCTATTCGATGTTACAGGCAGCATAATGTTCTCCACGGCTTCTTCAGACCCGTTCATGTCTGTCACATGTGTTCAGGGTGAACCTGCTCTCATCTGTGAAAAGCACAGAGCGTCAGTGGCAGACCTGCCAATTCTGGTTTTCTAAGGCAAATGCCAATCGAGCTCCACAGTGCTGGGCAGTGAGCACAGGGTCCACTAGATGACCTTGGGCCCTCAGGCCACCATCATGAAGTCTGTTTCTAATTGTTTAGTCAGAGACATTCACACCAGTGGCCTGCTGGAGGTTATTTTGTAGGACTCTGACAGTGCTCACATTGTTCCTCCTTGCACAAGGGAGCAGGTACCCATCCTGCTGATGGGTTAAGAACCTTCATTGGCCCTGTCCAGCTCTCCTAGCGTAACTGCCTGTCTCTTGGAATCTCCCCCATGCTCTTGAGACTTTGATGGGAGACACAGCAAACCTTCTGGCAATGGCACCTATTGATGTGCCATCCTGTAGGAATTGGAATGCCTGTGCAACCCGGGTTTTGCCTCATGCTACCAGTAGGGACACTCACCCCAGCCAAATGCAAAACTAGTGAAAAACCATCAGAAAAGATGGGTAGTGAAAACATTTTTAGTGGCCTTCACCTGTAAAACAATTCTGTTTTGGAGATTGTCTCTTTGTTGCCCATCGAGTGCCCCTGTTGTCAATTTCATTAACACCAAAGCAGCTGAAACTGATTACCAACCCCCTCTGCTATTTAACTGACCAGATCAATATCTCAGGAGTTTTATTGACTTGATGCTATACTCTAATTAAAAAGAGTGTTCCTTTCATGTTTTTGAGGTGTGTGTATATGTATATGTGTGCGTATATACATTATCTCACAAAAGTGAGCACACCCCTCACATTTTTGTAAATATTTTATTATCTTTTAATGTGACAACACTGAAGAAATGATACTTTGCTACAATGTAAAGCAGTGCGTGTACAGCTTGTATAACAGTGTAAATTTGCTGTCCCCTCAAAATAACCCAACACACAGCCATTAATGTCTAAACCGCTGGCAACAAAAGTGAGTACACCCCTCAGTGAAAATGTCCAAATTGGCCCCAAAGTGTCAATATTTTGTGTGGCCACCATTATTTTCCAGCACTGCCTTAACTTTATTGCGAATGGAGTTCACCAGAGCTTCACAGGTTGGCACTAGAGTCCTCTTCCACTCCTCCATGACGACATCACGGAGATGGTGGAGGTTAGAGACCTTGCGCTCCTCCACCTTTCGTTTGAGGATGCACCACAGATGCTCAATAGGGTTTAGGTCTGAAGACATGCTTGGTCAACCCATCAACTTTACCCTCTGCTTCTTTAGCAAAGCAGTGGTCGTCATGGAAGTGTGTTTGGGATCGTTATCATGTTGTAATACTGCCCTGTGGCCCAGTCTCCGAAGGGAGGGGATCATGCTTCAGTATGTCAAAGTACATGTTGGCATTCATTGTTCCCCCAGTGAACTGTAAGCTCCCCAATGCCGGCAGCACTCATGCAGCCCTATGACCATGACACTCCCACCACCATGTTTGACTGTAGGCAAGACACACTTGTCTTTGGACTCCTCACCTGGTTGTCCCACACCTGCTTGACACCATCTGAACCAAATAAGTTTATCTTGGTCTCATCAGACCACAGGACATAGTCCCAGTAATGCATGTCCTTAGTCTGCTTGTCTTGGTGGGCTTTCTTGTGCATCGTCTTTAGAAGAGGCTTCCTTCTGGGAAGAAAGCCATGCAGATCACTTTGATGCAGTATGCGGTGTATGGTCTGAGCACTGATGGGCTGACCCCCCCCCACCACTTCAACCTCTGCAGCAATGATGGCGGTACTCATACGCCTATTTCCCAAAGATTATGCTGAGCATGTGCACTCAACTTCTTTGGTCGACCATGCCGATGCCTGTTCTGAGTGGAGCCTGTTCTGTTAACCTGCTAAATGGTCTTGGCCACCATGCTCCAGCTCAGTTTCAGGGTCTTGGCAAACTTCTTAAAGCCTAGGCCATCTTTATGTAGAGCAACCATTCTTTTTTTCAAATCCTCAGAGAGTTCTTTGCCATGAGGTGCCATGTTGAACTTTCAGTGACCAGTATGAGAGAATGAGAGCAATACCACCAAATTTAACACACCCGCTCCCCATTCACACCTAAGACCTTGTAACACTAACGAGTCACATGACACACGGGGAGGGAAAATGGCTAATTGGGCCCAATTTTTACATTTTCACTTGTGGGAGTACTCACTTTTGTTGCCAGCGGTTTAGACATTAAGGGCTGTGTGTTGAGTTATTTTGAGGGGACAGCAAATTTACACTCACTACTTTACATTGTAGCAAAGTGTAATTTCTTCAGTGTTGTCACATGAAAAGATTTAATAAAATATTTGCAAAAATGTGAGGAGACGTCATAGGAGGTCTACCTAAGGAAAAGTCAATAACTACAGCACTTTCACAGTGTATTCACCAATGGACAATCACTCTGACACTTGCCACTTAGACTGTGGTCTGCAAGCTGGAAAATCTTTGTGCAGGGGAGGCTGAGAGACTCATGGTTGTGTATCAGTGACAGCATTGTATGAGGTTGACCAGAGTTAGTGAGCAGGGCAGGGGTCTGACACCACTTTTATCACACCCACACACCGTGTATTTTGGACCTAAAGAGCTTAGAGTTACCCCAAAACTCAGTGGTTGGATTTCAGTAAAACCAGGTTAGACTAATTGCTCTTGCTGTTCTTTTTTAGGGTTTCTGCTTAACTAGGCAATATGACTTTATATTAGGATGATAAACTGGCATCAAGTATACCAAGCTCTTTGTTAAGGCTTTGAGAATTTGTATAATAGAATCCTATTAAAAATATTATTTTAAATTACTGTCTTGAGTACTTTAGTATTATTTATGAAAGACTATAAATAGTAACCCACTTACTGCATTTAGGGACAATAAATTATGTAAATACAGCCATTCTATAAAAATGAATAAACACTAGCAAAGGATACTATGAATTATGTCTTTGTATTTGTTCCTTTTATGCAGTTTTAACATTGTTATGTGTACAAAAATGAAATGAATTCAGTGTATGTGGAACTTTAAAGGTTTTCAAATCCATATAGTGTATGTTTATTATAAAAAATAACTAATCTTATATTTATTAAACCAGGTTTTTACTGGCATTTAGGAACTAGAAAAACTGAGTACCAATTACATCGGCCATGTCTTTTACTACAGTAGTGAAGGTGTTTGGCCATTCTCCACTTAAGGACATACTATTTTTAAGAACTCAAGGAATGTCTCTTCCGCCACCAATTAGACTTCTAAACCCAAAAGGGATATTATCAGGGTTAGCCCAATTCTAATAATTTTTTTTTTTGTGGTCACAAATATATATACGCACGCATGCATGCATACATACATACATACATACATACTGTATATACACACACAATATACAGTATCTCACAAAAGTGAGTACACCCCTCACACATTTTTGTAAATATTTTATTATATCTTTTTGTGTGACAACACTGAAGAAATTGCACTTTGCAACAATGTAAAGTAGTGAGTGTACAGCTTGTATAACATTATTTTCCAGCACTGCCTTAACCCTCTTAGGCATGGAGTTCACCAGAGCTTCACAGGTTGGCACTAGAGTCCTCTTCCACTCCTCCATGACGACATCACTAAGCTGGTGGATGTTAGAGACCTTGCACTCCTCCACCTTCCATTTGAGGATGCCCCACAAATGCTCAATAGGGTTTAGGTCTGGAGACATGCTTAGCCAGTCCATCACCTTTACCTTCAGCTTCTCTAGCAAGGCAACATTCATCTTGGAAAAGTGTTTGGGGTTGTTATCATGCTGGAATACTGCCCTGTGGCCCAGTCTCCGAAGAGAGGGGATCATGCTCTTCTTCAGTATGTCACAGTACATGTTGGCATTCATGGTTCCCTCAGTGAACTGTTGCTCCCCAGTGTCGGCAGCACTCATGCAGCTCCAGACCTTGACAATCCCACCACCATTCTTGACTGTAGGCAAGACACACATGTCTTTGTACTCTTCACCTGGTTTGCGCCACACACGCTTGACACCATCTGAACCAAATCAGTTTATCTTGGTCTCATCAGACCACAGGTCATGGTTCCAGTAATCCATGTCCTTAGACTGCTTGTCTTCAGCAAACTGTTTGCGGGCTTTCTTGTGCATCATCTTTAGAAGAGGCTTCCTTCTGGGATGACAGACATGCAAACCAATTTGATGCAGTGTGCGGCGTATGGTCTGACCACTGACGGGCTGACCCTCCCACCCCTTCAACCTCTGCAACAATGCTGGCAGCACTCATATGTCTATTTCCCAAAGACAATCTCTGGATATGATGCTGAGCACATGCACTCAACTTCTTTTGTCGACAATGGCGAGGCCTGTTCTGAGTGGAACCCGTCCTATTAAACTACTGTATGGTCTTGGCCACCGTGCTGCAGCTCAGTTTCAGGGTCTTGGCAATCTTCTTATAGCCTAGGCCATCTTTATGTAGAGCAAAAATTATTTTTTTCAGATCCTCAGAGAGTTCTTTGTCAGGAGATGCCATGTTGAACTTCCAGTGACCAGTATGATAGAGTGAGAGTGATAACACAAAATTTAACACACCTTCTCCCCATTCACTCCTGAGACCTTGTAACACTAATGAGTCACATGACACTGGGGAAGGAAAATGGCTAATTGGGCCCAATTTGGACATTTTCACTTAGGGGGTGTACTCACTTTTGTTGCCAGCGGTTTAGACATTAATGGCTGTGTGTTGAGTTAGTTTGAGGGGACAGCAAAATTACACTGTTATACAAGCTGTACACTCCCTACTTTACATAGTAGCAAAGTGTAATTTCTTCAGTGTTGTCACATGAAAGGATATAATATATTTACAAAAATGTGAGGGGTGTACTCTTGTGAGATACTGTAAATATGGCAGGTTCGGGATGTGTACTTTACCCAGGAGGGATAAAATGTGCCAGTGGCTCCCCATATCCTCTAATATAGGGGTGTTTTTAAAACGTTACAAATTAACTAAGGGAGGTAAATATATTCTTCTGGCTGTGCTGTTATTATTTCATGAATTATGAAAAAAACTGGGGTTATAGATTCTACCCAGAGGAAAGAAACAGCAATGTGTATTGCTACTTTAGCTAAGGTATTTATGACCAAGTATCTTTGTATCTCTCTAGTTACTCAAGCAGGCAAGTCAGACCGCTTTATGGGGCACTGTGAGGTGTAATGGGTTTAGATTCTGCTGGACCTATTTAGGTCGGAGTAAAATCCCATGTATAATTTTTACTTATAGGTAAGCCTATAATAAGACTTACCTATAAGTACTGTAAGATATTTACTTTAGATTCAGCCGGCGACTTCACCAGCATGCACTCTGAAGGAACGGCATATCCGTGAGAGTGATGTAATTTGCCGGTTCGGCCATTCATATCGCCAAAGCCCGTGAACCCAGAAAGAGGGACTGGGTGAAGATGGAAGCGTCTTCAATGGAAGCACCTTCATGCCGCTGGAGGGCTTCGTTTTCAGGTAAGTCTGTCATGTGCTAGTATGCAAAGCAGCCTGTTTTTTTTTCTCATGCAGTTTACTACCACTTTAACAGACTGATAAGAGGTGTCTGGAGTACAACTAAGAGGTTGTGGGTTGTGTAACCTGAAAGGATGAGGGAGAGGGAAGGTCACTGCAGCTATGCCTCTTGACAAAATAGCATGTTCCCTGATATAATGCCTGCATCAATGTTCTGTCTATGGTGCATAATCTCATATGCTTAGCTGAAATGTGAGTGCATGTTAAAAAAATCTGTGCTGGAGGATACATTTGCTAGCCTTCTTCCAAAAATACTGGTTGACTGGCTTTCCGGATTCAAGACTTAGTCACTTACCTCAAACAAGCATGCAGCCTTTCATGGCAATCTATAGATTTCTCTAGTGATGATTTAAAAAAACAGGAACATTTTCTATCAAATAGCTTTTTTTTTAAACTTCAACTTTATTGACTTTTACTCTTTCATATAACAAATGCGCAGCACAATATCATAAATCATCCCATGTAAGGTTAAGAAATGTAACTCATTAAATAATGAGTAAGTGCTGAGTTATAGTACAACAAAGTATAGGAGAACTATAGAAAAAAGGAACATTAGCCCAGCGAGACATAATGCACAGAGGTATGGTCATATTCAGTATAGCAAACAAAAGACAATAACAAAATGGTCAGTAGAGTGAAGAATCTCCAATGCGGTATGCGGAACCAGGAACAGGCCCCCTATGTCCACACGCTCCTTCGTCATCACAGGGGGGAGATCAAACCCCATCTGATTCACAAGTATCAACTATATCAACCCATCCACCCCAAATTTTGGTAAACTTCTCCGGGCATCCTCTAGCCTCATATGTTAATTTGTACAATGGGAGGACTTGATTAATCATATTTTTCCAAAGATTGAGAGGAACTCTGTTGGTATTGATCAACTGCATCACCACCGTCTTCCTAGCATAGAATAATCGGAGTCTGAAAAATAGTTTCTGACTAGAACAAAGATCTATGTCTTCCAGGATTCCCAATATGCACCATTTGGGGTTACACACGTTGGGGAGATCGAAGTGCATGGAAACAAAGTGGGTAACCTGAGACCAGAAGGGCCTAATTTTATCACAATCCCACAGCATATGAAGCAAGTCACCCATCATAATGCAGCATTTATGACATCTGTTTAGTTAGAAACAGTCTATTTGGGGTATTTTACGTTCGATGAAATATAAGTAATTAGGGAGGTGCTGAGTCTACACTCCTTATCACGCCCGAATACCGGAGTTGCCCGCCCTGTGCCTTGGTGTCATCTATTTACACTTTTGCTGTATTACGTTCACCTCAGGGTGAGTGCATGTCTTTTATCTTTCATTAAATGTTTTAAACGTTATCACGCTATGGGCTTGTTTCCGTTTTGTATTATATGCATACTTTGCTAAAAGTGGATCCAGCCCATTCCAGTGGATTTGGAATTCATCCCAGATGGTTCGCTTCTTTTGAACAAGTTCGGGTGGACTTTCTAGGAGCTGCCTTGCAGGATATGGGTGGTAGTAGTCCCATAACTACTTACTGCTTTAACCCTTCCTTCCTCTGGTAAGAGGCTTCATGTGGTGGAGGTTTCACTGATTGTTTGTGTTTATATACATACACCTGGGTGGACGACCATATGAACTTCATTTCATCTACTTGTTATCTCTTTGGAACTGTATTGATGGTCTTATCCCTCTGTCTTAGCCTTTGGTGTTACGCATGGTTTATGGACTTTAGTTCTCTATACGAGTTCACAGTTCTGCACATTTAGCGCGACTCTTGTTTTATATTATTTGTTCCAGCATTCCAGGTGTTTAGAGTTCGCTGCTATAAAGGCGCAGGTTTCAATTTTTCAATATAAACAAAGTGGGTAACCTGAGACCAGAAGGGCCTAATTTTATCACAATCCCACAGCATATGAAGCAAGTCACCCATCATAATGCAGCATTTATGACATCTGTTTAATTAGAAACAGTCTATTTGGGGTATTTTACGTTCGATGAAAAATAAGTAATTTGATCAACCTATCCCTAGTGGAAATTGTCGTTTTGAAATATGTGTGAAGCAATTCCTCCCAATTGTCCTCTGATAAATCCGGAATATCTCTTGTCCACCCGGCCCTGATGGCACCTAATCGAGACGGTACACTTCGAATCAGAACGCTATAGTAGGAGCTGATTAGTTTGGTGTGTACATTCCGAAACAATTCCTTTTCCAACAAGGAATTGGTAAGAGACACCGGTTCAGACCCAAATTGGGCCACAGCCGCGTGTCTTAACTGTAAGTATCCAACATGCCAGGTATCCAAAAGTCCCGCTGAAACTGCTGGAATGTTTTGAAGATTCCATCGGCGAACAACTGGTGGGCATATTTGAGTCCCCTCCCAGCCCACGCAGCAGCATATTGAGAATCATAAAAATGAGGGAGACTAGGATTACACCAAAGGGGCTGATTAGGCGAAAAAAACGCCACAGGGTCCTGTATCAGAGAATCACATCTGGTATAAATCTGAAGAGAGGACTCCAGGAGTGCTGTACCCGCAAAGGGAGCAACAGAGCATCGGTAAATGAGGTTCATCAGTGTTTCATTGGAAGACACAACCGCCGCTTCTACGGCCGTGGCCTCGTTGCCCAGTTGGGGGAAAAGCCATCAATAGATATGTACCAGTTGCGCAGCATAATAGTAAAGGCGCAAGTTCAGCAAAGCCAAGCCCCCGAGGGATAAAGGCTGCTGAAGCGTGGTAATGGAGAGTCGGGGCACCTTGGGGTACCACAAGAACGTGGAGAGGAGAGAGTCCAATTCCTTAAAAAACTTATTCAGTATGAAAATGGGAGAATTTGCCAGGATATACAAGAATTTTGGTAGCATAATCATTTTAAAAAAATTCACCCGACCGGCTAGAGTCAATGGCAGATGCTTCCAGTGATCCATTTTAGATTTAAAGAGGGCTAGGCAGGGAAGAAGATTATTAGTCACGTACATGGAAAAAGGTTATTGTACCAGGACACCCAGATAATAGAAGGACATGGTGACTCGCAAAGGGCATTCTTTGGGCAAGGAAAGAGGGATGCTCACGTCCACCGGGAATAGACTGGACTTGGACCAGGTAACCCTAAAACCAGAGAAGGTCCCAAAGTCTTGGATAAGTTTGAGCACCTTTATAAGCGAATTGTGTAGGTCAGATAGGTAGAGCAACATGTCATCTGCGTCCTATCAAATACTTACTGTAATTTTCCTTTCCTGATGAACTCCATGGCAGCATACGTATGGGTTAACCCCACCTCCACTCCTCTCCTATAGGAATCCACTCCCATAAATCTTTGCTCTGAACCAGATCTGTAACTAGCCTACTTATGACTCTGGGAGGGAACTCCTGCTGCCATGGAGTCCATCAGGAAACAAAAATTATGGTAAGTATTTGATAGGAAATGTTCCTGTTTTCCTGACAGACTCCATGGCAGCATACGTATGGGAAATAACTAGCCATACACACCCGGGTGGGCAATTGCAGAACAAAAGAAAAGGGTTTAACTGACATTGTCAACCGACAGGATTTGTAAACTAAAAATTAACAGACGATAAAGAGACCGGCTCTACACAATATTGATATAAATATAAATGTATTGATCGGGGACCACAAGGCTGCCCTACTGATTACATTGGGAACTACATACTGCAAAGCCGCACAGGATGTAGACACACTCCTGGTTGAGTGAGTGGTCACCATCTCCAAAGGAGCCAAGCCCTCGGCTCTGTGAGTCTATCAGATGGCCCAGACAATCCATGCCACAATCGTCCTAGATGAGCCACGTTTCGCTTTGTCCTTTCCGGTAAAAAGAATAAACAGGCATTCTGAAGCCTGAAGGAAGCTGTAGCTTGTACATATAACTTCACAATATCTGAGAGATTCCTAGAACCAAAAAGGAAGGCACTGCTGAGAGTCAGGATTTCCTGTTTACTAGACATGGGCTTTCCCAACTAAGCCACAGAGCGACCTCTCCCACGTCTAAAGGACGCAAGTTAGTACTCCAAAGGTTAGTAGAACAATTTATTGGTTTCCATGAAAGACTGATGTACCCTTAGGAATTGAGTCAAGCACAGGTAAAAGCACCGCTCGAACTGTAAGAACGTTAAGAGAAGTTTTCCATGACCAGTATATCAATCTCTGAGGCTTTTTAATGCCGACGTGATAGCCAGGAGAAAGGGGAACATGACAGAGGGGACTTTAACGGAGACAGCTGTAGATTACTCCACTCCAATTCCCAAGAGGGAGTTGAGAACAAGAGGAAGACTCCATTTGCAAAACCTCTGCTTACTCTGAGGTCTGAACCTAGTTGCTCCCTTGAAGAATTGTTGAATAGGAGAAGAGGCTCAGACCTGGAAACACCTGTGCAGGCCAATAAAGCTGACATTTGTACTCTGAAGGAGCTGATTGATAGAGCCAGATCTAAATCCGACTGGAGGAAGTTCAAAATATTTAGAACTTTTAGATCAGTACATGATCTGTCAGCAGCAGACATATATTGCACAGACTTTGACCAGATTCTCCCATAAACTTGGTTTGTGTTCACTCTCCTAGAATTCAAGAGAGAGAAGATGACTCTGAAGGAGCAGCCAATGACCTCCAATCTCAAGAACCAGACTGTCAGACGTAACCATGTTGGACATGGATGTACAAAAGCACCCAGTGACAGAAGGTCTGGCCTGATGAGAAGGGACGCTGGGTTCCGGTAACTGAACAGTGGCAGCAAGGGGAACCATGGCCTAATTGGCCAATAATGCATTACTGCCACTACCTCTACAACTTCTGTTCAGGGTTTTCGTAGAAACCCAAGGATGATCAGGACTTGAAGTAACGCACAGAACCCGCTGCATTTCCAATGATCCGTCAGGGCATCTGTGCCTGGAAAACCTCCACATGTAGAGACTAGGGATGATCGAACTTTTCAAAAGTTCGGTTCGGCCAGAACATCCGGACTTCCCGAAAGTTCGGCCCGGATTTCAGAACCCCATTGAAATCAATGGGACCCGAACTTCGGTAATAAAAAAACACCATTTTGAAGCCCTAAAACCCAATAAATGCCCCTAAAAAGTGCCTAGGGTTCTGGGTCATACCCCAGGGACTATTAATCACACAAAAAAAGTTCTTAAAAAGTGTCATTTTTGATAGAGAGACAATTATTGAAAAAAAAAAAAAAAAATTCTTTGGATTTAGTATCTGGGGGTCTAAAAAGTGTACCTGTGAAGTTTCAGCTCTGTAGCATGTCCAGAACCATAAAAAAAAAAAGATTGTTTGTATTTTGTCACTTATAGAACAGGTTAGTGGCTTCTCGCTTTTCACACCTTGCCGGTTTAGTAGCAAGCGTTTTTTTGGGCATTTTTTGGGTTCCTTGGAGGCAGGCAAAACATCTGAACTTGTGTATAGTGGTATATACCACTATACACAAGTTCAGATGTTTTGCCTACCTCCAAAGAACCCCAAAAAATGCCCAAAAAAACGCTAGCGTCAAAAAAAAAAAAACGCCCAGGTGTGTTGTTGCAGGCATTTTCTTGGGGTTTTTGGAGGCAGGCAAAACATCTGAACTTGTGTATAGTGGTATATATACACACATACTTATATGTATATTACACTTAGACATATATAGGTGTGATAGGAGCGTAACTATATTGGTGTTAATTATTTCATTAGCGCAAGTAGTTTTTTCTGCTCCTTTCACACCTATATATGTCTAGGTGTATATATACATACATGGGTGTGTATATATACCCCTATACACATGTTCAGATGTCATGCCTGACTCCAAACATGTGCTCAAAAGATCCCTATGGACGCCTGCAGCCAAAAAGAATGCTGACGGGGGCGAAGCCATATTACTGCAGCGAAAGTGACACAAGAGAAACTAGCTTTTCTCTATAGCGGTCATCCTGATATGGAAGGGTTTTGTCACCCTGCCATAGCAGTCACTGTCAGTTAACCCTGCACTACACTACGGTCCCCTTACACTTAACACTTTCCTTACAGAAACTGAATAAATTAAAGCTAACTAAAGTGTAAAAGAGCACCCTAACTACACTAGATATCCCTTTCATCACACTAAAAATTGCTAAATGACACTTTGTAACACTTTGTAACAGAAGTAACAGAACAGCATTTCACTCTCTTCCATGTCCCGTATAAGAATGCTAGGAATTTGGCAGGGGCTATCTTATATACTGGGGGGCGTACTCACTAATGATTGGTCTATGGACCCCCTAGTCACTCCAATCACATTCCTAGCATTCTCCTGCCCCCTCAATTGGCTTTTGCTAATGGTTCTGGTCCAATCATGGGCTTTTAAAGCCCATTTCCTGTCCCATTGCATTTTGGTCGGTTCTGGTTGCCGAATTCCGAACTTTTTGGGCAAAAAGTTCTAAATTCGGCCGAACCTCGAACAGCCAATGTTCGGGTCGAACCGATGGTTGACCCGAACCGTTCGATCATCCCTAGTAGAGACTATTCCTTGTTGTCCAACTGGACTCTAGAAAGAAAGTCTGTTAGAATTTTCTGGACTTCAGGGAAATAAGCCTCTAAGATGTAGGCTTGATTCCTCTGAGCCCAAGACATAATTGGCTCCACTTCCTGTAATAGAGAACAGGCTGTGAGTCCCTCCTTCTCTTAACGTATTAGACCGCCGTCGTTTTGACAAGCCTAAGAGCACTGGCGCTCCCTTCGTTAAATGGTGAAAGGCCTGTAGGGTGCAGAAGGCTGCCCATAGTTTCAGAGTGTTCAACTGAATCTTGTGAAATTGACAGCTCTACCTTCCTTGAGCTATCCCTGACAGACAGCAAGCCCCCCCCCCCCCGCCTCATCCCATATTGGTGGTATTGAACGTGATTGTGAACCAGGAAATGAGGCAATGGAATTGCAAATGAGCCAGTTTCTCCATTGCAGCAACCAGGGGACTCACGCAGGTGGGAAGAAGACAGGGTCAGGAGTATTCTGTTCCAGAACATTGTAATCCAGAGACAAAGAAATTGTCACAAGACACAAGAGACTGAGTGGGCTCCAGGTGTCTTTTCTAGAATCAGCCTTCAGCCGAATTTTGAGGAGCAGCTGCCCTCTGTCTTGGGACAGTAGGAGAAAAACGTCCCAGTAACAATGCAGGCATATGCTCCTTGCTTTTATAAAGACCTTAACAATCGATAAGATCCTTAAAACACACAGGGTGATGTTGAAAGCCCGAAATGGTAGACAAGCAATCTGGAGATGGTCTTGACCTACGGCGAACCAAAGGAACTTGCGGAAGTCTTCTATAATGGGCACATAAAAGTAAGCATCTTTACATCTGTTGGAAATGAGCCAGTCACCTGGCTGGACCCCCTATGAATCGGGGACAGTGTTTCCATATTGAACTTTTCCTTTTGATGAAAATTGATTTAGGTGTGAGAAAATTGGCCTTTTGCAAGCTGCTCCTCTTCATGACCATAAAGAGATGCAAGTACATGCCCTGAAATCTCTTGCATCCTGGGACTGGCACAGCAGCACTTTGCGACACCAGTGACTATAAGTAATACAATAATATATGCTTCATTTTACTTCAAAGTAGCTTCTTGGATACCTGGGCTCAAGCTTTTAGCATACTTCTGAGGGGCTATCTGGTCTCTTCACCAGCTCTTCCTAAAATCCAGACTTTGTCTGTAAAAACGTGCAACCCTCACATGCTCTGAACTGCAAATGCTTCTCCACCCTGCCAATAGCTGGGGAGTGCTGGGGACTCCACATGGCACCGAATCCATCGCCCTTCTCCACCCCGGTAATAGCTGGAGACTGCTGGAGACTCCACACGTCTTTGGGGGCACAGCTTGCCGAACAACCAGGTCTCGATTGTGGACACTTCATCCAAGGTAAGACTTAAACTATTCTGGTCCTTAGGAGGAGGAGGACAAAAAAGGAACGCGGCCCTCTGGCTCAGAGTAAAGATTTATGGGAGTGGGGTACTATAGGGGAGGAGTGGAGGTGGGGTTAACCCATATGTTTGCTGCCATGGAGTCTGTCAGGAAATATATATATACACATCAGCTGGATGTTATCTCTGTGTGCATTTACATTAATGTAAGATGTATTAATAAACAAAATGGACTGGGAGACCTGGCAGTGATGAAACTCTTTTAGGTCTACTGTACAATTCTCAAGGTTTATATTTAGCACTGTGCTACTCATGTCTATACTCTTTGCTATCACTAGCATGTGGGTATAGACGAAATGGAAGGGAACATTGGCACAGTTAAAGTAGAAGGAAAGTAATAACCCAACATTTAAAGGTTCCCTCCTCTTTCTCCCTATGGTCCTGCATATATTTTATAACAAATTGCAATGTATAGTAAATACAGAGTTTTGCTATGTGGTCACACAACTGCAAAGCTCCAGCTCTTCTGTGTAATGTAGAGGGCCAACAAAGAAGACAAATTCCAAAGAACAGCAGCATCACCCATTGACCTCCATTGCTCTAAGTCAGGCGTCTCCAAATTGCAGCCCAGGGGTCAGATGCGGCCCTTTGCTTGCCTTTATCCGGCTCTTGGGGCACTTTAACTTTCATTGATATAAGACACTATTCCCCCCACTGACAGCAACAATGGGGTAATATTCCAGCTGCTGACATCACTATTTCCTCCTTGACACCAACGATGGGGCACTATTCCTCAAATTGACACCTAAAATAGGGGACTAACCACTGACACCAACAATGGGGCACCATTTCTCCCACTGACACCAACAATGGGGCACTATTCCTCCTATTGACACCATGATGGGGCACTATTCCTCAAACTAAAACCAACAATGGAGCACCATTATTCTCACTGACACCAATAATGGGATAACATTTTGGTGTATTAGTTAACCTTTCCTTTAACTTTAAAGGATACTAAAACTAGATATAATTAAAACCTTTTTAATTTATTTTTACCTTTTTTTTTACATCCAGTTATATTATTTTGTATTGACTGTTAAAAAAAAGCGAGAATTAGGGATGAGGTTCCTGTTTTCCACTACCATGGGTTCAAAGTTAATCCTGCAGGTTCGAAATTAACAACTGTGGCAATTTTATGTATACATTCACCCTAGAGATTTTTTTTTTTAAATCATAATGCATTGCATGGTCTTAAAACTATGGCCCACAGGTTTAGAAGGACCAATAAGGGGGCTTCTGGTTTAGCCAGCCCCCTCTTTATAAAAGGGTGTGGGTTGGCGCAGAGCCCCCGTAGTTTTTATGTATCGGAAATTGTTGCGGAGAAAGCTGACAAACTGCATAGGGATAAATTAGGGTCAGTTTGGAAACTGTTGTAGGAATCGGCTGTCCTCTACTGTCTGAAGTTGTAAATGCCTGTAAATATATCATGTATGCACTTCCTGTCCCTGAACTGTTGGCTTTGAAACCCTGGAAGGTGGAAGTGGAGAGAGACAAAGTCTCAGGCACATGCCCTGTCCATGCTTTAAGTCAGAAGGGGCTATTATGCAAGTATTCCTATGATCTAATAGTTTAACTGCAGCTGCTGAGTGTACTGTATATGTAAATCCTTGTGACAGAGTATCTTTGCCTTGTCCTTGTTACTTCACATGAACAGTGCCGCTAGCTAGGTCTGTGATACTGTATGTGTAGTGTTTACCTTCCAGTATATTGATAAGGGAACCTGTTTATTGCAATACATTTTTTTATGCAGTCCCTGGTGTTCTAGATAACCCTGTCCCTTCCGGTCTGGAATTCTTACCTAGTTTTAGCTTAGAGCTCGATAACCAGCATAGATTAGAGCTAGGTTTGGCCATGTCAGTATCATAAGCTAGAGTAGATAGGCTGACTCTGAGTTCCTGTGCCACAGTTCCTGCCAATATGAAGCTCCATTCCTGGCTGGCTGGACAACAGTTGGAGGATCTCCCCGTGACCGCAGATCTTGTCTTCAGGTCTCTGACACAAAGACAGATGCTACATCATTCTAAGGGGCCCCTGCAACTGGACTTTGCTGCAACATTCATATGAAGGTATCGCTAATAATAACTATATATACCCAGATATATGTGCACAATTCCACCAGGACTCCTAGGAGGCCCTTTGCTGATGATACCTGTTTGTACATTTGATGTATGCACGGTTAATAATATCTTCTTATATAAAGTTAGATTTTTTTCTATATCGGTGTGTATCTCATGTATATCCCTATGGTAACTTTGCTTAGCTTCCTGATTAATTTCCCCTATGTTCTCAAAGGCCCTGTCCAGGGTGGAGGCACTGCCAACTTTTTTTTATCAAACCCACTCTTTCAATTTGTGAAGGTTCTGGTTCTATTATTTACCCACAGGTTTAGTGCAATATCCTGTTTGGGGAGAGCCTACACTGTACATTCTTATGGCTAGTATTTTTGGCAAGTTAAGCATTTTTTTTTTTCAGGAGTGGATTTAGGGTTACCATTTCTTTTGTGTTATTTTTTTATTTTATTTTGTGTTAACAGTGCCTTTTTTTAAGGTTTGGGGTGGTGAAAGTAGACATTCACTTGTTAATGACCATCTGTTGTTGGAGCTGCCTGTTTGCAGCACATAGCTGTACCATTTGAAAGAAAATAAAAAGTGCAAGAACAATGCAAACCAAATCCACCTCATATTGTATCATTCACATTCACCGCACCCCTTATCTCCATAAATTAAATAAAAGTTAAGCATACACCAGTTAGGCCTATTATGCATAATTAAAACTGTCCTGCTTCTGGCAAGTTTTACACTGTATTTTCTTTAGTACTTAAAGCGGAATTTCACCCAAAAGTGGAACTTCCACTTTAAGTGCTCCTGACCCCCTGACATGCCACATTTGGCATGTAATGTTTCTTTTTTTTTTTTTTTTGGGGGGTGGGGGGCCGCCTAGGTGGCTCGAGCGGAAGTTCTCCTCTCCCCTCTCTCCCTGCAATCTTCTGGGACACGTCACAGGTCCCAAAAGATTGCCCGGCCACTCAGGACACCCAGCGCGCCTCATGCATGTGCAGTGCACACCCGGCTGTGAAGCCTCAAGCTGTCACAGCTGGGTGCCCACACTTGTGAAGCCGCCATCACGGGGAGCAGAGGGAGAGAGCCGAGGCTCCTGCCAGCCTTATCACTGGATCATGGGACAGGTGAGTGTGTGTTTATTAAAAATCAGCAGCAACCATTTTTGTAGCTGCTGACTCTTAATAAACACAAAACGTCTGGAACTCAGCTTTAAATCCTTGTGGTAAAACCGCAGCCTCTGCTCTTTTTCACTACTCCAACTGGGAATAGCCGTGCTCATTGTCCTGCTGCTGCCCAATTTTACACTGTATCATCTGTGGTCTCTTCATTCTTGTATGAAAACACCTGCATATCTCTCGTACAACTTTTGGCCAATTATCCCTGAATAAAACTATCCTGCTCCTGGACAGTTTTATAATGCTGTATCATAGAAACATAGAAACATAGAATGTGTCGGCAGATAAGAACCATTTGGCCCATCTAGTCTGCCCAATATATCTGAATCCTATGAATAGTCCCTGGCCCTATGCGTATCTTAACTCTTGTAGTAAAACCACAGCTTGTGCTTTGTCTCTGGTAAATTGTAACTGTTGTATAGCCTTGCTATTTAAAATTATCATGCTACTGGCTAATTTTACACTGTAGTAGTACAGTGCCTTGAAAAAGTATTCATACCCCTTGACATTTTCCAAATTTTGACATGTTACAACCAAAAACGTAAATGGTGTTTTGTTGCAATTTTATGTGATAGACCAACACAAAGTGGCACATAATTGTGAAGTGGAATGAAAATGATAAATGGTTTTCAAAATATTTTACAAATATTTGAAATGTGTAGCATGCATTTGCATTCAGCCTCCTGGGTCAATACTTTGTAGAATCACCTTTCGCTGCAATTATAGCTGCAAGTCTTTTTGGGTATGTCTCTACCAGCTTTGCTCATCTAGTGTGAAATTTTTGCCCCATTCCTCTTTGCAAAATAGCTTAAGCTCTGTCAGATTGGATGGAGAGTGTCTGTAAACAGCAATTTCAGGTCTTGCCAAAGACTGGTCAGATTGGGCCATTCTAATACCTGATTGTGCTTTGATGGAAACCATTCCATTGTAGCTCTGGCTGTATGTTTAGGATTGTTGTCCTGCTGGAAGGTGAACCTCTGCCCTAGTCTCAGTTCTTTTGCAGACTCTAACAGGTTTTCCTCTAAGATTGCCCTGTATTTGGCTCCATCCATCTTCCCATCAACTCTGACCAGCTTCTCTGTCCCTGCTGAAGAAAAGCATTCCTACAATATGATGCTGCCACAACCGTGTTTCACGGCAGGAATGGTGTGTTCAGGGTGATGTGCAGTGTTAGTTTTCCGCCACACATAGTGTTTTGCTTTTAGGCTAAATAGTTAAATTTTGGTCTCATCTGACCAGAGCCCTTTCTTCCACATGTTTGCTGTGTCCCCCACATGGCTTCTCGCAAACAGGACTTCTTATGGCTTTCTTTCAACAATGGCTTTCTTCTTGCCACTCTTCCATAAAGGCCAGATTTGTGGAGTGCATGACTAATAGTTGTCCTATGCACAGATTCTCCCACCTGAGCCATGGCTCTCTGCAGCTTCACCAGGATTACCATGGGCCTCTTGGCTGCTTCTCTGATTAATGCTCTCCTTGCCCAGCCTATCAGTTTAGATGGATGGCCATGCCTTGGTTGGTTTGCCGTTTTCCATTTCGGATCATGGTTTGAACAGTGTTTCATGAGATGTTCAAACCTTGGGATATTTTTTAACCCTGCTTTAAACTTCTCCAAAACTTTATCCCTGACCTGTCTTTTGTGTTCCTTGTCCTTCATGATGCTGTTTGTTCACAAGGGTTCTCTAAGAACACCTCCTGAGGGCTTCACAGAACAGTTGTATTTATACTGAGATTAAATTACACACAGGTCTACTCTGTTTACTAATTAGGTGACTTCTAAAGGCAATTGGTTCCACTAGATTTTAGCCAAGGGTATCAGAGTATAGGGGGCTGAATACAAATTCACACCACACTTTTCAAAAAAACGTTACGCTTTCAGAAAATGTTGAAAACCATTTATCATTTTCTTACCACAATTATGTGCCACTTTGTGTTGGTCTATCACATAAAATCCCAATAAATTGCATTTACGTTTTTGATTTGTAACGTGACAAAATGTGGAAAATTTCAAGTGGTATGAATACTTTTTTAAAGGCACTGTAATAAACAAATGCACAAAGTCCCATTAGTGAAAATGTGACGTGACCAAAAAATCTTCTCTGAATTCAAAGACCTGGTGTATTAATGCAGTGTGCCAAAACCACTCACCAGAGAGCAGACACTATCCAGCATTAAAATGTTACTATACTCTCAACAGTAAAATATGTCTGTAGATGCAGAATAGTATGCTTGTTATACTCACTGTATAACTTAAGTGATTAATCCTCTGCATTGTGTAAAAAGGCTGTGTTATCCTGGACGCACAGATCCTCCCCCACCTACAAGTTCACTCTGGATAAGTCCAGATAGGCACAGTAAGTAGTTCAGCTGCACATGCTCAGTTTGGTCTCTATTGCTTAGAGAACACTTCCTGGTTTTAGCTGAGCTAATTAGGTCACATGGTATTAATATCACACATGTGCATGTATACAGCTCCTAAATGACAGCCCAGTCCCTCCCTCCTCCTGCATACCCAGTAACTAAAAAGAACAGTGGGTGGGATGTCACATCTTGATTGATGGATGATTTTTTTTTTTTTTTATTGGGAGGGTACATGTGATCCGCAACAGGGCCAATCAGCACTGTCCAGACATGTTCAGACAGAGAATAAGGGGTCTTGAAGCCTGATAGGACAATCGTGGGAGAAATGAAACCTCCTACAAACTACCAGCATACACTGATACATGTCACAAGATTGCTCTTATTGCTATATACAGCTGATGAGAAAAGGTATTTATCGGTTTATATTTACTAAAATTATTGCATTTCCATGTCCTGTGTACTGTAGGAGATCAGATATAGTGAATGCAGGTTCTGGGTTTAGTAACATTTTAAGTTATGCACACTTAAACCGGAAGAGTTACAAGGTGCTCTTCAACCGTAATGTCCCTCCACCAATCTATGCACTCACCAGATGGCAAGTAATGACAAGCCTTGAACTGCTGTTATGAAGCATGGTAACATCATGTTTAGATTTGTAGATGGCTTGGTAGACTCCAATGTCGACAGAATCTGTGCAAAAAAAAAGCTCACTAGCGGGAGCCCAAACGATGCTAAAGAATGCGGCGGCAATGACGTCAGCGTATAGGCCCCTACTGAAGCGTTTCATGCATATGCACATTCTCATGGGATCCGCCGACTATCACAGTAGTAGGGAAAAATGGGAGACCCCTGCGCAATCTGATATGACAATATAAACCTAGTTATAGCTGCAACTATCTAATCAGCTTTACCAAAGCTAAAAACAATGAAACTATAAATATGGATGTGAAGCTGCGCTAATCAGAGACAGTATTATGAATCATCAGAAATACCCAAAAATTAAAAATGTAGGTCAATAAGACTGCATAAATAGACTGTAAATATTCAAAAACAGTGTATAATTCCAAAAACGTAGTAGTGCAAAGAATAAGTTTGAATGTGCACTGAAAATGTAATGAGAAATATATAGATTCCTTATATAAATAAATAAATCAATAAATAAATCCAATAAATAAATAAATTCCTTTCAGTAATAAATAAATTAATGTGTTCTAAAAATATGTGATAAAAAGCAATGATGAACAATATATGTAGGCAGTGTGTGACTCAAAACCATGATAGGTGCAAAGAATAAGTATGAATCTGCACTGAAATTGTGATGAGAAATATATAAATTCCTTGTATAAATTAGTTAATCAATAAATCCAGTAAATCAATAAACACCTTTCAGTAATAAATACGAATAAATTAATGTGCACAGAGAATATGCGATAAAAAACAATAATAAACTATATATGAGTGCTGAGAAATAAATAAACGTCCTTTCAGAAAGAGTTAATAATTTATGAATGGTGTAATAAAGTTCAAACAGGTAGCGGTGAACTGAACACTCAGTAGTGTAAAAATAAGCTCCAGCACCAGATGATTAAACAAGGGATAGGATCACTCTTCTGGGTGCACTACACCTTTACCTTACTGCTGTAAGGTAATAGCATATAGTAAATCTACTGGTGGTACTGTAGTAACTCCTGGGTATGATCGTGGAAATTCTGTTGTCTCCAGTTGCAGATCAGCATAGAGGAACAAAAGGCTCCATATAGTGTAGTATCAATAAAAAAAATTTATTAAATTAATAAAAAAGACTCACATTTGAGTAAATACAAATCGGCATAAAAAACGATGATGTATCCTCCAAAAACAGCCTACTGCACTTCTGGGTTCACCTATCCCCTATGTCCCGACACGTATCGTCACGGTCATGTGACTTCCTCAGGGATATGCTGATAGGCTAATGGGAGGTGCCTTTATTACACCATTCACAAATTATGGACTATTTCTGAAAGGACATTTATTTATTTCTCAGCACTCATATAGTTTATTATTGTTTTTTATCACATAGTCTCTGTGCACATTACTTTATTCGTCTTTATTACTGAAAGGTATGTATTTATTGATTTACTGGATTTATTTATTAACTCATTTATGCAAGGAATTTATATATTTCTCATCACAATTTCCGTGCACATTCATACTTATTCTTTGCACCTAGCACGGTTTTGAGTCACGTACTGCCTACATATATTGTTCATCATTGCTTGTTATCACATATTTTTAGAACACATTCATTCATTTATTACTGAAAGGAATTTATTTATTTATTGGATTTATTTATTCATTTATTTATATAAGGAATCTATCTATTTCTCCTTACATTTTCAGTGCACACTCAAACTTATTCTTTGCACTACTACATTTTTGGAATTATACACTGTTTTTGAATATTTACAGTCTATTTATGCAGTCTTATTAACCTACATTTTTAATTTTTGGGTATTTCTGATGATTCATAATTACTGTCTCTGATTAGCGCAGCTTCACATCCATATTTATAGTATCGCACTAATAGGTGGATCCCTTGAGAGTCTGTCCCCCATTGGAGTCTACCAAGCCATCCACATATCTGAACATGTCACCATGCTTCATAACAGCAGTTCAAGGCTTGTCATTGCTTGCCATCTGGTGAGTGCATAGATGAGTGGAGGGACATCATGGTGAAAGAGCACCTTGTAACATTTCAGGTTTAGGTGTGTATGTCTTAATGCTGGATATTGTCTGCTCTCTTGTGAGAGGTTTTGGCACACTGCACTAATACAGCAGATCTTTGAATTCAGAGAAGATTTTTAGGTCATGTCACATTTTCACTAATTGAACTTTGAGCATTTGTTCTATGGACATTCATATTTGCACTGTATTTGCCATTTTATGATTATCTAGAGGTTGTATATTCACCTTTTTATGTGCCAGCTGCTCCATTATTTATTCAGCGCTCACTTTCACTTTACTGATTGTACTAGCACTGTCATACTGATTATTTTTCATCTTCATGTTCTCTTTTTGTGAGTGTGCCTGTTAAAGCTCTTTTTACACATTAAGGTATGTTTATAAAGCAGTGAATATAACATTCACCAAATATTTAGTAACGGTGAATCTTTCCAGTGCACACATTTTAAATTAATCGGAATGATTAACTACCTGTAAATGTTTGGTGCATGTCACATTTACTTGTGCATTTAGAGTTTTTGATTGCTCAAGCAGACAGTGTCTTGACAGCTGCAAATGAATAACGGCTGAGTAATATTTTCACATTCTTTTCATGCAGTTCCCATGGGTAGAGTTCTACATGATAAGACCAACCAAAACTACAACTGCTCAAATACTTGTAGGTGTTCCTGTAATAATATCTCCCTTTTTAGAGTTTGTGTTTTCATTCCAACATCGACTACTGTCCTCCCTTTTACTAAGAACTCTAGCAAAAAAGATTTTCTCTTTGGAAATTTAAAGCAGTCTGCATACCTTGTAAGTTATCAAAATTACTGAGAAAACACACAATACTTGTTTGAGGAACTCCATTTCAAAACTATGCATTCCATAGCTTAGCAGATGCCAATAAATTGCCCTTAGGTTCTTTTGGACAATATTCCTTATCACAGGCTAAAATTTAATATAACAACAAAACATCCTTGTAAATGAATTTGCAATGCTAAACATTATTTATTCCAACCTTGGTTGGAGTAATGGAGTGCTTTTTAATCATTTTGTGGTCTCATCCATGATGTGCTATTGCAAGTCAAAAGACAGTGTAAAAACAACCTCCTTTTTGTAAATTGTTCAAGGGCTCATTCATACCAGTACTGCTTTAGTGAAGATTGGGGCAATATGGCAGCAATGCAGAGTGAGCAACCCCCTGTGGTCACTATGAAGAATTGCAGCTGTTTGGCACTGGACCCAGAAGAAGTGACTGCAACTTCTACAGCGATTTGCAGTTTACACGCAAATCAATCAGGTAATAAATATGCATACTTACGTTGGGCCAAGCTGGACTAGTGTTACTATGCAATAAAAACTATACCTAAATTTCAGCTTTAAAGTCAAAACCTATTTTCTATAGAGACCTTATATTTGGAGGAGCTGGTAGGGGGCTGTGGGTAGCGTCCTAAAAATTTTGCATCCTGCCTTATTATGCTTTCAAGAGCCCTTGGCTACAATGCAATTAGTGGGTTGGCTTTTGGTAGGAGTTATGCAAATATCAAAATGCTTCGATAGGCGGATGTCAGTCTGGAGCTATAGGTGTTCCTAGGCAGCCTGCATTTGAATGCAGACCATTCTATGAATAAAAGGGTAAGGATAGGAATATTATAAAAAGAGCTAGATGATGCTGGAAGTCCATCAACCAGGAAATGAGGCTGACTTTTTGAAGCTTCTAATCTATTCTGTGAAAAGCTCAATGTGCAGTAAAATCAGACTAAGTCATTTCAATACAGGAGAGCTACCTCTATGACTGCTAAAGGTAAGACTGGAGTTTGGCTTTAAAATTATTGTAAAGGGTATTTTCTTAAAAATATTAAACACATTATACTTACCTGCTCTATGCAAATGTTTTGCACAGAGCAGCCTAGATCCTCCTTTTCTATGGTCCACAACTGGCGCTCCTGGCTTATTTTCTTCTCGGTGTGGCACCATAGGAAGCTGCTTCCTGTTGTGGCACAACTGCGGTCTGCAGACATGTGCAGAATGGAAAAAATTGTTTAGTTTCGGATAGATTTGTTATGTTGCTAATTTAGTTTCATTATGGAATTCATTTTGTTTGGTTTCGGAATTCGTTTAGTTTGGTTTTTGGTAAATTTAATTTAGTTTTTGTTAATATTTGTTTAATTTATTCATTTTCTAACAAATTCTAACTTTTCAGAATGATTAGAATTCAGATCGGTCAAAAAACGATTGTCTGATTTGAATTTCTGTGTGAAGAAATAGCTGGTTGTTAAGCAGCGGGCCGCGAAGCTGGCCGCCCATGTCCTTAACAACCATGCGGTCGGCTTCCCTTCCCACTGCTAAACAACCAGCTATTTTTTCACACAGAATTCGAATCGGTTGATCATTTTTTGAGCAACCCAAAATTAAATATTTCTGAAAAGTTGATATCTGTTACAAAACTAATAAACAAAACATATTTTAATGGATTTTCGCTACTATTCGTTACTATTTTATTTGGAGTTTTTCGTTTTTCGTCTCCGAATAACCAAACTTTTGTCCGAATTTGTATTCAGACTGAAACGAATAGCACATGTCTAGCGGCCTGGAACCAGAGCTGTGCTGCCTGTTTCCATAGACACAGACAGTGCGGCTCAGCCCACCCCCGCTCCCTTGTCACATGATTTGATTGGCAGCAGGAGCCAATTGCTCCCATTGTGATCAATCTGCCATGTGAGGAGGGAGATAGCAGAGAGATCAGGCTCAGAGAAAAATCAGCACAAGGGACAGTACTTGCATATCTCCCCAATGTAACCATCTTTTGCTCACCTCTATGCTGCCCATTCACAGCTCACCTATGGCCCCATCCGCACAGAGATGTATAGTAACGAAGTAGAACTACTTAAGTACTGTACTTAAGTACCAAAATGCGGTATCTCTACTTTCCTAGAGTAGAATTTTTTTCTCCTACTTCTACTTTTACTTCACTACATTTTTTCGATGATTTCGATACTTCCACTCAAGTATTTTTTTTTTGTGCTGCATAGTTACTCGTTACTTTTAAAAAAATTACCACAGCCAGAACAGTAGATGGCAGGTTTCATGAAGTTCAAAAAAATGTGTATAATGTAATTTGTAAATCAGCGCATACGAAAATAAAGGCTGTGTATAATAAAAGCTGCTATACCAAATCTTTCCAATAAAAAGAAAATATGAAACAAACAAATAAATGGTGCTACAGCGCTTAAAGTGCATCAAGAAACTACTAACAAACACAGGTTAATCATTTGAATAAATAATTTGAAATAATAAAAAACAATATGATGTTCAAACTTTTGACTTCTTTCTTTAATAACTACATAACACAGTACTTGTACTTCTACTTTCAGTACTTGAGTAGAAATTTTTTTTCAAAACTACTGGTACTTTTTACTTTTAGTACTTAAGTAGCAATTTTTTTGAAAAAACTACTTGCAATACTTAAGTAAAAAAAATGTTGAATACTTTAGTACTTCTACTTAAGTAACTTTTTCTGCGAGCACTTCCACTTCTACTCAAGTCACTTTTTGATCGAGCACTTGTACTTTTACTCAAGTAGAAATTTCGAGTACTTTATACAAGTCTGCATCCGCAACTCAACTCTGCACCCCCCACCTCCGCAACTCACCTTTGTACCCCTGTCAACAAGTTAGCTCTGCCCCCACCCTGTCCACAGCTCACACCCCCAGTCAACAACTACAGCTTGTCTCTGCCCCCCTTCCCCATTTTACTTCTGCACCCCGATCTACAGTTTACTGCACTCCACAGCTCTTAGCTCTTTAACCCTTCCATCTTTCACCTCGCCCCCAACAGCCGGCTACTATAGATACTAACAGCGTGGAAGATGTTCGTTCGTCCCCAGCGTGGCAATTTGTAACCGCTACATGCTTTGAGATTACAACTATAATGTGAGTGTTTTTATCTGCCTTTTTATTGAAATAAATGATTTTTATACGGAGTTACGCTATGTCCCTGTCATATACTTGTTCCCTACCATGTGGATATCGCTATTGAGCCTGTGAGGAGACATCCTGTGGCCATCTTTGGTATTACACATAAGCTTTCTTTGGTCCACTCGTTAGTTTGAGAGACCAACTCCCTCTGGTAAGCAGCCATTTGTTCTCTTTGGGTGATTTGCACACCGGTGTCTTCCCTATCTTCATAAGGAGTTGTGTGGATACATTTCCTGGGACTTTGTGGCTGATCTTCTTGAAATTTCCTCTGTGCTTCAATACATGGACTTTATTGGGATCAAACTGGGATTTAAAATATCCTCTTGTACCTTTATTTCTTTTTTGTATTCTTGCACTGTATGGTTTATGACACACGTGATTATTTATTATTTTTACACAGTTGATTTTTTTTTTTATTTCCATAAATAACACATTAAGGACCACTGATTAAATTCAGGTTCTCGTCCTTTTCACACATAACGTGATACTATTATTGTTTTTCTGGTGATCTCACATTTCACTGCATTATATTATAATAAATATGTCCATGTAAAGTGTCCCCCATTCATTTCGGATGGGCTCCACTTAAATAAACTCATCCACTTTCATGCAATCTTTGTGTGTTTTCCACAATTCCAAAACTCGTGAATCACGGTGTTCAAAAAGTGACCCCTTTGGACAGGTAAACTCACCACAGTTGATGGACCTTTATAAAGGTTAAAAAGGACTTAAAGGTAAAATAGATCAATTCCTCTCTGTCACTCCATGGCTCCACAATAATCAATTTGTGCATATAAACATAGAGTGGGGACTCATCGCATAAAACCACAAAATTCATGCTGTCCTCATTAAAACTATTATAAAAGCCTAAACATGGGTGATACCGCCAGTCCTCTCTTCGTTCCACCCTGGTACCGACCAGAAACACTGTGACCGAATGTGACGTCACCACTGTGAGACACGCCCCATTGCATTTCGTTCATTGAACATCCTCAGGAGGTGGATTCCTTCCATGTGTAGCACCCTACAGGTAGGTGCAAGGCAAAATATAGTGGGCTTTGTCTGCTTAATAGCAGAGCCATGATTTATTTTTGTCTGGTAGGTTGTCATGGCTTCCAGGTGTGTCTGTTGAGAGGGGAGCCTCCCCTATGGCTCTTTGAGAGGCTTCTCATAGGGCAGTGGAGGAAACCCAATCAGGGACACATTTAGGCTTGTAACTACCCCAGAAGGCAGATTTTGCTGCAGAGGATTCTGGGAGTGGGTATTTGTTTGAGGGTAGTGCATGACTCATTGTCTTTGGCGGGAATCAGAGTCCCAGGAGGGAGAGCATGGCTGTCTCTCCTCCTGTCACAGGAAGCCGATGTCTTTGGGTGCTGCCTGAGAATCAAAAGAGTGCTGAGTTGAGCTGAAGGGGATTCGGTGGACTGAGAACCAGCGGAGAGAGAGAGGGGTCCAGTCCCAGGAAAACCCACAAAGGTCGTGAGTACTGTGAATTGCCCCTGGGGGTATGCCTAGTGTCAGAGGGGCCTACTCCGGAGGAGGTTCTGGGGATCCAAGTGTCAGCTAGCTGTAAAGGGGGTGCCTAGTCAGAGGACCCTGAAGTGTTATAGGGGGCGCCTGCAGTTTGGGCCCTGAAGAGTCAGTACACAGTGTGGAGTGTACCAGTTGAGAGTTGCAGCAGCACAGGAGTTCACAAAGAGCTACCTCAAGCCAGCGCAGGGCCAGAGAGAGCCAGTCAGTGACTTTTGAGCAAAGAAGTGTCAGAAGCTCAATATTTCACAGTCATGGATCTTCTGGACTAAGGTCGAGGTTTCAGCACAGTTTTCAGTGTTACATTACTTTCAAGCGTCAGGAAGTGTTGGCTAGCGCCGGCTGGCGTCAAGACAGCGCTAACAAGCACATTTTTGCTAAAGAGTCCCAAAAGTGTACCTAATTGAGCCAGAGGAGTATCCCACTCATTCCCTTCTCCCATCCCCTAAAATACAATAAAACAACCAAACAAAGATGCCGGAATTGTCATTGTCTCAGTGCTCACACCTGGGGTCGCAGCTCACATGGGCTGGAGAGGTAACTGGTGACAATTGCAGACCCACCTCAAGCTCAATGCCTGGAAAACCTGCTACACATGTTTATGCTTTTATAATAGTGCCAGTGAGGGCACCTTGAAATGTGAGTGTATCATTGTTTTAATAAGGTTTGTTTGCAGTTTCATGCAATGAGTCCCCCCTCTATGTTTTTATGAACAAATGGATTGGAGGAAAAAGTAACCTGAATAATTGTAGGAGTCACTTTAGGTGAAACTGGGAAACCTTAGGGCAAGGAGCAGAGGGATGACAAGATGCTTTGAGCAGAGCAGCAGCAGAGCAGCAAGTTTACTTCTCTTTCAGGCACTCTCACCTAACTCAAAATCAACACCGCAGCATTGCTTTGAAACATAGAAACATAGAATGTGTCGGCAGATAAGAACCATTTGGCCCATCTAGTCTGCCCAATATATCTGAATCCTATGAATAGTCTCTGGCCCTATCTTATATGAAGGATAGCCTTATGCCTATCCCATGCATGCTTAAACTCCTTCACTGTATTTGCAGCTACCACTTCTGCAGGAAGGTTATTCCATGCATCCACTACTCTCTCAGTAAAGTAATACTTCCTCATATTAATTTTAAACCTTTGCCCCTCTAATTTAAAACTGTGTCCTCTTGTGGTAGTTTTTCTTCTTTTAAATATGCTCTCCTTGCTTTGCTCTTTGCTCTCTTTGCTCTTCTGCCTGTTCCCCCTTCTTCCCTTTTCTCTTTCTGTACCTGCAGAGACTATTCCCTGTTCTGTCCTGCACAACAGCAATCCTGTACTCCTTTTAGGCAAGTCGTCTTGCTGCCATACATATTATTCAAAATGGCACAGCCTCAGCCACATTCAGCTTCCATATGGCATGTGCCCTCCATTCCCTTCCTTTCCTGTGTATAAAAATAAATACTGCCTTGTCTAAGTTGTGCAGCAGTGCTGTGCTGTCTGTGTAAGTGTATTTGCTTCCCTGTCCTTCAGGTGGCAATTCTAATCAGTTCTCGTGATGACATATTTTGTTTTAAAACAGATGTCTGTGGTCTTGTCAGGTCTGTGGTCTGTGGTCTTGGCTATTAACTGCAAGAGAAATAAGAAAACCAACAAGAAAGTTGTGTTGCAGTACTGTGTTGTTTGGGTAACTGTATTTGCTCTCCTGCCCTCCATCCTCAAGTGTCAACTTATACTGGCCATTAACAGTTCAAATTTCGGCCAGATTAACAGGAACCATGTATGGGCAGGCTGAATGTAGTTGATTGATTGGTCTGCTTGGGCACAACCAGCCTGTTGGATTTCACTTGCAATTATCGCTACTGGCTGGTATAGCCATTAGCTATAATTACTGTCTTCTCCCAGCATTAGCAGCTTCCCATGAACCCCCCCACACCAGGAGAAGACAATGGCTTGGTAGGAGGGATTCTCGCATCAACACCGTGTCAGTGTCGATGGGGGAATTGAGCGAATTTGTCTCCTGCGCGACACATGGTTGCAGGAAAGAAATTTGCACTACGTATGGCTTAAGCGGCACCAACCCTCTACACTACTGTCACACATACCCCGGTCCATTAGTGGTGGGTGGGTACGGTCCCTGTCTGTCTTGGCTCTGTCAACACAGCAGCAGTACACAGGCTCACACCCTGGTCCTATGCCCCCTTTCTGCAGTGGTTGCAGAGTCATTGGTCATCTTAAATGTTTTTGTCCCTACTGTGTCCCTCTCAGCTTCCACATGCAGGGAAAGCCCAGCTGCAGTAGGTCACACTTTGCAACACTGCAGTTCAGTCCTGTTTAGTGCTGTTCCCGTGCTGCACCTTTTTATGCAGCTACCTGGGTAGGAGGAGCTAAAGGGGGAGAGAGCAGAGCACTCCTCCCATCCCCCTCCTCTCCAGTCAGTGACCGATAGCCAGGGTGTATGATGCCCCTTCTGTACATTATGTGATAGGCTAAAGAATACAGCTTTAAAACTAGTAACCTCAAAAAAGTTGGCAAGTTCCCAGATATGGACATGGTTCAGCAAACATGTAAAAAGTTATATAAAATTGCTTTAAAGAAAGCATTACTAAATTTTAAACTTTTTAAAGCAAACATCCTACTTAAGAGCACACACTGCTAGATTTTACCTTTGGTTAGGTAAAAAAAAAAGCCTCTTCTGTGCCCCTCTCTGATTTTGGTTACTGGGGCTTGACTTTCGCTGACTTCATGGTTCAGTTCCATTGGACACTAGAATAGCGATGAGATTATCGGACGAATGATCGTCTGTTTTTTTGGGGGGGGTTTTTGCATGCTAGTCTCCATATCAAAGATTAAAAGGTTACTAAAGTACGAAACTACTAGTACAACAGAATAAAAAATAAGGAAGTGATGTTATGTGTTTTAGTGTATTTGTATTGTATTTTTGGACAAAAACTGTACTCATTTAACAAAAATCGTATGAGAAAAATTTTTGTATTTCTCCCTTTGGAAAATTTTGGACGAAAGCTGTGTACTAACAATCAGATTATCTTACGATCTCTTTAAAAGCGGTATTTTTTGTACGATTTTCTGATTGTGTGTACCGGGCCTTTAGCCAGAAAATCAGAAAAAGTTCTGTAAATCAGAGAGGACCACAGAAGAGGCTTTACTGGGTAATAAAAGCAACAACGGGCAAATTGTAGTGTCTGATATAAGACACTATTACAATAATAAATCAATTAAATACATTACAATAATAAATCAAAGATATATTTTCTGCAATTATGCTACAGTGATCCTCTTCCCTAATGTACAGGGAAAATATTTGTTAATGGGTCAGGAATGAACAGCAGCCTGGTTCCATCACATGACACAAGGATAAATTGGTTATTGATGTATTGTTTTATTCTGCAGTTTTTATTTCTAATCACTAAATTGCACAAATTTATCACTGGGTTGCAGAATGTGAATTAATAATGGAGAAAACTTGTATGGTGCGTTCTCGTGCCTAAAAAGTGTGATTTATTAATCACCACTTAAATTACTTGCGTTAATAGATAAATCAATCATTGGAAGGTTGATATGTTTGTCAAGAACAGCTATCAACTATCAGCTTCACAGCAACCTAGCTTAAAATAAATGATTTTGTAAGTGTTTTATAAGCTTTAACATTAAATAACATATTACTAGGTAGTGAAAAAAATGATGCGCACAGTGCAGCTACATTGTGTTTTTCCTATTGCATATACACTATATTGTCAAAAGTATTGGGACACCTGCCTTTATACACACATGAACTTTAATGGCATCCCAGTATTAGTTCATAGGGTTCAATATTGAGTTGGCCCACCCTTTGCAGCTCTACCAGCTTCAACTCTTCTGGGAAGGCTGTCCACAAGATTTAGGATTGTGTACATGGGAATGTTTGACCATTCTTCCAGAAGCGCATTTGTGAGGTCAGACGCTGATGGTGGACAAGAAGGCCTGGCTCATAAATGTTTGGTGGAGGGGGGATTATGGTGTAGGGCTTGGCCCCTTAGTTCCAGTAAAGGGAACTCTTAAGGAATCAGCATACCAAGACACTTTGCACAATTTCATGTTCCAATTTGTGGGAACAGTTTGGGGATGGCCCCTTTCTGTTCCAACGTGACTGCGCACCAGCGCACAAACAAGGTCCATAAAGACATGGATATGTGAGTTTGGGGTGGAGGAACTTGAATGGTCTGCACAGAGTCTTGATCTCAACCCAATAGAACACCATTTGGGATGAATTAGAGTGGAGAAGGCAAGCCAGGCCTTCCTGTCCAACATCGGTGCCTGACCTCACAAATAGACTTCTGGAAGAATGGTCAAACATTTCCATAGAAACACTCCTAAACCATGTGGACAGACTTCCAAGAAGAGTTGAAGGAAGTGGTTATAGCTGCAAAGGGTGGGCCAACTCAATATTGAACCAGAGACATTTTGGAAAATGTCATGCTCTCAACTTTTTGGGAACAGTTTGGGGATTGCCCCTTCCTGTTCCAACATGACTGTGCACCAGTGCACAGAGCAAGGTCCATAAAGACATGGATGAGCGAGTTTGGGATGGAGGAACCTGACTGGCCTGCACAGAGTCCTGACCTCAACCTGATAAAACACCTTTGAGACAATTTGGGGCGGAGATTGCAAGCCAGGCCTTCTCATCCACATCAGTGCTTGACCTCACAAATGTGCTTCTGGAAGAATAATCAAACCTTCCTATAGACACACTCCTTAACCTTGTGGACAGCCTTCCTAGAAGAGTTGAAGCTGTTATAGCTGCAAAGGGTGGGCCAACCTAATATTGAACCCTACAGACTAAGACTGGGATGCCATTAAAGTTCATGTGCGCGTAAAGGTAAGTGTCCCAATACCTTTGACAATATAGTGTATCTCTGTAAAAAATACATTTATCAGAACATTGAAGGCTAGGGCTAAAGACTTTAAAAAAATATAGAAAGGGTTTGTTTACACTTGTTGTGTGTGTGTGTGTGGGGGGGGTCAGTACTGCCTACATGTTTGGAGGTCGGTACTGCCTCTGAACACAATCTATTCAAGTGGATAGGGCCACGCCACAACCACAAGCCAAATGGTGAGCTTGCGGTGGGATAATCTAATTTACAAGCCCCATTTGACTGTCAAAAACCCCAAAAAGAGCCTTTCAGGGGGCAGCCGTATCACTTACTAAAAGCCTGTCATCCGCTCCTGTAAGTGTGAACTAAGCCAACAGTAGATATTACTTATTGTTTAATATTAATGAAGGGACCTAAGTGTCCCTGCTCCTGTACTTTTTTATATTTTTTTGTGCAGCTAGGCTGTATTTACCCAGGCTGTACAGAGAAATGTATGGTAAGCATTGGGTTTTCCTGGGCTCCTATTGCAATAATTCCTAACATCCATTTTTGAATGAATGCAGCACGTTGTTCCAGATATCTTGCTTGAAGGGGTAATGAATATTTATTTTTCTGGCAAATCTGTGATTAAGCCTAATAGAAAATTGCAATGAAGTATAAAAAGCTGTTTGGAGTCGTCTATGCAGCTGCCTACCTGGGCTCAGTGTGAGCATATTAATGTGGATATTAGTTGGAGACACACTGTAGTGTCTGTAGTCGGTTTGCTCTGGAACCTATGGCAGAACCTCAGATTTATGGATAGCAGCTAGTCCTTGCGTGGGGTCTCCAGACCCTGTTACCAAATTTTTACCTTTCTTATATACAGTAAAACCTTGGATTGCCAGCATAATTTGTTCCGGAAACATGTTTTTAATCCAAAGCACTCTTATATCAAAGTGAATTTCCCCATAAGAAATAATGGAAACTCAGATGATTCGTTCCACAACCATTTAATTCATAAGTCTTTCAGCTTATAGTCCATATAAAAAGATTATAACAATGTGATTGTGTAACCATAAAACGTCCATCCAAAAAATTGGCAGCCTTCACAAGGGGATAAGAAGCAAAATTGAGCAGGAGCTACAGAGTAAAAAAGAGAAGAGTGGCGCTTCTAAGTGTAGCAATATGGTTACATTTAATGAAGGTACAACATTTAGCAACTCCCATGGTTGATGATCAAAACAGGCACATCTAAGAATGCAGGCATCCGTGGAGAGGCTGTTCACACATACAGTCCTCCACACCGTCGGCTCTCACCACTGTCAGTCTGCAATCGTGACCGGGAAGACCACCCTGCAGTTGAGCGCGGCTTGAAGCACTCGTGGAGCACAGTGTGGAAGGGATGATGTCAGAGGTGGTGGCGGTGCAGAGGACGGTCGATGTGGACAGCTTTATCCCGGATGCCTACATACTTATGCCTGTTTTAATCATTAACCATGTGAGTTGCTAAATGTTGTACCTTTATTAAATGTAATCATATTGCTACACTTAGAGGCACCTCTCTTCTCTTTAATACTCTATATACTCTATTTATACTATAGTTGTGACATGATGCTACTTGTATATCAAGACATCGCTTGTTTATCAAGTCTTGTCTTGCAAAACGCTCTCAAACTAAGTTACTCTCAATCCAAGGTTTTACTGTACTCTATTTTGTGACCCCCTAAAGCTAAGGATCATTTTTAAAATTGATAAGGGGAAAAGTAATTATTTTGGAAAGGATTTTAGATATTTTTTTTACTTCTAAGGGGAGGTTTCATTCTCGGGCACATAGAGCAAAATAATTAAATGGTGTGCTGTGCAGATTTTAGCACAATTTCAAGAGTGGGGGGTGGCTTACAACTTGAGCCTGCCAACTCTGTACATGAAAACCTGCAACAAAACCGAAATTACCTTGTCTAACCGTTCACGTTAAAAACAAGAAAAAGGGGTATAGTCAGTGGTGGGATTCAGCTGGTTCGCACCGGTTCCATAGAACCGGTTACTAACGTTCTGCGAGTTCGCAGAACCGGCTGAATCCCTCTGCGCGTCCGAGCGCAGTACAATTAAATGTCCCGCGCTCGGACCACGCAGCCGCAGACGTGGCGGCCAGGGAGGGAGCAGCGCGCCCCGACCCGCCCATTCTGTGACAATAGCGAATGAGAATTCGCTATTGTCACACGGATCCTCCTCCTGGCCAATCAGGGAGCGGGTCCTCCTGCTTCCTGATTGGCCAAAAGGCAAACACCGTGCCATTGGACGAGGAGGAGGCGCCGCGGGAGGACTGAAGACTTGGAGCTCGCGGGGAGCCGGGGACTGAAGAGAAGCTGCGTGAGGTAAGTGCGGGGGATCGCTGGCACTCTGCAATCATTGGGGGCAATGTGTGGCTGGCACTCTGCAATCATTGGGGGCAATGTGTGGCTGGCACTCTGCGATCATTGGGGGCAATGTGTGGCTGGCACTCTGCAATCATTGGGGGCAATGTGTGGCTGGCACTCTGCAATCATTGGGGGCAATGTGTGGCTGGCACTCTGCGATCATTGGGGGCAATGTGTGGCTGGCACTCTGCGATCATTGGGGGCAATGTGTGGCTGGCACTCTGCAATGATTGGGGGCAATGTGTGGCTGGCACTCTGCAATCATTGGGGGCAATGTGTGGCTGGCACTCTGCAATCATTGGAGGCAATGTGTGGCTGGCACTCTGCAATCATTGGGGGCAATGTGTAGCTGGCACTCTGCGATCATTGGGGGCAATGTGTGGCTGGCACTCTGCAATCATTGGGGGCAATGTGTGGCTGCCATTCTGCAATCATTGGGGGCAATGTGTGGCTGGCACTCTGCAATCATTGGGGGCAATGTGTAGCTGGCACTCTGCAATCATTGGGGGCAATGTGTGGCTGGCACTCTGCAATGATTGGGGGCAATGTGTGGCTGGCACTCTGCAATGATTGGGGGCAATGTGTAGCTGGGACTCTGCGATCATTGGGGGCAATGTGTGGCTGGCACTCTGCAATCATTGGGGGCAATGTGTGGCTGGCACTCTGCAATCATTGGGGGCAATGTGTGGCTGGCACTCTGCAATCATTGGGGGCAATGTGTGGCTGGCACTCTGCAATCATTGGGGGCAATGTGTGGCTGGCACTCTGCAATCATTGGGGGCAATGCTGTGGCACTCTGCAATGATTGGGGGCAATGTGTGGCTGGCACTCTGCAATCATTGGGGGCAATGCTGTGGCTGGCACTCTGCAATCATTGGGGGCAATGTTGTGGCTAGCACTCTGCAATCATTGGGGGCAATGCTGTGGCTGGCACTCTGCAATCATTGGGGGCAATGCTGTGGCTGGCACTCTGCAATCATTGGGGGCAATGCTGTGGCTGGCACTCTGCAATCATTGGGGGCAATGCTGTGGAACTCTGCAATGATTGGGGGCAATGCTGTGGAACTCTGCAATGTTTGGGGGCAATGCTGTGGCTGGCACTCTGCAATGATTGGGGGGCAATGCTGTGGCACTCTGCAATGATTGGGGGCAATGCTGTGGTCACTGTGCATTGAAAGGGGGCACGCTGGTCACTGTGCATTGAAAGGGAGCACGCTGTCACTGTGGTTTGAAAGGGGGCACGCTGGTCATTCTGCTGGGAAAGTCGGAACTGGTTACTAAAATTTTTGAATCCCACCACTGGGTATAGTAGCACACAATTTAAAATATGTATATACAGTATATGTAAGTTGCAGTGGCCACGTCAAGGCACCGCAGTTTACTGGTAGTTCTTAAGGGAAATACTGCCAGAAAATTGTTGTTAGAACTTTTTTTAACTATTTTACTGGATAATGTACATCTTTTCTATGTCCAACACTTTATAGCATTGATTTCTAAACTCTATCCCCACAAAGCCTCTCTTGTATGTTTGAGATGTGACCGAGGCTTTATTATGTACATATTGATTATATAAAGAAGCATATTCTCCTCCTCCCCTTCCTGAATCCATTAAATGTTTCTACTAAATCTAAACCCTGCGTACACTAAAACATTTTTGGGATTGTAGGTCATGTGATCTTTTGTGTTCTTTTCTCCATCCAGCATTCTGAAGCTTGTGGGTGGAGAATAATTGTGCCCTTGGGGGAAAACTGATGTGCCACTGTTCAGTGCATGTCAGGTTGCTGACGAGAAGCCTGGACTGTGCAGAGCGTCATGCAGATTAGGCTGGCTGCCATAGGATCAGGGTGCATTAATAATGTCTAAAGCAACATACGGATAAAGAAGATTAACAGTCCATTTGGCTTGAGGATGGACTATTTTGCCACATGCTGTTTTTTGTGCTGCTCTACGCACTAACACACAAAAATGTAGTGGTGTGCTGCTGCCCTGACTGACCTATGTGCAAGCAGGGCCAGCCGTGACTGAGTCACTCACACACTCAACTAGGGAGTCTGTTTTAGAACATGGCTGACTAAGGCCTGTACACTCTGGCCACTCACAGTCCACAGCTAATGCAGAACTCCTTTTCTGCAACTGGTGTGCATTTATGGCATGATATAAACTTTTCACTCCTGGTCCCCTTAGCGGTGACCCACTGACAGCTGGGGACACTCCTTGTGCAAGGTCTTGTGTCTTCCCTCGTGGTTACAGGATAGGGCTCAAACATTCTGATTGACACCTGAGGTTCATGTGACATGAGGGCTCAGTTCATTTGCCATGTGTTACATGGAGGGGGAGACCTCATCTCCTAGCCACCATCTTCCCCAATCCCATTAAGTTTGCATTAGAGCTGTCTCCTCACGATCCCATATCCTTGTGTTCTTCCATAAGACACACCTATCCAGCAATATGGCATAACATTGTGCTGTCCCAAATCACACCTTAAGTGATGGCGCATGCGGTTAGTCTACCCCCCCCCCAACCCCACCCTGAGGGCTATGCTCCCTAACTGCATTCCTTGCTGCAGCATCTCAGCCTGTCTAAGCTCAGGCATGTTGGAGCTTAGACAGGTGGAAGACTTGATCGCCCTCCATGTGACACATTCTGGTCCAGGCATGTAACATGGTGGAGATCTTGTCCTCCTGATACCAGGAAGCCCGGCTCCATTAAATAGAATTCCAGTGGTGTGGGAGGTGGCTTTAGAACATGTATCAGTAAGAATACCCGCCTGGGTTCTGCAAACACTGTCAGTTTGCCCTGAATGGGAAAATGGCAATTTCTCTTTGACATGGATCAATAAATTAATATGACAGTTATGTTAAAAAAAGGTAGCTCTTGCTTGCAATAAAAAAATGCTGCTGACTACAGTCTTTAAATACACTATTTCATTTTTTTCTTTTAAAATCATTTACTGAATCTAAATGCAAGTGTGAAGCATGTTATTAAATTGTCATTACACGATTTCCTCGTATTTTTCAGCAGTCTGCGCAATAAAATCTGAACACAAAAACATTGAGGTCTGACTTGTATCCATAATAAGTTATTCAAGTACTAACCAAATTCCATAAATCTCTTTAAAAATAGGTATGCAGTTATTTTTCCTCCAAATATATTCTTGGTTGTCAAGCACTTTCTTATTATTACTTTTCGTAGTTGAGCTACTATTTGTCAGTTTGACATAAATCACCTGTAGAAGCATAATAAAATATTTGCTTTTGCTTCCTCGGACAGCTTTATTAGTTTGTTGACCTTTAAAAATAGTTTTTTTCATTTTTATTTATTTTTTTTTCATCTTGGCTATATTTATCACGCTTTGATAACTGAAAATTAATCTTTCTGCCTACCTGTTGCAGATATAGTTCTTTATCTAATCCAAAGTCTACATTAAGCTTTGTGATACAAATACAGTTCAAACTAGGATAAATGGTTATTAAGGGCACTATGCCATTTTCACACAATAAACTAATAAATAATATTAAAAATGGTGTCCATTACAGGAAAACTGGAGGGCCTAGGAGTGATCGTCACAGGGGCAGGTGAAAACCCTATATACACACACATGGAAGTCACCACCACGTGTTTTTACTGAAACAGCTAGAATTCACAACATCTGCTGTTGCAATGCTGGCCTTTTAAAGAGGAAGTAAACTTCCATCTTTAAGTTCTACCTATAGGTAAGCCTATATTAAGGCTTACCTATGTATGTAGTGTAAATATCTCCTAAACATGCCCCGTTTAGGAGATATTTACTGACCCAGCAGCAAAGTTGTATAAAGTACTCGAAACCCATACTTGAGTAAAAGTACAAGTGCTTGATCAAAAAGTGACTTGAGTAGAAGTGGAAGTGCTCGATCAAAAAGTGACTTGAGTAGAAGTACTAAAGTATTCAATATTTTTTGTACTTAAGTATTGCAAGTAGTTTTTTTTTTAATTTTGCTACTCAAGTACTGAAAGTTAAAGTACCAGTAGTTTTGAAAAAAAAATGCTACTCAAGTACTGAAAGTAAAAGTACAAGTACTGTGTTATGTAGTTATTAAAGAAAGAAGTCAAAAGTTTGAACATCATATTGTTTTTTATCATTTCAAATGCAGATTTTATTTATACATACAGTAGCATTTATTTTCGTATGCGCTGATAATACACATGTTTTGAGCTTCATGAAACCTGCCATCTACTGTTCTGGCAGTGGTAATTTTTATAATTGTAACGAGTAACTATGCAGCACAAAAAAAAAAATATTGGAGTAGAAGTATTGAAATCATTGAAAAAATGTAGTGAAGTAAAAGTGGAAGTAGGAGAAAAAAATTCTACTCTAGGAAAGTACAGATACCGCCTTTCGGTACTTAAGTACAGTAGTGAAGTAGCTCTACTTAGTTACTATACATCTCTGCCCAGCAGCCAGTTACGTCACTGGCGCATGCGCTCTGAAGGAATGGCCCCCAATGCCGTTTCTTCAGCGCAGTGTCCCGTGCGTCACCGTAGCTCCGGCCAGTCACAGAGCACGCTCTGCAAACCTGAAAGGAAGACCGGGTATAGATGAAGGCTGCCTTCAGCTATAGCATCACTGGAACGCTTCGTTTTCAGGTAAGTTTAACATAATATGCTATGCACACTAGCACATTATGCCTTTGCCTTGCAGGTAAGTAAACAAAAAAAAGTGAAATGGTTTACAACCGCTTTAAAAGAAATGTCTGTGTCAATTACTGCCACATCCAGACAGGAAAGTAAGAGATTTTACAATACAGTAGTTACCTACAGAGGTAACTGTTCTGTTCATTTATGATTAAAGCAATCAGATTTTGCTTATCAATTTTTAAATATTGTTATACTGCAAGAAAATATTTACAAAAAAATGATAAAATAGACACTACCAGGAGTAAAACAAAAATGCTTACAGGGGCATCTGGTATTTTTCTTTTTATGCCTCTAAATGCAGCTGCATGTTAGTTATGTGCCCATGCATATACAGACGTGTAAGCACATATTTGTGTGCAGCATTTAGGAGCATAAAGAAATTCATCAAACGTGCATTCTCAGATTTGCATTTTTTATTCTTAAATGTGCATGAATGCGCGTAAATACGCGTAAACACATATAAACGCGTCTAAACAAGTGTAAATGCATTTTATGGCTAGAATACCGGAAAAATACCGCCAATAGAGTGAATTTACACAGATATGCCTATAAATGGCATGTGCATGTAAACACGCATAATTAAGCACCCAAATAAGCATTTTATGAGCAAAACTTTGTCCATTTCTGAAAAAAATCAAGCATACATAAAAATGTGTAATACAAGTGTTTGCATGAGGCCCAAAGATGAAAAATAAGTTTGCCTGGTCTTTGGTTCAATGCAAAGTCCAATTCACTTGCGGAGTTAGCCCAATCTGATGTAGCAGTAGAGCTCCTGACACTCAGAAACATAACTCACAGTATCCTTAGTAGTTTTGTTGTCAAACAATAACTGCAGTTGCCAAATATAACAGCAATTTGTTGTCCATGAAGGGGGGTTGCAAATATAATTTCACCCAATCACACCCATCTGAGGGGTGTGTTGATGGAAGTGCTAGAATATTTTAATATGCACAACAGACATATTCATAATGATAGCTATTCCAAATATATCTAGATTTCCATCTGACCAGGTTTCACAATCCAACAACCTTAATATTATTTCACAGAATGAAATGATGAATAATCAGGTACCAAATATTATATAGTGTAGAAATGTATGTCTCACTTAGGTAATCCAATGCTTTTTATTAACCCCCTGGACCTTCTAACCATTTTTATGGTTACTCTGTTACAGAAGGAATTATGAACTATGGATAATTTGAATCTTAGTTAAAACGAAAACTCAAATTATGTATTGTTTAAGCTGCTCTGTTAGACTATTTATGATGGAGCAATGTATGACATGACTTCATTAGGTGTCTAAAAGATCTACTAGCAGAGGTTTTGTGGTCCCTCTGCATTCGATCTAACTTTCTCTGCTTTGTGTCTAAGGCTGGGCTGTGTGCTTTCAAATATACTTTATCAGATGCTTCAAGTGTTCAGGCTGCTACTCATATACGTAAGATATAAATCTGACCATTTATTGTCACTGACTCACAAATTTGAAAAAATGAGGGAGGCGCTATTTTTAAATACAACTTCCTCATTCTCTTTACTTGGCAGCCTGCCAGACCCCTATCGAAAACCATTTGTGGAGCAGAGAAGGACTAGAACACTTGCCATGTTTTTATTGCTGTCTGTGTTCAAGAAGATTTACCCTCTCTGTTTTATCCTAGTGACTGTTATGACAGGGAGTGGTCACTGGAACAGGAATAGATGGGAAATCTTCCAATCAGGACACTAATTCTAGTGACCTGATGAATACCAGGAATTTGTCTCACCTTGAAGGGCTTTCCTCACACTTCCTGTTATGAACATGGGACTAAAAATAGGGGAAATCTCTCCAATGGGACACAGATGAAGGCAAATGCCTTACATTCTACGTTTATATAAACAGGTACTGTATCCTGTTAGAAACCCAACTTTTTGAGTTTCTGTTGCGATTTTTAAGGATAAATGACTTGCACATACAGCTTGAGAGTGCAGGCATGGCTTGTTTATTCAATTTTCCTGCTTTTTATGAATAAGGGTAAACTGTAAACTGGCTTCTGACCTTTGCAGAGTGCTACTCCAAGCTCTTTTACTCCAAGCTCTTTTACTCCAAGCTCTTTGGTGTACATTATGTCACACATTAAGGCTTGTGGCGATAAAGCAGCCCTTTCAAATACTCTGCACAACTCAACCTGATCCTGACCTTTTTAAGAAATGCAGCATACCATGCATTAGATTGCAGAACTTCAGGGTTTTTGTTGGTGTCAGGGGTTGTGTTGACCAGGCAAGGATAAGCACCTCAAGTTGCTTTCTTCACAGCCTCAGAGTTAGTTAAGTTTATGTTTGCTTTAAAATACAGTATATCCTATGACCACTATGCAGTGTAAAGGCCTCCCTAAATAATCCATTCAATTTACACCCAATCTAGTAAACACTTTCACAAAATACCTATACAACCACCCAAGTGACAAATCTGATCCTTCATATATCCTTCTTGTCGGGTATTTGTTATACCTTTTACTTGTACCATCACTGTCTACTGAACTCTACAGAATATTGATCCATTAGCTCCGAGAGGAAGCATAAGGTGAAACATGTCGAGCAATATGGTTCAACGATACTGTATGATCTAAGTGCTAACACACATTGTTCGATCACCCCGGGACAACAGTACCGTTCCCTGTCACCTGTGGCCATGATCGTCCCGATGTGAAGTATCAATACTACTGGCATATTATTGTGACTGTATTAATGTGTATTATTACCACCAATGTAAATTATTTCCCTACCAATCCTGTATCTCATATTCCCCTCATATGGGATATGACTGTTGTATGCTTTTTTTCTCGTTTTTTGATGTTTTTAAATGCATTGTAAAATAAAGTATGTGATTTTATGATACTCAGTGCCTGCAAAGTCCATGTTTCCTTTTTTGCAATATTTGACCCAATTTAGGATGTGGTACTTATTACCTTACCCATACGCCCAGCACACCGCTATCTGGGAGCGTATTTTCAAACTTCTCACTTTCACAAAATAGATGTTGGTAAGCCGAGGTTGTTCAACTAGATTGTAATGTGTCAAATCTAGCAAAAATTATCCAATATATCTGGTGTTTCATAAAACCCCCATTTTATCAGTGTATTTGGATCTTATTTGGAGCCTGCATATTATAAAAGCTTAGCTAAGATTTTTGCCTAAAAATCCAAATTCTGAAAAAAAAAAAAATTAAAGTAGAATTTCATCCAAAACTTGTTTTTGTTTAGTTTTGGTAGGGTGTGGATGGGCTAGTGCAGCCCTCTTTTTTTTTTTGGAGGGGGGGGGGGGGGTGGTATGAAAAATGGCCCTCTCCAGACAGGATATTTTACGCTAAACTTGTAGGTAAATAAGAGCAACAACACTTGCGAAGTGGAAAAGTGGGTTTGCTAATAAAGTTGGCAGTGCCTCCACCCAAAACAGGGCCTCTGTAAAGAAAAGGGACTCCCTTCTCAGAAAATTAACCAATAATTAAATTAACTGGAAGATGAAGAACTATTGCAATGTGCATATAACATTAATAGTAAGTATGGTATATAGATGCACACCAGTAGAGAAATAATGCAAGCTTTTTTTAAGAAAAGATTAACCAATGGCCGACCGCCCGCCGTAGTTTTACTGCGGCAGGCTGGCTCGGCTGCGCGAAAGTGACGTAGCCCTACGTTGGTCGTGCGCATGGTGCTGGGGGGCGAGCGTGCACTGCTGGCGGCGCACTTCCGCCCCCACTAGGCAGCGGGGATGCCGATCCAGCTGTGATTGCTGCCGGGCACCCGCGATCGCTCCCCGCTGAGAGAGAAAGACGGTCAGCTGTTGTAAACACAGCTGACCATTCTTCTCACTGAAATGATCACAGATCGCCTGTGAACCTTCTATATAGGATCACAGGTCTCTGTGGTCATTTCATAAGCCAATCCCCCATACAGTTAGTAAACACTCCCCTAGGCTCACACTTAACTCTTTGATCACCCCTAGGTTGACCCCTTCCCTGCCAATGTCATTAGTACAGTAACAGTGCATATTTTTAGCACTGATTACTGTAGTAATGTCACTGGTCCCCCCAAAAGTGTCAAAAAAGTCAATTAGAGGTCCAATCTGTCTGCCGCAATGTTGCAGTCCCACTAAAAATCGCAGGTTGCCGCTATTACTATTAAAAAAAAATATAATGACATAAATATTTCCCCTAGTTTGTAGACGTGATAACATTTGGGCAAAGCAGACAAAATACGCTTATTGCAATTTTTTTTTTTTTTACCAAAAATATGCAGAAGAATACAAATTGGCCTAAAAAGATGAAAAATTTTGATTTTTAATTTTTTTGGGGGGGGAATGTTAATATAGCAGAATGTAAAAAATATTGTTTTTTTTTTTTTTTTTTCAGAATTGTCACTCTATTTTTTTGTTTATAGCGCAAAAAAAATAAAAATCGCATAGGTGATCAAATACCACCAAAAGAAAGCTCTATTTGTGGGGAAAAAAAGGACATTAATTTTATTTTGTCACAGTGTCGCATGACTGCGCAATTTTCTGTTAAAATAACGCAGTGCCGAATCGAAAAAAAGGGCCTGGTCATTAAGGGGGAAATCCTTCTGGCCCAGAACTGGTTTAATAGTACATGCATTTAGTGTTCAAACAGCTAATGTATTTTCAGTAAAGGGCCCAAACAGGAGACCTGGTGGAATTATGTACATAAACCTAGATATACTGTATATAGATATTAATAAAGATGCCTCCAGGTGAATGTTGCAGCAAAGTCAGGTTGCAGGGGCCCCTGAAAATGATCATGATTGTGCGTCTATCTTAGTGTCAGAAAACATCCAAGGACAAGATCTGTGATGAGGAGACCCTCCAGCCATTGTCCAACCAGCCTGGAATGCAGCTTTTCGTCAGTGGAAACCATGGCGTAGCCCTGGAACTGAGTCAGCCTATTTACTCTGGGTCTAGTCCCTAGCATAGCACCTAATATGTGATGCAACTGAACCTCAAACTACCTGAAGTGGCCGTTTGGATGCCTAGCCATGGCTCTGGCCTGGCTAGTCTGGTTATTGATCCCTGTGCGAAAACTAGCTATATAATCCCAGTCTAAAAAGCACAGGGATAACTAGACTAACAGGAGCTGCATAAAAACTCTATTGTATCACAGACCAAACTATCTTTTAGAGTGCATGTGAGATCACATCAAGGGGGCAGATGTACTCTGTCACCAGTCATTAAATATAAACATACTGTTAATACACTGATAATCTATAGACACAATAGTAAACTATTAAACATAGGAACACTTGCCTAATAATCCCTGGTTTTAGCCTGGGTAAGTAACAATCCAGAGCAGGACATGTGGTATTAGAATCTCTCTGTTTACTACCTCCATCTGGGGTTTCTTTCCCAGACACACAGAGACAGGAAATGATGTGCATAAAGAAGTCTGTGAACGATAAGCAGCGCAGCCACCTAAAGATAGTAGAGATAGTAGAGATAGTAGATAGTAGAACGCAGCAGATCTCTACAACTGTTCCATGAAAAGCAGACCCCCTTGAGGATACAAGCTGAAGTCGAACGATTTAAATACATGCAAAATCCTCACTTCATAAAGGTAGGGAAAGATAGAGGTTTAGTTATAAAGGCTCATGATTGCTTCATTCAGTAGAGAGGGGTGACAGTTCAACCAAAGGAGGCACAAAACGTTACGAGTTTAAAATAGAAGCTGTCATTTTTTTTTTTTTTTTTATTGCTGTCTGTTACCCATATTGGAGGATTTTTCTTTTCTTCACTTTCTATTGTGTTAAGGCCCGTACACACGTACCGATTGTCGCCGAATCTTTTCGGCCGCCGAACGATCGGCCGATTTTCGGCTTGTTAGTATGATGCTTCCGACAGCCGACAGCACACTTTCGGCCGAACAGAATCTGTCGTGCAAGCATTAAAATTTTTGTATGCCGACACCAGAACGGCCGATTGTTCGCCAGTCAGTACAGAATTCGGCCGACAGACAGCAGATTTGCAAGACTGGGCATGCTCAGAAAAGAAAAAAGACCAGGAAAGTTAACCATCACATGACATCACTTCTGCAGTCAGCTGTTGTTGGCCGACAAAATTTGTGTGCAGTCTTTTGCACTTTTCAACAGACAAGACAGCCCTCGGACAAAAGACGGCCGATCGTTCGGCCGACAATCGGTACGTGTGTACGGGGCTTTACTGGGTTTTTTAAACATGAAGAATCTTTCTAACTGGTCTATAGGCACCAGGAATTGCACTTTTATTTTAAGAGTGGGAAAAACTAAAGCATCTGTCATTTGTCCTCAGTAGTTAACTTTTTCTTACTTACTATTTTATACATAACAGATTTTCTAACTCTTTCCTTCTATCTAAAACCAAATTAAATTAGTAACCATCTGGAGTTCTTTGATGCCACCTTTCCTTAATTAACCTTTTTAAGAAATGGACACACGTTTGCTAGTTCTGCAACACTAATCATGATTTTGGTTGTATATTTATATAGGATGCACTGACATGAAGGGGTAATTCAAGAGATAGTTAATCTGATTTTGCTTGTTTTTTTAAAAGCCTCTTAACTGGGAATGCATAATCGGTCATAAATCCATCATCATTTTCTTTCTTCTGGTCCTTGGACTGCCTTATTACAGAAACAGGACAGCCATAAAATTGCACATATTAGACTACTGTCCTCTATATATGAATATTTTGTTCCATTGTTGGTTATGCTTTTTTGCAACTGTTATGCAACGTGGAAAAAGTATCTGCATTGCATGTCTTTTTGCTTTCATTTATGCTATAACATGCAAATAGCAAAGATCTTGAATTTTGAATGTATTCTGAGCAGGCCTGGACAGGAAAACTAAAATGTCTTTCATTTCTAGGATGCTCTGGTGTGTTTGTGTTTCTGCACTGTGATAAGATTTGCTAAAAGGTATATTTCAGGTACATTTTTTTTTCATTATGTACAGGACTAAAACATTTAATATTTTTCAGTTAAATATAACATATTGCAACATCTTGAATGCATAACATGTGGATCTTACAACCAGCCAACTGCTGGTATGCTAAATTCTACAGTGATAAGGTTTTCTGCAGTAAAAAAACTGCTATTCTGTGAATAGTCTTTTTATTTAAATAACATAACCCTTCCCTTTTCTGGTACATATGGTTTGTTAGGATTTATTTATTTATTTATTTTTTGCAGCTTGACCGAATAAGACAGCAAGTGAAAAGGAAACACTGGGCTTGATCAGAAAGTACATGATGCTTTTCAACCTAAATTTTATTAAAACACCTTACGTTTTTATTGAAAAACCAATAATAAAAAATGTGTTTATTAACATGTAAATATTATAATTAAAGACCAACACAGGGCAAAACTAAAATAGACCCCAGCTGGCTCACCGGTGTTCCCCCTGCATCCCCATGGCGAAAGTATCTATAGTCTCATGGAATGTGCGGGGACTTAACTCTTCTCAAAAGAAATCCAATATCTTTAATTATCTTAAAAAATACTCACCCCAAATTTGTGTTCTCCAGGAGACTCAGCTTACAGGTTCACAAATACTGGGTTTAAAGAGAGCCTGGGTAGGACTGTACTATCATGCCATGTACTTCAGCTACTCGAGGGGGACCAGCATCCTGGTGCATTAGGCTCTCCCATTTCAATTGCTAGATCTCAAAACAGATCTAGGAGGTCAGTTTGTTATTGTGGATGCTACTATTGCTGATGTCCAATGTGTCTTAGTAGGAATATACTTCCCGCCCCCCGCAGACTTCTCCCTACTCTCTAGTGCAGTGTTTCTCAACTCCGGTCCTCAGGGCACAAGCCAGGTTTGCAAGAAAACTGAAATATATCACAGGTGATATAATTTGCTGCTCAGTGATTGCAGTATTCTAGTCTGCATCTCCCCAAGGTAATACTTAAAATCTGGCCTGTTAGTGTGCCCTGAGGACCGGAGTTGAGAAACACTGCTCTAGTGTTATGCAAATGGCACTTGGCTTTGGGACAGAAGATATATTGCTAAAGCAGGGTACACACTAGTAGAAAATCTGCCGAAAATTCCTGCCCGATGTGAAATCGTCCGATTTTCGCCCTAGTGTGTACACAACTTTCAGCAGCCGATGCCGACATTTTCAACGAAAAGGGACTAACACCAAAATCTTTTTCGTCCGTCCCCAGACGACCGATTTTCGTTTAGTGTGTATGCAGTACGTCCGTGAAAAATCGGATACGAAAGACCGCGCATGATCTGAAGTTGCTGACAACCCGGAAGTCTAGGAATAAATGTGCCAAAAAAAAAGGAAAATCGAACGAGAAATTTCGTGAACATTTATGCACTGTCGACTAAAAACGGTAATGAACGCTGAGAAGACAGAGAAAAATCGGAGGATAGTTTATCCGATTTTTGTCAAGTGTGTACAGCCCTTTATGGGGGATTTCAATATGACTCCCTCCCCAGATATGGACAGACTCCACTCCACCTCTAGATGGAATCCCGGCCTACCCCAATGGTCTGACACGTTTGCTCTCACAGATGTGTGGCGACATTTCCACCCCAGTCTTTCCGAGTTTACGTGTCATTCATCCACCTTTCGGACACTCTCCTGTATAGACCTTGCCTATGCAACCACTTCTATGCTCCGGGGAGTGGGCGAAATTACCATCCTTCCCAGAGGCAAATTGGACCATGTCCCACTACTGTTAACACTGTCTCCCTGGGCCATCGGCGCGAGAGGCTGTGGAGGCTGTCTAGATTCTGGATAGAGGACAACACCATTCAAGAGGCCATGCAGGAGAGAATCTGTCAGTTTTGGTTATCCAATGAAGAATCTGCCTCCCCCTTGGGGACTTGGGATGCCTTTAAGGCATGGTCAAGGAGAGAGTATATATCCCATATTGCTGCAGCCCATAGGGAATTTGTGCGGCCTCTGGAGAGGTTGGAGGGTGAATATGTGGCGAATCCTAATCAGACTAATTAAGGGGTTTGGCAGTGCGCTCTTAGGGAACTCTCTCTCCCCAGGGTGGGAATGACACAGAAATCACTTCTGACAATGGCTCAGAGGATGTTTGAGTATGGCAACAAAAATGGCCGACTGTATCTTCAAGATGCTGATGGATCCCTTAGAGCGGCTCTGGAATTTTTCACTGAATTCGGGCTATTTTCTGGGATACGCATTAGCTGGACCAAATCACTGCTATTCCCATTAGACCCCTAGCGCAAACAATGGGGGTGGATACCCCTCTACTATGAGTGGAGCAGTTTCACTACCTAGGAATACAAATTCGGAGAGACCTGCCCAGGTTTCAGAATCTCAAAGCCAGTACTCTCTCACCTCCGTCAAAAATGCTCATCTTGGGCAGCCCTACCACTTAATTTATTAGGGGGGAATTAATTTACTAAAAATTATTTTCCTCCCTAAATTTCTGTATGCATTCCGAAACTGCCCAGTCTGGATACCCAACTTCTTTTTAAGGACCTGGAACGATGTGTTGGATCATTTACTATATTTGGGCAGGGCTCTCCCTAGGTTGGCTAGGTCTACCCTGACTCTTCCTCTATGATGCGGAGGATTGGCATTAATGGATGATCAAACCTATTACTGGGCTGCTGTCTTGGTTACAGTCAGATGGAGGTTCATCTCATCCCAAGCCAAAGTGGTTGTATGCCTTGATGCTACAATACTGGGCTCGCTTCAGGAGCTTGCCAACCTGGTATACAGGGGACTGCGGTCCTATCCTACTGGGACCACGCTTAGGATATGGGAGGTGGCCAGAGGCAGATTCCTGAGTCCATATAGCTTCTTCCCTTAGAGCCCATTATGGGGAAATTCCAATCTGCATCACTTCCGCACAATCCCAGATATGGGCTCGGTTTGGTACAGCTGCAAGATGTTTTCCCCTCAGGTACTCTGATATCCTTCCCTAAGCTAGAGGCTAAATTTAATTTGCCAGGATGGATGTTCTTCCGATACTTACAACTGAGGCATACAGCAAACGCCCAGTTTCCAAACTCACTGACCCTGTCTATGGACCCCATAGAGGAGTTACTGGCCCAGGAGTCGCTTGGCATCATGGACTGATGGGACACCATGCCGTACACCAGCTTTCCAATACCTCGGCGAGCGCCTTGTTGCTCTGCCGACCCCTTTGGGTACCACGGTACTGGTGCCTCCTTGAAACAGTAACTATGAACCCTTTTTTTTTTTTTTTTTTTCTCGTGCCAGCAGCCTTTTTTGCTGCTCAATGCACTTGTACCAGGCACTTGTGGTAGTCTCCACATTGACCCCCCTAAGCCAATCCCAAACTACCCACGGATGGGTTGTAATAGTTCTCACTACACCCTCTGAGCAAGCTTACTAATAGTTTGCCTTGCCGCTTTATCTTCCCCCAACACCATCGCTGCCTGTTCTGAGTGCATTGATATGCAGTAGGCACTCGGGGCTTAATACCCTGGTTGCCTACTTCTGTTTATATGGTTGGGTATAACTGTCCACCCTAGTAAGTTTTATTGTTCAGAGTTTACTGTATAACTGACTCGAATTACTTACCTAATTACATTACTTTTCTTAGGCTGTCCTAGACCCGGGGACTGCTCACTGCACCCCATTTTTTGTCCACTAGAGCCAGCCCTGATTGGATTGGCATCTATTGGACCCTTTGATTCCTCCCGGCGGGATCCACAGTTCCTTCCCGGAGGACACCTTTAGGTTTTATTAACCTTTCAAGACATTCCCTAAGCTTCCCTTCCCCAGTTTCCCTATCCTCCCTCTCCCTCCGGCCTACCTTCCCATCCCCCCCTCCCTCCCCCCCCCCTCCCGGGGAGAGCCTCCAGCCCCTTGTGCCCGACTCATACCTCCCTCTCCCGACTTCCAATCCTCACCATGTCCACCTTGAATGTGCTTACCTTAAATGAACAAGGCTTCAACTCCCCTTCTAAAAGAGTGAAAGCTTTCCGGTCGTTTTCTTCACTATCCATTCATGTGGTTTGCCTTCAGGAGACGCACTTTTCATCGCAATCGATGCCCAAACACTTTGGCCACCAGTATCCACAGGTCTATACGGCCTCTGCCCCCACGAAGCAACGCGGGGTACTGATTGTGTTTCATAGAACTACTCCATTTATGCTTCAGAAAGAGATCAAGGACCCGGAAGGTCGATACCTCCTCCTGATTGGTCGACTTCTTGACTCTGAGGTCACAATCGTGTCCTACTATGCCCCTAACAAAAACCCCCAGGCCTTCCTTTCCCACCTCCTGTCCGTCTCTAACACGCACAAGAGCGGCACGCTCCTGCTCTGCGGCGACTCAAACTAAACGCTCTATCCCCTGCTTGACAAATCCCCTGCCCCTACGACTCCACAATGACTCTCTTTTCAACAGCTCCTTAACCAACACTCTCTCTTGGACACGTGGCGGGAGCACAACCCCACGCGGCGGAAATACACCCACTACTCTCATCCACATAAAGTATTTTCCCGGATTGACCACATACTTACCCATGTGGGCATGTCCCCACTTATCTCCGCTTCCACCATTATACCGTGCTCTTGGTCTGACCACGATGCAGTGATCACCTCCTTCTCCTCCATGGTGCCTAAACCTAACCTTCGCTCTTGGCAAATCAATGACAGCATGTTGGCTAACCCTACTCACCAACTTGAAATAGAACGAGCCATCAACGACTACCTGACTACTAACTCTCAACCAGACACATCCCCCTTGACTTTGTGGGAAGCCCACAAACCCATTATTAGAGGGGTCTGCATTAGCAGAGCCTCTTACATACGCAAAGAAAAGCATCTCCTGCTCCACAAGCTAGAAGCAGCCTTTTACAAGGCCTCACCAGACTTTCAGGCGACCCCCATGCCTTCCACGAGACAGGCTCTCGACAAGGCACGTCTGGAATTAGACCTCCTTCTGTCGGAATCGGCGGAACAAACGCTCCAAAAATCTAAACACACTCTCTATATGAAAGCGAATAAACCTGATACATTCCTAGCTCTGACACTGCGTAAAGCTGACTACACTCCGAAACCTATACGTCTTAAACTATCCAAGGACACCTACTCCAGCAATCCCCTTAAAATCCTCCGCAAATTTCATGACAAACTCTCCGCACTCTATAAGGACCCCTCTGGATTCGATCAAACACAGCTAGCTCCCTTCCCTATCATCCACCCACAGGGAAATGCTGGAACAGCACCTCAAAGCGGAGGAACTGCAGCAGGCCATAAAGTCTTTGAAACCACGTAAGCGCCCAGGCCCAGACGGCTTCTCCGCTACTTATTATAAACGCTTCGCTCCCATTCTGATCCCCCCTCTGGTGGGGGCGCTCAATTCCTTGCTAGATGGGCACCCCTTCCGGGAGGAGTCACTTACGGCTGCTATATCTATGATTCCTAAACCCAACTCCGACCACACTTCTTGGTCTAACTTTAGACCCATCTCCATACTGAATATAGACATTAAACTATTAGCCAAAGTCCTCTCCACCCGTCTCAATACCGTTATCGGGTCATTAGTTCACGCAGACCAAACGGGCTTCATCCCATCTCACCAAGCAGGTGACAATGTCAGACGGGCTACTCTAGCCCACATCGCTAGACAACGCCGCATTCCCTCCTGCTTCCTCTCCCTTGACATTTGCAAAGCCTTCGACTCTTTTTTCTGGCCTTACCTCACCTCGGTCCTCGGTCGTTGGGGATTCGGCTTGCATTTAATGCAGTGGGTGAATGCCCTTTATTGGAACCCAAGAGAATATGTACACTACTCCAGCTTCCGGTCGGACTTCTTCCCCATTGAAAGAGGCACACGACAAGGCTGCCCCCTCTCCCCCCTCCTATTTGCCCTAGCTATTGAACCCCTTGCTATTCTTATACGCGCTGATCCTAACATTAGGGGAATTGAGCTAGGGGGGCATCACCATAAGCTCTGCCTCTTTGCGGACGATGTCCTCGTTTTTCTTACTGACCCCTGGTGTCGGTTCCTAGCCTCTTACGTACCCTAGCGATCTTTGGCTCAGTCTCGGGCCTCGTAGTTAATCCTCGAAATTCGCTAGCTTTAAATGTATCTCTCCCAACCGATGTCCATGCCCACCTTAGGTCCTCACTCCTGTTCCCTTGGGCAACCTCGTATATCCCCTATCTGGGGGTGAACCTCACGGCTGACCCTGCTGGGCTCTATTGCGCTAATTACCCCCACATGCTGTCTACACTTATGAACCTCATGTCTAAATGGTCCTCCCTGCCCCTATCTTGGATGGGGAAAATCACAGTGATCAAGATGTCCATTTTACCCAAAATCCTGTACCTCTTTCGAGTATTCCCTATTCAGGTGCCGGCCTACTTCTTACGCATCTTACAAAAACGAGCTTTGGACTTTATTTGGAGCAAATCTAAACCTTGCTTACCGAGACCGACGCTATACCGCCCACGAAATTCGCGGCGGGCTGAGCGCACCGCATTTCGCCAAATATTATTACGCAGCACAACTAGCTCAGCTCCCTAAATACCACGCCACTAAGGAAATTCCAATGTGGGTTTCCCTAGAAGCAGTGGAATGTGATCCATTATCTGTGGCCAATCTGCTCTGGCTACCACCCGCACAATGGCGGAGCATTACCAACTCAATCACGAAACATAGCTTGACCATCTGGGATAGACTTAGCCGACGCTTCCACCTGCAATCTCCTCATAACCCCCTACTCTCTTTTCTCCGCAATCCATCCTTCTACCCGGCCTGGTCCTCGCGAACTTCCTTCTCCGCCTGGACTAGTGCCGGCCTGATACGGACCCATCAATTCTTCACCCCGCGCACCTTCTGCCCATTCCCTACCCTGCGGGAAACTTACAATCTCCCCTCTGGGGAAATATTCCGCTACCTACAACTCAAACATTTCTTTACACAAGCTACTCCGATTAGGGAGGACTCCGCCACCTTCTCGACCTTTGAACGCGCATGCAAAACTGACCCTCACAGACGAGGACTCCTCTCTGACCTCTATGCCCACCTCCTGTCGGCTCAGGAGACCACCCCACCCACATACATAGCCAAGTGGGAACGTGACCTGCACATCACACTTGACTATGAGGACTGGATACAAATCTGGCAGGCTACCAAATCGGCATCCCCAAATATTGTTGCACTCAAAACAAATTATAAGGTCCTCACCAGATGGTATTTGGTTCCCGCTAGGATCTCTAAATATGTACCTCAGTACTCCCCACGTTGCTTCCGGGGATGCGATTCCCCAGGTACCCACGCACATATTTGGTGGGAGTGCCCTGTGGTTCAAGCCTTCTGGTCCAAAGTGCATGAAACTCTGTCTACCATGTTTGGCATCCTTCTTGTCCCTGACCCGACATCTGCTCTCCTGAATCGCAAGCCACCTAACCTTACACACCGTCAATTCAAACTTTACCTATATGTCACGACAGCTGCAAAGCAAACCATCGCGAAAGCATGGAAAACCCCCAAGCTCTGTCATCTGGCTATGCTACACAGGGTTACCCAAGCCATGCTCCATGCTAAAACGGAAGCAATTTTGTTGAACAAACTGGCCCCTATGAACAGCTATGGTGACCCTGGATTGACCATTGCCTACCTCCTGGCCTTGACGACAACCTTGTACTCACCTGATTTGGCGTCCTCATTACCGGCTCTCTTTTCCCACCTGGGCCCCTAGGGGGGTTCGAGGCTCCCTCCGGGCACCTGCTGATACCTCCCCCCCATGACCCTCCCCTACCTACCTAACTTTCCATCCAACCCTGCCAACCCAGCCCCCCCCCCCCCCCACTCGGCCCCTGGCGTACCCACTTAAGAGCTATACCTTGGTTATGGTTGAGGCCCCTTCCGTGTGGGGGTCCATCCACGCAGCGTGGCCTCGACCACACCTACAGTTTGAGCGTACCCTCATTGCATCCCAGACGGGACGCCGGGTCGATCCCATATATGTATTGCATTTGCTACATGTTGTTTGTCTGTTATATACAGCAGTTTTGTATCTCAATGCACCTTGTTTTATCTAAGCATGTACCTACTATTTCCACTGCATATTGCTGTACCATGTTTCTTTTGCCTTCAATAAAAAACGTTTAAAAAGAAAAAAATGAATAATAATTAAAAAAAGAAAATTAAAGAATATTACATTTTAATAAAATAACAAATATTTCGGAATAAAGGTCAGTGTTACAATATGGTTGAAGTTCAATGTAGTAAGAGGTTCGGATGCATGGAGTGGATAATGCTGCTGCCAATTTGCACTGAGTGCACAGAGAGAGTCACAAGCCAGCTTGCAGAGTATGAAGCTGCTCTGTGTAAATAGACAGGGGGGGGGGGGGGGAGAGTGGCGCCAATCTCAGTGCAGCAAGTTAAAAAGTAACATTTATTTATAATACAACACCCACATGAGGTACTGTGAAGCAGGTATGCAAATCGTGGGGTACGCTGTAAAAGATGCAGTCCTGACAGCAAGCCAGTTCCAGTATCTCGTGGCAATCTGACCGTTCCAGTGGTGTGCGGGGCTCCAGATGCGGAGAGCAGAGGGGGAAGCCGCCCCATCCAGAGGACTTGCGTTGCATCGGTGGGCGTGTCCAGGCACGCGTTTGGCGCATGCGTGCTCCTTTATCATCAGTCAAATCCCTGTACCTTTAGAGAATATCAGTCTATCCTTTCTGTTATTCCTGGAGAGAAGTTGCTTGTTTGCTTCCCTTCTTGACACCAGGCCATCCTCCAAAGATGCACGCACCCCTGCCTGCTGCCATTCCTGGTCAAGCTCTGCTCTGGTGGTGCCCCGATACCGCAGCCCAATCAACTGTAGGACATGGTCCTGGCACTTGCTGGACTTTCATGGACGCCCTGAAGCCTTCGTCACAAATGCAGTGGAAATGTTTTTTATGGGATTAAAGCGGAGTTCCACCCTGGATTTTTTTTTTTTTTAATACCCCGGGACAGTCAGGGCTAGTACATTCCACAATGGCTAGCCTCTGATCTGTCCCGGGTTGCACTTACCTGTTAGGACAAATACTTACCTTGCAAACGTCTTGTCCAGCGCTGCCATCTCAGATGTGGGCAGCTTGAAGCCAGCGAGATCCCCTTCGGCGTCTTCTTCCGCCTTCTTTGGTCCCACGATGCTCTGCGCCGGCCCCCGACGTCACTTCCGGGTCGCGCGCGTCATCCCTCTACAGCTTCTGGGCATGCCCAGAAGCTGTTTAGAAGGGGATGACGCGCGCGACCCGGAACTGACGTCGGGGCCGGTGCAGGCGCAATGATTCCTGGGAGCTATGACGTTCAGCTCCCAGGAATCATTGCAGAGCCAGGAAGTGACGACGGGCCGCGGCCGAGGAAGGAGGAAGAAGGAAGTAAGGTAAGTATTTTTTCTTCGCTACGAGGTAAGTAAAAAAAAAAAAAAAATATGCGATTATCCATTTCTTTTTCAGGTGACCCGGAGCGAGAAGATGGAGGTAAGTATAAAAATAGGGTGGAACTCCACTTTAAGTTCATTTTCATCGCAAAGAGGGACTTTGCCATTAATTGCAACTCATCTGATCGCTCTTCATAACATTCTGGAGTATACGCAAATTGCCATCATAAAAACTGAGGCAGTAGATTTTGTAAAAATTTATATTTGTGGTGTTCTCAAAACTTTTGGTCACAGCTGTACATCCAGGAAACTTCACATCTAGATTTCATGTGTTAGACATTTCAGACAGTTCCTGAATGCTTTCAATGGCAGTGCAGAAATAAGCACAGGTTCAAGCCTATTATACTACGAGGATTAGTGTTCAGAGAATGTGTTAGTGTCTGATTCATATCTTTCAATGGCAGAACATTCAGGATTCAGATGCATGCTTGATTTTTTATTGGTGCTACCGTTCAGAGTAAATTGTCAGGCCTTGGTCGTACAGTTGCCTGTAATAGATCGCTAAGTGTGAAATAATTCTAGCCTATGAAGTGACAATACACTGCCATAATGCCATGATTAATTATGCACAGTCCAACAATACCACAATAGTTTGACATTAATCATGATTATCATGTAGCTCCCCCCTGTGGACTGTAAATGTTTTTCAGTCAGATCAGCCGATGGGCACAAGGCCTCGATTAGAATTGTTAGCAGCTTAGACTATGTCTGTTTATATTTTTTATATATTATACATGCATTATATTAATGACTGTATTGCATTTTATTTATATAGGAGGCATGCATGAAAGCTTATATAATTAAACCACTGAGCGAGGGCTAAACTCCACCAAAATACTGTACATTTTTTAATTGCTTTTGATCGTGAACATGGAATGACACCCCTCGCTGACAGTTACCTTACTTGTATAAGTCTACTAATTTCAGCTGAAGAAGAAGAAGACAAAGGACCAGATCTCATGATCATGTAGTTGAGCATTCCTATTATAAACACTACCTCAATACGATTTTCTAAGGGAACCATTCAGCGGAAATTTAATGAACAAAGCAGCTACTTTGTCACACTGAAAAACATAACAGGATCCTTGGGCCACTCTTTAGCTGACAGGTCTGTCCTTCTGGCAACAATTAGAGAATCAGCGAGCATACTGGGAAACTGAGAAAGTTAACGATGCACAATATTGCAGGAAAAAAATCAGGCAGTTTAGAAAATTGAAGAAGAGTCTCCAGAAAATAAATCAGAGTTGAGATTTTCAGTGATAATTGAGTCTTGCTGTTCCATCATGCAGAAAAGCTCTGTGGCTTATAGCAGCAGCTCAGTCGTTGTCAGCCCACAGTGAATCAAACTGAACAATGCAATCTTCTTTTAACTTTTCACACTCATTCATGCAATCATGTTTTTATTTCTGAATTTGCTGAAATGTAGGCTGCTGATGAGCTTATGATTTTTCCATTATCCTAGGTTCACACTTCTGCGTGTGGCTGCGAGGGTGGGAATTGCAGCAATACCCGCAACCACCTACAGTGAAAACGATCTGCTCTGAGGAAACGCGCGGGGATACCGTTGATTCCAAATGGCACTAGCAGATGACATGGATCCCCAAATCATCACTGACTGTGGAAACGTCACACTGGACTTCATGCAACTGGAATTCTGTGTCTTTCCACTCTTCCTCCAGACTCTGGAACCTGATTTCCAAATGAGATGAAAAATTTTTCACAATCCGTGATGATTGGGAGAGCCATGTCATCTGCTGGTGTTGGTACACTGTGGTTTTTTTTTTTTCAAGTCCAAAGTCAGCGCAGCCCTCTACCAGGAAATTCTAGAACACTTCATGCTTCCCTCTGATGACAAGTTTTATGGCGGTGCTGATTTCATTTTCTAGCAGGACTTGGCACCTGCCCACACTGGCAAAAGTACCAATACCTGGTCACATGATCATGGTATCTTTGTATGGGGTAAACCCCATAGAGAATTTCTGGGGTATTGTCAAGAGGAAGATCAGAAACACCAGACCCAACAATTCAGACAAGCGGAAGGCTGCTATCAAAGCAACCTGGGCTTCCATAACACCTCAGCAGTGCCACAGGCTGGCTGCCTCCATGCCACACTGCATTGATGCAGTAATTCATGCAAAAGGAACCACGACCAAGTATTGAGTGCATACTATACTGTACAAACTTTTCGTTCTGTATTAAAAATACTTTTTTTACTGGTCTTATGTAATATTCTAATTTTCTGAGATACTGAATTATGGGTGTTCACTAGCTGTAAGCCATAATCCTCAACATTAAAAGAAAGAAATGCTTGAAATATATCACTCTGTGTATTTCGTATTTACATAAAATTAATTTCACTTTTTCAATTAAATTACTTAAATAAATTAACCACTTGCCGACCGTCGCAAGTATATATACTGCAGCGGTCAGCCCCGTGCAGGCAAAGTGACGTACCGGTACGTCACTAGCCTGTGAGCCAATAGGGGGCGAGCGCACGCCGCCGGAGGCGCGTTTCCGCCCCCGCTCGTTCACGGACACCTCCGCGCAAGTGACCGCCGAACCCCATGTCCGCCGGTCACTTGCGATCGTCAGTTACAGTGGGAGAAAGGCAGGCGGCTAATGTAAACACAGCCGCCTGTCATTCTCCCTTGTGTAACAGCAGAGATCAAACGGTCCTGCTATGTAGGACCGTTGATCTCTGCTGTTACATGAACAGCCACATCCCTGCACAGTTAGAAGCACACCCCTAGGGACACACTTAACCCCTCCTTCTCCAATAAAGTTAACCCCTTCCCTGCCAGTGTCATTTTTACAGTAACAGTGCATATGTATAGCACTGATTAATGTAGTAATGTCACTGGTACCCCCAAAAGTGTCAAAAATGTCATTCAAGGGTCCGATCTGTCCGCCGCAATGTCGCAGTCCCGCAAAAAAAATCGCAGATCGTCGCCATTACTCGTTAAAAAAAAAAAACAACAAAAATGACAAAAATCTTTCCCGTAGTTAGTAAACGCAATAACTTTTGCGCAAACCAATCAAAATACGCTTATTGCGATTTTTTTTACCAAACATATGTAGTAGAAAACAAATTGGCCAACAATTTTAAAAAATTTAGATTTTCACATTTGGGGGGGGGGGGGGGGATTTTATATAAAAAAAATGTGAAAAATATTGTTATTTTTTCAAAATTTACGCTCTTTTTTTGTTTATAGCGCATGATCAAAAAAATCGCACACAGGTGATCAAATACCACCAAAAGAAAGCTCTGTTTGTGGGAAAAAAAGGACGTCAAATTCGTTTAGGTACAGCGTCGCACGACTGCGCAACTGTTAGTTAAAATCACGCAGTGCCGAATCTCAAAATAGGGCCTGGTCAGGAAGGGGGTAAAATCTTCCGGGGCTTAAGTGGTTAACTTTTTGATGATATTCTAATGTTATGAGATGCACCTGTATAAGATAATGCATAATGTTTCCACCTCCATGTTTGACAGTGGGGATGGCGTTCTTGGGGTCATAGGCAGCACTCCTCCTCCTCCAAACACGGCGAGTTGAGTTGATGCCAAAAAGCTTGAATTTGGTCTCAGCTGAACACAATGCTTTCACTCAGTTCTCCACTGAATCTTTCAGATGTTCCTTAGCAAACTTCAGACAAGCCTGTACATGTGCTTTCTTGAGCAGGGGGACCTTGAGGGCACTGCAGGATTTCATTCCTTCACTGCGTAGTGTGTTACCAATTGTTTTCTTGGTGACTATGGTCCCAGCTGCCTTGAGATCATTGACAAGATTCTCCTGTGTAGATCTGGGCTGATTCCTCACCATACTCATGATCATTGAAACTTCACAAGGGGAGATCTTGCATGGAGCCCCATACAGAGGAAGAATGACAATTATTTTGTGTTTTCTTCCATTTGTGAATATTCGCACCAACTGTTGTCACCCTCTCACCAAGCTGCTTGGCGATGGTCTTGTGGCCATATTCCAGCCTTGTGTAGGTCTACAATCTTGTCCCTGACATCCTTGGACAGCTCTTTGGTCTTAGCCATGGTGGACAGATCGGAATCTGATTGATTGATTGCTTCTGTGGACAGGTGTCTTTTATAAAGGTAATACGCTGAGATTAGGAGCACTCCCTTTAGGAAAGTGCTCCTAATCTCAGCTCGTTACCTGTATAGAAGACATCTTGGAGCCAGAAATCTTGCTGATTGATAGGGTATCAAATACTTATTTCAATCATTAAAATGATAATCAATTTATCACTTTTTTGAAATGCGTTTTTCTGGATATTTTTGTTATTATTTTGTTTCTCACTGGTAAATAAACCTACCATTAAAATTATAGACTGACCATTTATTTGTCAGTGGGCAAATGTACAAAATCAGCAGGGAATCAAATACTTTTTCCCCTAAATGTAGTTTGACATGGAGACATTCTCTGACAACCTGTAATGAAACAACTAGCTATAACCAGCTCAATATTAATAACAATAGTCCTTGTAAACACAGAGTCCAGTAATGACAAACTTTTCTTACTTACTTACTTACTTACTTGCTGTTTTTCTTTGCTACCGGGCCATGTCTAGGCTCTTCCTTGGAGAAGAAAATCAGAAGGTTGTGAAAAACTGAAAAAATGAACCACAACCACCAATAAGGCTCCATTCACACCTGAGCGTATTGTTTTCAGGTGTTTTTTTGGGTGTTTTTCCAGGTGTTTTTACGGGTGTTGTTCAGGTGTTTTTCAGGCGTTTTTTGCAGGAAGGCGATGACATCCAACAAAAACGCTTATAATCTGCCAAAAAAGAAGCTCATGTACTTTTTTGAGCTTCGGGAGTTTTGCTTCAGGCACCAAAATGCTCATATGTGAACAGGGACCATTGAAATTAATAAGATTTTGCTTGTTGGGCGTTTTGAGACTTCAGAGATGAGCGTTTTATGAGCTAAAAACTTCTCAGGTGTGAACAGGGCCTTAATAAACAATCCAGCAGTCTGTTGCAAATCCAAAAGGTCCCCTCTGCATTTCCAATATGTGGTGAACACTGCATGGCCCGTCACTTGTTAGAATTACAAGTTGCCACATGGCTTAATCTGCCCATACATTAGTCAGTTTTTTTCTTCAAACAGTGGGTCCATACATTCGAGGTGAATAGGGTAATCCTCCCGGCTGAGCAATTGTATTCTGATGGTGGAGAGACTTTTCACAATCATAATACACTGATCAGAGCTACAGGCCTTATGCAGCTAAAATCCGAAAGGGCAGCTGAACAGAAGTCTATCAGTAAATCAACTTCTGTTCAACCACAGTGCCCATACATGGATCATAAATGTGTCCAGTCCCCGCTGATCTGACTGAATTTCGATTCATGTATTGCCAACTTTACACAACAGTGAATTTTGCATACAACTACTGTATATAGATCAGACAAAAATGAGAGACAAATGAGAAGGAAAGAGGGACAGAAGGACTTTGTTTCAAATTAGGGACAGTCCCTTGAAATTAGGGACAGTCCCTCAAAATCAGGGACAGTTGGGAGTTATGTGATGGGCACAGATGAGGAGGACAGAATGGCAGGCACAGATGAGAAGGAAAAAAATATGGATTTTTTTCCTACAGCTTACCCATAAAATCTATTTCTTGGAGTACATCATGGGACACAGAGCAGCCATATTCATTACTATATAGGTTATACGCCACCTATAGGTGAATGAACACTGGCAACCAATCAGACAGGAAGTCCTCCCATATAACCCACTCCCATACAGGAAGTACCTCAGTTTTGTAGCAAGCAAAAAACATCCCAGACAAGAGGGGAGGGACCTCTGTGTCCCGTGATGTACTCCAAGAAATGGATTTTACAGGTAAGCTATAGGAAAAAATCTATATTTCTTTATCATACATCATGGGACACAGAGCAGCCATATTCAATATTATATGGGACGTCCCAAAGCAATGCACTTGAGGGGAGGGGGGACACCATAAAATACTGCAATCAGACCATAGCTGTACATAGCTCTACATAGCTGCCTGCAGAATGCTATGGCCAAATGCAGACTCCTCCTGGGTCCTAACATCCACTTGATATAATCTAGTGAACGTATGTACTATGTATGCACGTATGGTACCAGAGACATGCACCCATCTAGGGACTGGACCTTTCTGGTCCATGCTGACAGAATGTTGTTTCCTTCTTATGGACCAAACCAAATCCTACAGGTCTGTGACCTTTCTTGTTGGTAAGAATACCTTTGCCTGTATTGTGTCGATAAGGAAACCCAGATATTCCAGATGCTGGACCGGCTGTAATGCTGACTTTGCCAAGTTCAGAATCCAACCCAGATGTTCTAAGAACTAAACTGTCTTGAACACATTCTGGCTTAGAGCCGAAGCCGATCGGTCTATTAGTAATAGATTGTCTAGATATCCTATCACTGATATCCCTTGAGACCTTAGAGCAGCCAATACTGGAGCCAGGATCTTTTTTTAACACTCTTGGAGCAGTGGCCAATCTGAAGGGCAAAGCCACAAACTGAAAATGATGGTTTTGTACTGCAAAGTTTAAAAACTTTTGATGGGTCTGAAAGTTAGGCACATGAAGGTATGCATCCTTGATGTCTATGGATGCTAAAAATTCCTCTCCCTGCAGGGAAGCTCTGACTGAGCGAATTGACTCCATTTAGAAAGTATGAATGTTTAGAAACGGGTTCAGAGCTTTGAGATCCAGAAGAGGACTTACGTCTCCATTTGGCTTGTGGACTACGAAAAGGTTTGAGTTAAAACCCCTGAATCTGTCATCCTCCGGAACCTTTGTAATCACTCTTTGGGACCTTAAACAGTCCAGAGCCAGAAAGAGAAATCTTCTTTTTAGAGGATCTGCAGGTATGTTTGACTTTACAAACTGAGGATGCTGGAACACCCAAAATTCCAGTTTGTACCCCTGCGAGATAGTGGAAATAACCCAGTTGTCTTGAGTTATTTCTACCCAGACCTCCAAGAATCATAGCAGCCTTCCCCCTACCCAACTGAGTGGGGGCACCCCTTCCCAAGGTAGGTTTAGAGCTAAACTTGGTAGGTCTCTGGGCCCAGGGTTTCTTCTGCCTTTGCCCTGAAGACTTGGTTCTAGATCCAGATGCTAGGGCTATTGCAACTGCCTGGGAATAGAAGCACTGGGAGTGCTGGGAAGTTTGCTTTTCCTTTTACCAGGTAGCAATAAACTCTTCCCACCCGAAATCTTTTGGATATATTTATCCAGATCATCTCCAAATAGGCGTTGCCCATGAAAGGGAAAACCAGCCAGCAACTTTTTACACAGTTATTCCGCAGACTAGCTTTTTAGCCACAGGATTCTGCGCATATGAACTGACAAAAGAGCAACCCCTGACATTTGTTGTATGGAGTCTTTAAAAGCATCTACTGCAAAACATAATGTTCTAGGTATACCTGCCAAATCTTCCACAGACTCTCCTTGAGAAGAAAGCGTCCTGGAAACTAGTTTAATATGGTCTTTTAAAGACTGACAAACTCCTGCCACTGCTGTTTGTATCGCAGACCCAGCAACAGCAAACAAGGTTTTTAGCAAAGATTCCAACTTTTTATCAGCTGGATCTTTAAAAACCTCAGCATTATCCACAGGACAAGTTCAAATTTGTCAACTGAAGAAATGGCAGCATCCACAGTAGGTATACTCCATTTTCTTGTGAACTTCTCCTCCATAGGATACAATAAAGAAAACCTTTTGGGAGGAACAAAAATCCTATCGGGATGATCCCAATCAGCATACATTACCTGCTTCAAGAGCGGATGTAAGGGAAAATCCTGAGGACTTTGAGGAGGGTGCTATGAGCCTGGAGAAAAAGAGACTTCGGACATCTCTAAAGGAGGTAATTTGTATCCAGTCCAGACCATTTCAGTGAGAGACTAAATTAGCAATCTCTGGGATTGAGAGGCCGAGAATTACTCCTCAGATCCTGACTCCCCAGAAGTGGAAACCTCAGCTTGGCCTTCTACAGGGTCATTTACAGCTACTTCTTCCACATCCTCTGCCAAATCCTTAACTAAATCTGGGGGTGGCTCAGGTGAGAGGGAGCTATCATGTTTCCTCCCTCCTTGCGATGCTACAATCATGCCAGCAATCCTACCCACAAAGCCGGCCAACGCCAATACCAAATCGTCTTTAGTGACGTAAGCTGTTACAGAAGCACTGGATGTGGCTGCTATGCCTGACAACCGTAATGACTCAGAGTGGCTCAGAGTGGCTAGTTGCCTCTGGTCCTTCAGGGGAGGTAAACACAGAGAAAGCATGGTTAGGATCTTCTAGTCCTGATGGCGGCACCACAATGCCCCACAATGCCCCTTCCAACTGTGCCCCCCCACTCCTCTTTCGGGAGGACATTGCTTTTAGGCAAGACAAACTTGAGGTACTAGCTTTAGTGTACTCAAGGCTTGTGCCAAGCTATACAGCTTATCACACACAGCACTGATTATCTCAAAGTAACGTAACCTGTCCGTGCCTGTAAACATGCACCCACAGTGACTCACTCACCCAGCTGCTGCTGCTCTGCTGCTTCTTAAGGAAGTGGAAACACTTCCTTAATAAATCGCGCCATTTGCACTTTTACTGCGAATGCGCAGCAAGCTACGTGCATGACCGCATCCACGTGCACACCAATCATGTCATGACACGCCCCTCTTGGCTCTATGTGCACATTTGTGCTTAAATGGTGACAATCCTTCACAACAGACACATCACTGGAGGTGCTGCCTGATCTGGAGCCTTCCAAGGAGACCAATATGCTGGCGCTTTCGTACCAAGGCGAAAACCTGCACGCCAAACAACATGGGCTGAGAGCAGATTAAGCAAGCAAGGTGGGATTTGTCACAGCTAATACACCTGTTTCAGGTAAACAACATAGGGTGAGAGCAATATGTTTAAACAAACAAGGTGTGCTTTGACATAGCTAATACACCTACTGTCTCTTGTAGACATGGCACTCGGAATCTGTTATACTTAAAGAGAACAGTGCATAAAAATATTTTTTCAAATATTTTTTCCGCTGCAGGATTCTGTCTTGTAACAGGAACCTAATCTTCACCCATCATGGTGAGTTCCTGTCACTTGCCGATCTTCAAGGACTGGGTCCCCTTGTTTTGAGGGGCCACTCCCTTGGACCTGTAGAGCACCCTGCCAGAGCATCTTTGAGGGCTTGGTTTTACCAAGGATCTGGATCCCAGGGTCCAGTGCCTAAAAAAGACAACATTACAGGCAAAACCTTTTATCTCCTTTCTTGAGGCTCAGGTACCATCCTTTTAGTCTTTGCCTTTTTTGGATGGATCTGATTGCTAATCCTCTTAGGTTCAGAGATCTTTGATCAGGGTTTGTAGCATAATCTTCTTTCTTCTTCTTTGAAAACAAAATAAAAATGTGTAGAGCTCCTCCACTGTGACCATCACCTTTAAGACACTGGCGAAAAAACTGAGGTACTTCCTGTAGGGGTTATATGGGGGGACTTCCTGTCTGATTGGTGCCAGTGTCCATTCACCTATAGGTGGCGTATAACCATATAGAAATGAATATGGCTGCTCTGTGTCCCATGATGTACGATAAAGAAATGGCAGTCACAGATGAGGAGGAAAGAATGGCAGGCACAGATGAGGACAGAATAGCAGGAGACAGAATGGTGGGCGCTGTTGAGGTGGACAGAATGGGGGGCACCGATGAGATGGACAGAATGGTGAGGGGACACTGATGGTGGGGGCCAGAATGACAGGCACAGATGAGGAGGAAAGAATGGTGGCCACTCATGAGATGGACAGAATGGTGGGCACTGATGAGGAGAACAGAATGGCGGGGACACTGATGGCAGGGGACAGAATAGCAGAAACAGATTAGAACAGAATGGCAGGGGAGACTGATGGTGGGGGCCAGAATAGGGGGCACATATGAGGAGGAAAGAATGACGGGCACTGATGGGGTGGACAGACTAGTGGGCACTAATGAGATGGACAGAATGGCGTAGGACACTGATGGTGGGGGACAGAATTATTGGCACAGTTGAGCAGGACAGAATGGCAGGCACTGATGAGGAGGAAAGGATGGCGGGTAAAGATGAGGAGGAAAGAGTGGGGGATGCAGAAGAGGACAGAATGGTGGGTACAGATGAGGAGGCAATATGATAGTTGCATATATGATAGTTGCAAGGCAGGATATAGGTGCAAGGCAGGAGCAGTATCAGGCAGGGATTAGGTTCAGGATCAAACAGCAAGCATGTATCTAGCAGGCAGGCAAAACAGTGAAGCCCCAGGAAATAGTAGAAGAGGAAGCTGGAAGACACCTGCTGCGGACACTGGAACTCAAACCCTCCACCCAGGGAACCACAGTGCCACCAACAGGTGATCTAGGTCCTGACAGAAGGACAGTATGGTGGGCACTGATGAGCAGGACTAAATAATAAGCACAGATGAGATGGAGAAAATGATAAGCACTGATGAGATGGACAGAATTGAGGGCATTGATGAGGACAGAATGGTGGGCACTAATGAAATGGGCAGAATGATGGGAACTGATGAGGAAGACAGAATGGTGGGCACTGATGGGGAGGGCAGAATAATGGGCACTGATGAGATGGACAGAATGGCAGTCATATATGAGGAGGACAGAATGATGGGCACTGAAGTGATGGACATCATGATGGGCACTGATGAGGTGGACAAATGGTGGGCACAGAAGAGAAGGACAGAAATTTGGGTGCTGATGAGATGAACAGAATGATGGGCACTAATAAGATGGAAAGAATGATGGGCACTGATGAGGAGGATATAGGGCACTGATGAGATGGACCAAATGGGAGGGGGAGCAAGCTAATGGCGGGCACATGTGAGGTGAAGCTAATGACAGGGGACAGATTAGGGGGAAATGAATGGCAGGGAGACTGATGAGGGGGATACTGATGGCTGGGGACAGATAAGGAGTACAATGATCAATAGGGGACAGGTGAGCAGGAAACTGATGGTGGGGAATATATGCGAATGACACTGATGAGGAGGTATCCGATGAGGGGTCTCTAATGTGAGGAGATCACTGATGAGGCCGTCTCTGATGAAGGGGACACTGAGAAGCGGGTGCATAGAAATGCATGGTGTTCCCCCTTTATATCTATAGCAGAACCGAAACCTGGAATAGGGTCCGATATAAATATCAAGGGTAAACCTGTGGCTAAAATTTTAAAATAAAAGTGCTTGAGGTTTCTGCTCTTGGTATCTATAACAGAACCTCATCAAGGAATGTCCTCATCCTGCTGAACCTCAAAAGATAACAAAAACAAAACCTGGTGTTTTCGGTGACCTTATTTGATTACTAATATAAAAAATGTGTATAACACCTCCTGGATGCTAGCCAGCATATAGGGTTAGACACATAAGCAGCGCTAATAAATACTATGTTCTTCAAGGAAATATAAAGAAACATAAATTAGGTGAGTCCATGGATAGACACAGTCCAAAAAGAAAAGGGCAATAGTTCACCATGAAGTGTAGCCAGCTCATGCACCTTCACCGCACCACGTGCCCAATCCCTTAGGTATTGCTCACTCACCAGAAATATATATATACTGTGCCTTTAATCCACCAACTCAGCCAGCAAGCTCCCAATCCACTATATATATTGGACAACCGCTTATATTGGACAACCGCTGCTGCGGATCAGCTCAATGAGGTATTCCAATTATACACCTGTGCCTCCAAATCCTCCAACAGATAGTAAGCACCCAATCTTCAATGAACGCTGATCCACCACCAATAGAGGTCAGCTCAGTCAAGGATGTTATGGCGTGGAGAGAAATAATATAAGCTTCATAGGGCAATATGTTTACAATAAAGATGCTTTATTATACCCCATTCTCCCCTAAATACACACTCACATTAAAATAGCATTAAGAGCAGCATATAATCAGCACAGCAAAGACATACACATACGCCGGCTCGGCCGCTGGAGGCTCACCGTCCCACTCGTCAGCATCCAGCAGCTTCCGAAGTGGTTCGTGGCAGCCGCTCAATCGTCCGGTTGTCAGGGTGACAGCGTGTCCACGCTCTTACGCGTTTCGTCATCAAAAGACTTCTATGGAGGGCTGACCTGCAGCGGCGGTTGTCCAATATTTATAGTGGATTAGGAGCTTGCTGGCAGGGTTGGTGGATTAAAGGCACAGTATATATACATTTCTGGTGAGTGAGCAATACCTAAGGGATTGGGCACGTGGTGCAGTGAAGGCACGTGAGCTGGCTACACTTTGTGGTGAACTATTGCCCTTTTCTTTTTGGATTGTGCCTATCTATGGACTCACCTAATTTATGTTTCTTTATATTTCCTTTAGGAACATAGTATTTATTAGCGCTGCTTATGTGCCTAACCCTATACGCTGACTAGCATCCAGGAGGTGTTATACACATTTTTTATATTATGTTTTTTATTTCTTATGAGGCAGCAGCTTCACCGTAAATGGTATATGCATCATTGATTGTGTATTAATATTGTTTATTTACACATAATTTGTTCCTAAGCGCTGGGTGATTGATATATTTGTGTTCAGTTATTTTCAGTTTTGTTTACTTATTTGATTACTGATGTCAAATGGCCCTTTTATTAAAATTTTATATAAGGGGCAATGTACTACCTGGGCAGAGTAGTGGGAACAAAGTTAACACTTTTTTTTTTTTTTATTGGTGTTCTTTTTTTATTGTACTCCAATAAAATAATGTTTATAGTATCACATTTTTAGATATCCTTTACACAGATGAATATACTGAGACAACTGATTCCTGTGGTATAAATCTGCTAATTATTGCAGTAGGAATCACATTTGCTTGTGACCAGCTTCTATCTGCACATAAATACACATGGGGGAGATTAAAGCCTAGTACACACGCAACGATTATCGGCCGACCGATCATCCGTCTTTTGTCCAGAGTGGTGTTTTGTTGGTTGGAATGTGCCTAGACTGCACACAAATTTTCTCGCCAGACAAAATTCTACTTCAGAAGTGATGTCATGTGTTGGTTTGCTTTCTTTGTGTTCTTTCTTCTCTGAGCATTCCCAGACTTGCTCATTAGATTTTTCCCTGTCGAAATCTGTACTGACTGCACGAAAATCGGCCATGTTTTGACGGCGGACAACAATTTTATAGCCTGCACACCAGATTTTTTTCTGCCGAAAAGTCGGAGTCGGTTGTCGGAAGCATCATACTAACAAGCCAAAAATCAGCAGATTGGTCGTTGGACAAAAATTCCCTGCCGATTTTCGACGCGTGTGTACGAGGCTTTACTAAAACTGGAGCACTCAGAATCTGGTGCAGCTGTGCATGGTAGCCAATCACCTTATAACATTAGCTTGTTCAATTAAGCTTTCACAATAAAATGTGGAAGCTGATTTCTATGCAGAGCTGCACCAGATTATGCACGCTCCAGTGTTAGTAAATCCCCCCTCATAGTGCGTATGGTGCTATTATTAATATTGTACATAGGGGTCTGGTTTGGACTTCTATGGTAGAGCACATCTTGAAATTGCAGTGCCCAAACAAAAAAAAAATAAAGTAAATAATACATAAAATTATTGCACAAGGTGTAACAAGCAATGATGGCAAAAAAAGACTTTGATTTTCGTCATACAAATATTTTTATTCATAAGCATAGGTGCCAAAAATGTTCAAGAAGGACTACATGAAGAACTAACATTTGATAATATGTGCACATTATAATGTTGCAAATAATAGGCACATCAGTGCTGCCAGGTAACTCTGCCCATAGGGGGCATGACGTAGCCAGCCATACGATCTGTGATCAGCAGCACACTTCTTGGACCTCTAGCCATGGTCCATTGTGTTTGTTCCAATCTGTGGTGAACCCCATCTTCCATGTTGCAGCCATCTTTATCATGCACATACTTATGCAGCACACAAGTTGACATTACAACAGAAACTGCATTCTCTAAATTTAACTGCATAGCTGAATGTAATATTCTCCATTTATTAGTGAGGATGCCAATTGTGCATTCCACCATTCTATATACACTGCTTAACCTGTATTTGAAAACTCTTTTCTTTTGGCTTAGGCCTCTCTGTGAATATGGATGCATTAAATGCTTACCAATTCCAAACGCTACATCTTCCACAAATACGTAAGGATAGGCTGGCTTATTTGTCCCAGGCAAAGGTGTATCTTGTGAAAGATGGAGATGGTTGTTCTTTAAAGATGTGTTCCAGCTGGGGAAAAAAATTAAAAGTCAGCAGCTACAAGTACTGTAGCTGCTAACTTTTAATATATAGACACACACCTGTCCAGGGAGCCCGCAATGTCAACAACCCAGCTGATGTCAGCACCCCAGCCGATTTTCAGGTGCTGCCTTCGCCATTCATTCTAAGGGAAACCAGCAATGAAGCCTTTAGGCTTCACAGCCAGTTCCCTACTGCACATGGGCGAAGCGCGCTGCATATTTTAATTGGCTCAGTGATGGGGGAAGGAGAAGGGGGAGGATGAAACTTATGAGTGACTGCGCTGTGGCACTGTCCCCCAGAAAAGTCAAAAACAGGTACCCATTCCCCCCCTCCCCCCTTAAAGGTGCCAAATGTGGCACCAGATGGAGGAAGGAAACGGATGAGCAGAAGTTCCACTTTTGGGTGGAAATCCACTTTAAGCATTGACCAGAATGTTGGAATATGTTGCTACCATATGATCCACCAGACCACCACCAATGATTGTAAACTTGTAATCAGCCTCCACTGCAGCCAGTAATACTACAGAGAAATATTTTTTATAATGAAAGTACTTGCTTCCATTGCATGGTGGCATCATAATCTGATTGTGCTTTCCATTATTTGCCCTTGCACAGTCTGGGAAGTTTGTTTGTTGCCAAAAAAGGACAGCTATCTCCTGCCACTTGGCTTTGGTTGGTGTTGGCATTGCAATGCTCTGTACTTGTGTCCATATGTTCTTGCATGTGGACATACCTATGTAGTGTATGGTTGACTTGCCAAGATGAAAAGCAAAATGCAGTGATGAAAATTACTATAAGTTAAGAACCCAAAAAAAAGAAAAAAACTACCAACAATTCTGTTCTATTATGTTTTTTTTTTAATGACAATAAATACACTGAAAACCAAGTGGAGCAGTATCAAGGACAGTTATCGCAAAGAGCTGCAACTCCAACTTAGAGGAGCAAGAAATGGTACAGGAGCCAGTAGGCGTATACCCTTTTTTAGGCATTTTATTCTTCCTAATTTCCATAGACCTCATCTGGAGATGCACAAGTAATGCAATTGATTTTTGATAATTATGTTTAACTCTGTTTTCAGAACAGAAGGACACTTTGATGGTGATGAAGTGGAAGAGAAGGGTTGCCAACCACTGTTACCTAAAGAAGATTTTTCCACTTTTGAAAAGAATGTGACAGTCCTGCAGTTGCTAGCATGTCCTCTGTTAGCATTGCAGATACTACTTTAGAGCAGGAGGAGCAACCTGCACCAACCCTTCCAACATACATTTTTTGTCACACCCCTGGCGCATCCAGACAATGTCTAAAACAGTGTTTTAATACCTTTTTTCAGTCAAGGCACCCTTTAGAATCGAGCACAAATCCTGGGCACACCAGTCACACCAGAAGGTGCATCCGAGCACACATACTTTACGTACATTCCCACATGACACATTTTTCAAATGAGCTGCTCTATGCATGTGAATCACCCATTTAGGGTGTCATCAGGAATTTATTGACACCTGAAGCAGATCTCACCGCTAATGTGTATTGAATTAACCAAATTCCAGTTTGAAAAGGCACTTATGCCTAGGGTAACAGTACATACCTGATCCCCTGCTTCCACAGGCTCCCCTGAGTTATAGTGACTGTCCACCACTGCCTCTTTTCTCTGCTGCTCTGTCAGTCTACGAGCACTGGCACGTCATTGCATACAATAAACTGTTAATAGCCCTGCATTGTACACGAGGACATTGAAGAACCCCCACAGACTGGAGCATTAGAAAGAATATTTGAGTGCCATCTGTAAACCAGAGCAGAGTATAAATTATTTAAAATGCAGCTTACTGGTGGTACCTTATTCATAAACAGTTTCACAAATGTACAGGTCTCTGCACCAAAGTGAAGCCTTACATTATAATTTCAAATTCCAAATAATTCCAATTCTTATTTGTTAGTTTTGAAAATCTCCTGGAAGTACTGAGACCACACCTTGAACTACAGGACACAGCTGTAGCAGGTTTTCTAGGTCTTGAGCCTAAGGTGGGTCTGCCATTGTTACCGGTAACACTCTCAGCACGTTTGAGCTTTAAAACCAGGTGTGTAAAGGCTGTTGTTGGCCTGGAAAACGCTTTTTCAGAGATTCCTCTTCACTTACTCTCCTGGCTCCCATACTCCGCGACTAGGGAGGATCTGAGGAGCCATCCTCTGGTCAGTCCACCATTTAAATTACACTGTGCTTGGCGCAAATCTAGGAAAATCAATCTAGCGTCTGGCCCTATGACTACGCTTCGTATGAATCCAGCTTTCGAGCTGGGCATGTCCAGCTCATTTCTTCAAGATATTTGGCCGCATGACAACGTGCTGGCCAAACACTTTTTCCACAGAGGCTCCCCACTGTCTTGGGAGGCTCTCAACCAGAATCTTCAACCCCACTCCATCCCTTTGTGGACGTTTTTCAGATCCGTCACTTTCTCACCAACCGGCGGCCCATGCTTGAGTGGACGAGGCCCCCGACTGGGATTGAGGCCCTCTGCAAGAGGGGTGGACCCCAGAGACATGTAAACTGTACCGTATTTTGCTGTCCTCCTCTCCCATCTCGTCCTCCTCTTTCGTGCAAGCCTGGTCTAGAGAACTGGACCTTTCCCTTACGGACGAGGAGTGGTCTTCTATATGCCGCATTATCCAGGGAGCTTCGGTAAGTGTCGCGATTCAGGAAAACGGTTACAAAGTCCTTGGGAGATGGTATCAGACACCTGATCGGATACACAAATTCTGCCCGACGGTCCCGAATAGTTGTTGGAGATGCGAAAAAGACCTAGGCACAATGCTCCACATCTGGTGGTCGTGCTCTGCACTTCAGCCTTTTTGGATTTATTCCAAATGCTTTTCTTTTGCCTTCTGTACCTTGTATCCATTGCCTTTCAATAAAAAACTTTTATGGAAAAAAAAAAAAAAAAAACAGGTGTGAGAACTGAGACAAGTACCAGTCTGGCATCTTTAGTTTGTTTGTTTTATTGTATTTAGGGGATGGGAGAAGGGAATCAGTGGGATACTCCTCTGGCTCAACTAGGTACAATTTTGGGACTCTTCTAGAACAATGCCTGTTAGCATTGTCTTGACACCAGCCGACGCTAGCCAACGCTTCCTGGTGCTTAAATATACTGTATCACTGAAAACTGTGCTGGAACCTCAACTTTAATTCAGAAGATCCAGGACTGTAGAATACTTAACTTCTGACACTGCTTTGCTCAAAAGTCACTGAACAGCTCCCTCCAGCCCTGTAATAGCTTGAGGTAGCTCTTTGTAAATTCCTGTGTTGCTGCAACACACTCCACACTGTACACTGACTCTTCAGGGCCCAAACTGAAGGCACCCCCTTTAACACTTTTAGGGTCCTCAACCTAGGTACCCCCTCTAACACTTCAGGGTCCTCCGAGCGGGCACCCCCTTTACAGCTAGCTGACTCTTGGATCCCAGAACCTTCTCCGGACTGGTCCTCTCTGACACTAGGTAGACCCCCAGGGGCAATACACAGTACTCACGACCTTTGTAGGCTTTCCTGGAACTGAACCTCTTTCTCTCCACTGGTTCTCGGTACACCAGATCCCCTTCAGCTCAACTCAGCACCCTCTGGATTCTCAGGCAGCACCCAGAGACATCCACTTCCTCTGACAGGAGGAGAGACAGCTGTACTCCCGCCAAAGACACTGAGTCATGCACTTCCCTCAAACTTATACCCACTCCCAGAATCCTGTGCGGCAGAATCTTATTAAAATAATGTGCACTCACATTTTTTGGTGTCTCTCCTGACACCAATAAACAAGCATAAGAACAAATCACAAGCCGTGTTTCTTCTGACTCTACAAACACCCCTCGCAGATACACATCCAACTGAGACTGATGATAGCACATCAATGCACCAACCCTACATACGTTTTGTCATTTGACGTCTTTTTAGGGAAGGAGATGTATTGTTGATACATTTTTTATTTTACGTAATTTTTGAAGTATAATATTATTCACAGAGCTGTCACTTCACAAACAGACTATTTTAAGTTGGGTTAATTTAAGCAGTGTAGCAGCAGGGCAATAGTTAATAATTAGGTTTTAGGCGCTGTTCTAGCTCCCCATTTGTTGCATTCTTCAATATCCTCCATGTCCCTGGGTTGATCCCCATCACTGGCATCCCTAGTGAGCTCACCTTCCTTACTAGCAGACACAGGCGACAGGTGGAGCAGCACCCGCTGGCTTCTCTAGTACAGTCCCCAACACACTCTGAGAATGGAACAGACACAGGCAGGATTGGCTCTCTGATAACTGTCTTCCTTCCCTGACCACAGGTGTAACCCCTAGTCGTGAGTCCCTGCATGCAGTGTTACAGTGTTCCTAAATGACAGTCAGCCCCACTCTGCTAGCAGCAGTAGTGTAAAGTCAGCCAGTGTCTGCTCATCAGTTCTGTATGCACAGGGATCTCCAGCCCAGATGCTTGGCAGCTAGTTGATTCCTCTGGACTGCATTAAAGTCTCTCTGGTAAATCATGTCCCACAAGCTCCCTCTGGTGGATGGAAGCAGAATAACACTAATTAGCTCAGTATAGAGGTCCTGTGTGGACACATAGAGCAGCAGTGACTGCACAGTGTCTCTGTATCTGTTCCTTCCTTGCCAGCTCAACACTGGGCTACATTATAGGAACCTCATATCAGTGGCACACAGTGGATTTCTAAAATGTCATGAGGAGTGGTGGTCAACTTTACGATGCTCCTATTGATGTTTAATGAACATACCTTGGTTCGAGTCACGGGAGGTTTGCCAAACATAATCCTAATCCGAACTGCAATGGCGTTAAAGAACACCAAACCTTTAAAATCTATTCTGGCCATTTTCAAGGGTAATAAGCAAGGGATTGTCAAACAAAGGCCCTGGGAGATAACAACCAATGCAAAAAAAAACATTCAAAATATTCCAATGCAGGCGAGCAACTCTTTTAAGAATGCTTAAATGACAACATTGAACATGCTAAACGCCATTAAATAACATTCTTGGGGGTGTACTAAACCTGCCTGTAAAGTGACACAACTGCACAATGTATTAAATGTACTAGAGCAAGCAAAATTTACAAAGAAAAAAAAAAAATCCATTTAGAGTAGTATTAAACCCAAAAAGCAACCATTTTTTATTTTGCAGCTTACCAAATTTAACTGTGATGGCTGTATTAGTTTCCCTCTAGGCTTTCTTTCTTTTTTTTTTTTTTCCAAACCACTTTCTTTCTTCTATTTTCATCTGATGATCCAACCAGCAAGTCTGTTGTTTTCCAAAATCCCAAACTTTCTAGCACAATGTATCAGTTTACATGGATGAAAAAAAAAACACTTAAAGAGGTTGTAAACTCCGTAAACATTTTTTTTTTTTTTTACAAGTTACAAGCTGAAAGATAAACACATAATGAGCTAGTATGCATCGAATACTAGCTCATTATGAAATACTTACCTTAGAACGAGCCCCCGTCGTGCCATCAGCTCACCTCTATGACGGGCGACATGTCCAGTCGCCGTCTTCCAGGATTGCGGCATCCGGCCATCTGATTGCCCGGAGCCGCGGTGACGTCACTCCCGCGCACGCTCGCGGGAGCCGACAGTCACGGCACGGGTCTCTGAAGAAACGGCACCATTGCTGTGGCAAGCAGCCTGCTTCTCAGAAAGTTCGCTTCTTCACTCGCAGGTCTTCCAATCTTCTATGGATTACTAAACACTCTCTTCTGGCCTCACTGACCCCTGTACATCTGGAACACTAGTTTCCATTTCTTTTCCTTGGACACCGCTTTCACTCCACATTGTACTTCAAAAAATGTGGGAGTCCTGAGCATACCACACCACCTGGCATAGTTCCCGGGGTAACCTGGGCTCCCTTGCTCAGTTGTGGACCCAACACATTGCAGTGTTCCTGATCGACCCAGATTTCGTACAGTGAGTACTAACCTTGTGTACAATTTCTCTTAACAGGTTCTCAGCTCATTTTGTGTTGGAACTTTGTACTTTATGTTCTTTCTTCTCTACGTTGAATTTTTCATCATGACAGTGTTTTCTCTATGAAGTGGACTCTCTCCACACACGCAAGTACTGTACTTTGACATACATATCTGGCGAGCTCTACAGTAGGCTCTTGATAAAGGCATACGACTGTATGGTTCAATGTCTTTTCCTCCCTTGTCTCGGAAATGCTGTTACCAATGGGCCGCCCTTACACCGGGGCTTACTGTTATTCATGCTTCAATGGTAACACCTTCACTTTTATTTTGAGCTTCATACCATACAGTTATTTTGGGTATTTTTTGTGTACAGTTATATTAAGCTTAGTTTCCATATTGCTAGGATTTGCACATACTGTAGCTGCTACCAGCTCAAAGGCCTACGTGCGGGGGCCTGCGAACTACGCCCATGCCCCCCCTCCCTTCTTTTTCTTTCTTGCTCAAAATCTCCGATGGTTTTCAGTAGGGCTGGGGGTGGTGAGCTAGGCCTCACTAATTATTTTGACTTGATTGGTTATATAAAACTGATCTGTTACATTTATTCCATTTAATATGGGGGAATTCCTAGCTGCATTAGGAATGTTTGTTTGTTTTTCCACTGAGAAATGGTGCCATCCTCTCCCCACTTCTTCCTCTCCCCCACCTTAATTCCTTCCTCCGTTCCTTACGTTTGATTGTTCTACCCTATTGCTTTCATTTCTACCCTATGGGATGGGTCATGCTATGGTTCATTTTAAGTTACTTTATGATCTTATTTGTACATTACTTACCTCTGCACTCTCCAAGCAACCTTTGAGGTTGTTTTATCTGTTTTCTATTTTTTTTGTATTTCACTTTAGGGGATGAGTGTTTTTTTTTTCTACAATACTTTTTCATGGAGACCCTCCGTCCAAGAGAGGTCATGCCATCCAATCCCCATTGGCTACAGAGACCCTGCAGGTGTGCAGCATCCTCTATGAGACCAATGGTGACTTCAACACCATCAGGCATTGAGCACCTGCAGAGCAACATGGACTCCAGCTATAGATATAGCGCGCCTGCAAGAAATGCATTTCATGACTGTCCACCCTGCAATATTTTGATGCTCGGTATCGTCAAATCTACCATGCCACTGCCTCAACTAAGAAATGTGAGATTCACATTGCGTTCCATAATAGAGTCCCATTTGTATGTCATAAGACTGTAGCGGATCTGCAAGGTCGGTACATACTTCTCCAGGGTTCTGGGATGGACATGGAGGTGACTGTATGCTCTCATTATGACTCTAATGAACGTCAGACTCCCTTCCTATTGCATCTCTTTAATTGAGTGTGCATACACACCAATAGCATGCTGTTGCCCTGTGGGGACTCCAATCGCGTACTTCATCCGAAATTGGATCACTCTATTTCTTCCTATGGACTGAATTATTATTATTCTATCACTTTAAATCACTGTTTGTTTAAATGCTGTAACTTAACACTGCAACTTATTTCATATGTAAGTGACATAATTGCCACATACAATATTTTACATTTTTTGATTATTTGTCACCTTTATCACCATTTTTAGCGCTGCAACCTTATTTTACATGTTATTTTTGGTGTTTGTATATTCACACTGTTTGCTGACTTTTTAAGGTGCTGACTTTATTTTATTATTTTATGTTTAAACCGCATACTCCACCATTTAGTCTCAAAAGACCAAGTGGGTTTTGTATCCTTATGGCAAGCTGCTAACAACGTTCGTCACACACTCCTCCTCACTCACTTGCAAGTCACTGATTTCAGCCATTCATGTTGCCATCGCTGGATATCCGAAAAGAGTTAAATACACTCTCATGGACATATCTCAAAGCAGCCCTGTGCCGTAGACACCGCTGGATGCCTGGACAGGTAAGTCCCCCTAATATTCAAAGTCAGCAGCTACCTTATTTGTAGCTGCTGACTTTAAATATTTTTGGGGGGAGCCTGGAGTTACTCTTTAGGTAATGTCTAGGTGGTGCTATAACCTAGCGATTATTGCGAAGTATCTCTCCACTTACCCTGCTAAAACGGGCAAACATTAGATTCTTATTCAAACAATGCTTACAGATAAAGGTGATATATATTAATAAAATGTAGTATAGTAAAGCAAGCTTTCGCGCTTAAATAACCAAAAATAGTGAATCGACTAATAAATGTAAAAGAAAATCACACATCTCAATATCCATCAAAATAAACAAATGCTGAGGCTGAATAAATGTAAAATAATAAAAATAGTGAATATCTAACCCAACTAGCCGCGCATAACATATACCCACTATATGCATAAAATCAAACAAATAAGTGAATGAAAAGTGAGTAAATAAGTGAGCATAAATCTACACACAGTCATTCAAAATAATGTGACATAATAATACATAGAAATTAGTGCACATAAATAGCCAAATTAGCAAAAAGTCCAAATTCAGTGAACTGTGCTCCAAAATAAATTCAAGTGTTGATAAATAATGATGATTAGTGATCAAATGATACAAGTTCCGTGCTGAATAAAGGGTCACCAAGGAATCCACCACCTCTGTGATCTCACACCCCTCAGCTAGGCAACTCACCCCACTATATTGCCCACCATCCTCATGGTTAGGGCCAAATGCACAATATTACAGTCATTGCAATTAGGGTAATCCACCTCAGGTTAATCCTTCAGGTCGACCTCTCCTCTCCAAAAGGAATATGTAAAGGAAAGAAAAGCCCCACTAGTGTAGTACCGTTTAAAACTTTTTATTACAGTAAAACCTGATGCAATTGCACGTACATAATATATAGACTTGTGCGTGTTACAAGAAAATTGGGTCTGGGGTGATTTCACCGGTCCCTGCCAACTCCACGATGGTGTATCGGACATCCGAGAATCACCGCCGCTCACTCGATCCCTTTTTCCGGTATGGGCATACTGGAAGTAGTGAATTTATCTTTCCGTCGATCCTGATCAGTCTCCCAGTTCCTACCACTGAAAAACACCCCCACAGCATGATACTGCCAACACCATGCTTCTCTGTAGGGATGGTATTGTTCAGGGGATGAGCGGTGTCTGTTTTCCTCCAGACATGATGCTTGCCATTCAGGCCAAAGAGTTCAATCTTTGTTTCATCAGACCAGAGAATTATGTTTCTCATGGTCTGAGAGTCCTTCAGGTGCTTTTTGGCAAACTCCAGGCAAGCTGTCATGTGCCTTTTACTGAGGAGTGGCTTCGGTCTGGCCACTCTACCATACAGACCTGACTGGTGGAGGGCTGCAGAGAAACGCTGGAGCTATGTCAGAGTGCCTATTGGGTTCTTGGTCACCTCCCTGACTAAGGCCCTTCTCCCCTATTGCTCAGTTTGTCTGGGTGGCCCGCTCTAGAAAGAGTCCTGGTGGTTCCAAACTTCTTTTATTTACAGATGATGGAGGCCACTGGGCTCATTAGGACCTTCAATGCTGCAGAAATGTTTCTGTATCCTTCCCCAGATCTGTGCCTCAATACAATCCTGTCTTGGAGGTCTACAGACGATTCCTTGGACTTCATGGCTTGGTTTGTCCTCTGACATGCACTGTTAACTGTGGGACCTTGTATAGACAGGTGTGTGCCTTTCCAAATCATGTCCAATCAACTGAATTTACCACAGGTGGACTCCAATCAAGTTGTAGAAACATCTCAAGGATGATCAGTGGAAACTGGATGGACCTGAGCTCACTTATGAGTATCATGGCAAAGGCTGTGAATGCTTATGTACATGTGAATTTTTTTTCGTTTTTTTTTTAATTTATTTTTTATAAATTTGCAAAAATTTCAAACAAACTTCTTTCACATTGTCATTATGGGGTATTGTTTATAGAATTTTGAGTAAACTTACAAATTTTTGGAATAAAGCTGTAACATGTGGAAAAAGTGAAGCGCTGTGAATACTTTCCGGATGCCCTGTATATGTAGTGATGTGCTTTAGCATTGTGAGTAATCTGCACTTCCATTCATTTAGATTATAAGAATGAATACACAAGTCAGTTTTATGTGTTTGTTCAGGTATTTAACCTATATTGGGCTAAGTCACACAGGATGGACAGGTCTGGTCTTTGTAAAAGTGTCAAACAATGTCAAACTGTCTGTAGTCATGCTATAATGTTCTTTTTGGACAGCAAAAATGTTTAACTGGCACACCTGCCATAAAGGCTATATTAGTGTAATCTATTTGTGACTGTAGAGCAGTGCCGTATTTTGGCCTAGGCCAACAAGGCCCAGGCCTAGGGCGGCACTTTGTGGGGGGCGGCACCCGCATGAAAAAAAAAAACCCCGACCCATCCTCTAAATCCCGGCTCTGCTGCGTCTGCCTTCCGCGGCCACCTCCTGCACACATACAGTCCCTGGCTTTCAGTGGCACTTGGTATCGGTATATCGGCAGTACTTGGAAGAGACGGACTGACCATTCAGGCCAGTAGGGGGCCCCATCATGACGAGCAGCTGAGGTGGGATAGTGATAGATCCTCCTCCTCTGGTCAGTGTACATCCAGGGGCTCTCCCTAACCTGCACTGATAGCTCAGGCTCGGTGAGTGGGACAATGGGAAGTATCGGCTCTCCTTCCCTCTGCTGAGTGCTGACAGCCAGAGAAAGCAGTCCTGACCAATCGCAGCCACCTTTATCCAACCACCTGTGACATGAGCAGTTGATAGTAGAGGAGCTCAGGGGGAGAGGAGTGAGCAGGCACACACATTATACGAGTAATGGTCTTCCTCCTGATTCAGGACTTACAGGTGAGGCTCTCTTAGGTTCCTTTCACACTATCCGTCCGTCGGACGGATTCCGTTTTTCTCAGCGGGGGATCGAGCCGCCGATCCCCCGCTGACCAGGAGGATGACAGCTGTGTCTCCGAGCTGTGTGCGGAGACACATTTGTCAGGTCCCTATGCATATCTATGGGGGAAATCGGATGGGAACGGACTGTCGGTCCGTTCTCATCCGATCCCATCAGATCGGGTGTCAGCGGACATGTCTCTGACATCCGATCACCCATAGAGATGCATGGGGGGACCGTTCAGATCCGCCAAAAAAACGGACAGGCGGATCTGAACGGTCCGTCTGTGTGAAAGGGGCCTAACTCTGTATGACTCCTGCTACAGCAGAAACTTTCCCCTCCAACTTTACATCCCCTCTCTCCGTGTGCTGCAACTATCTATATCTTCCCATTAAGAAGAGACAATCACACCCATCCCCCCCCCTCTTCACCTTCTCCTGTTTGTTTGCTCTCCCCTCACATCCTGCACCCTCCTGTCTAAGATCTGACCATTGCCATCACTGACTGTCTGCCTGACACCCTTTCTATCCCAGATTACTTCTTATCTCTTCGAACTGTTCAGCAGCTCAGTTAATTATCTGCAGGGCCGGACTGGGAATACAATTCAGCCCTGCAAAAAATTTCATATCAGCCCCATAGCATTATTATACCAGGCCAACCGCATAATGCCATTATTTTCTTGTTAAAAATAGGGAAAACATGAGTTTTAAAGCACATTTGAAGAGTGTATTATATATATATATATATATATATATATATATGACAGATATAAAAGCAAATAGGACTTTATATATATAAGAGCAATCTCCTTTCCAGGCTCTCTCTCAGAGACTGCAGACACGATAAAAGACAAGAGATGGTCAGAGGCTGCGGACAAGTTACAGGAGATGGTCAGAGGTTGCGCACATGGTACAGGAGATGCCCTGAGCTGCGCACATGGTACAGGAGATGCAGGGGCTGCGCACATGGTACAGGAGAGGTCATCGGCTGTGAACATGGTACAGGAGATGTCATGGGCTGCGGACATGGTACAGGAGAGGTCATCGGCTGTGGACATGGTACAGGAGATGTCATGGGCTGCGCACATGATACAGGAGATGTCATGGGCTTCAGACATGGTACAGGAGATGCAGGGGCTGCGCACATGGTACAGGAGAGGTCATCGGCTATGGACATGGTACAGGAGATGTCATGGGCTGGAGACATGGTACAGGAGATGTCATGGGCTTCAGACATGGTACAGGAGATGCAGGGGCTGCGCACATGGTACAGGAGATGCAGGGGCTGCGCACATGGTACAGGAAATGCAGGGGCTGCGCACATGGTACAGGAGATGCAGGGGCTGCGCACATGGTACAGGAGAGGTCATCGGCTGTGGACATGGTACAGGAGAGGTCATCGGCTGTGGACATGGTACAGGAGATGTCATGGGCTGCGGACATGGTACAGGAGATGTCATGGGCTGCGGACATGGTACAGGAGATGTCATGGGCTGCAGACATGGTACAGGAGATGTCATGGGCTCTAGACATGGTACAGGAGATGCAGGGGCTGCGCACATGGTACAGGAGATGCAGGGCCTGCACACATGGTACAGGAGATGCAGGGGCTGCGCACATGGTACAGGAGATGCAAGGGCTGCGCACATGGTACAGGAGAGGTCATCGGCTGTGGACATGGTACAGGAGATGTCATGGGCTGCTGACATGGTACAGGAGATGTCATGGGCTGCAGACATGGTACAGGAGATGTCATGGGCTTCAGACATGGAACAGGAGATGCAGGGGCTGCGCACATGGTACAGGAGATGCAGGGGCTGTGCACATGGTACAGGAAATGCAGGGGCTGCGCACATGGTACAGGAGATGCAGGGGCTGCACACATGGTACAGGAGATGCAGGGGCTGCGCACATGGTACAGGAGATGCAAGGGCTGCGCACATGGTACAGGAGATGTCATGGGCTGCGGACATGGTACAGGAGATGTCATGGGCTTCAGACATGGTACAGGAGATGCAGGGGCTGCGCACATGGTACAGGAGATGCAGGGGCTGCGCACATGGTACAGGAGATGCAGGGGCTGCGCACATGGTACAGGAGATGCAGGGGCTGCGCACATGGTACAGGAGATGCAGGGGCTGCGCACATGGTACAGGAGATGCAAGGGCTGCGCACATGGTACAGGAGAGGTCATCGGCTGTGGACATGGTACAGGAGATGTCATGGGCTGCGGACATGGTACAGGAGATGTCATGGGCTTCAGACATGGTACAGGAGATACAGGGGCTGCGCACATGGTACAGGAGATGCAGGGGCTGCGCACATGGTACAGGAGATGCAGGGGCTGCGCACATGGTACAGGAGATGTAGGGGCTGCGCACATGGTACAGGAGATGCAGGGGCTGCGCACATGGTACAGGAGAGGTCATCGGCTGTGGACATGGTACAGGAGAGGTCATCGGCTGTGGACATGGTACAGGAGATGTCATGGGCTGCGGACATGGTACAGGAGATGTCATGGGCTGCGGACATGGTACAGGAGATGTCATGGGCTGCAGACATGGTACAGGAGATGTCATGGGCTTCAGACATGGTACAGGAGATGCAGGGGCTGCGCACATGGTACAGGAGATGCAGGGCCTGCACACATGGTACAGGAGATGCAGGGGCTGCGCACATGGTATAGGAGATGCAAGGGCTGCGCACATGGTACAGGAGAGGTCATCGGCTGTGGACATGGTACAGGAGATGTCATGGGCTGCGGACATGGTACAGGAGATGTCATGGGCTGAAGACATGGTACAGGAGATGTCATGGGCTTCAGACATGGTACAGGAGATGCAGGGGCTGCGCACATGGTACAGGAGATGCAGGGGCTGCGCACATGGTACAGGAAATGCAGGGGCTGCGCACATGGTACAGGAGATGCAGGGGCTGCACACATGGTACAGGAGATGCAGGGGCTGCGCACATGGTACAGGAGATGCAAGGGCTGCGCACATGGTACAGGAGAGGTCATCGGCTGTGGACATGGTACAGGAGATGTCATGGGCTGCGGACATGGTACAGGAGATGTCATGGGCTTCAGACATGGTACAGGAGATACAGGGGCTGCGCACATGGTACAGGAGATGCAGGGGCTGCGCACATGGTACAGGAGAGGTCATCGGCTGTGGACATGGTACAGGAGAGGTCATCGGCTGTGGACATGGTACAGGAGATGTCATGGGCTGCGGACATGGTACAGGAGATGTCATGGGCTGCGGACATGGTACAGGAGATGTCATGGGCTGCGGACATGGTACAGGAGATGTCATGGGCTTCAGACATGGTACAGGAGATGCAGGGGCTGCGCACATGGTACAGGAGATGCAGGGCCTGCACACATGGTACAGGAGATGCAGGGGCTGCGCACATGGTACAGGAGATGCAAGGGCTGCGCACAATGTACAGGAGAGGTCATCGGCTGTGGACATGGTACAGGAGATGTCATGGGCTGCGGACATGGTACAGGAGATGTCATGGGCTGCAGACATGGTACAGGAGATGTCATGGGCTTCAGACATGGTACAGGAGATGCAGGGGCTGCGCACATGGTACAGGAGATGCAGGGACTGTGCACATGGTACAGGAAATGCAGGGGCTGCGCACATGGTACAGGAGATGCAGGGGCTGCACACATGGTACAGGAGATGCAGGGGCTGCGCACATGGTACAGGAGATGCAGGGGCTGCGCACATGGAACAGGAGAGGTCATCGGCTGTGGACATGGTACAGGAGAGGTCATCGGCTGTGGACATGGTACAGGAGATGTCATGGGCTGCGCACATGATACAGGAGATGTCATGGGCTTCAGACATGGTACAGGAGATGCAGGGGCTGCGCACATGGTACAGGAGAGGTCATCGGCTATGGACATGGTACAGGAGATGTCATGGGCTGCAGACATGGTACAGGAGATGCAGGGGCTGTGCACATGGTACAGGAGAGGTCATTGGCTGTGGACATGGTACAGGAGATGTCATGGGCTGCAGACATGGTACAGGAGATGTCATGGGCTGCGGACAGGGTACAGGAGATGTCATGGGCTGCGGAGATGGTACAGGAGATGATCAGAGGTTGCGGACATGCTCTAGGAGATGATCAGAGGTTGCGGACATGCTACAGGAGATGATCAGAGGTTGCGGACATTTTACAGGAGATGATCAGAGGTTGCGGACATTGTACAGGCGCCTGAGAAGTAGAGGGGGCAACTAGAACATGTTACACCCTGAATATTGGTGTAACATGTTCTAAAATGTGAGCTTATCATTTAAGCTGATACACATGCACAGTTTTTTTTGTTCAGATTGCTGGCTGGTTCTTACATCCACACAAGTGATGTGGATACAGGAATATTCAGGGGCATTGTGTTCTGACAATGGGGACCCCCCACTGTCAGAATACACAGATTAGTGCTGCAGCCAATTGGCTGCAACCGGCTAATTGAACAAGGTTTTCTGAAATGTTTTCCTTTTTATTTTAAAAAGAGAGACGTGATTGACATACCTGACATGGTACAGGAGATGCAAGGGCTGCGCACATGGTACAGGAGAGGTCATCGGCTGTGGACATGGTACAGGAGATGTCATGGGCTGCGGACATGGTACAGGAGATGTCATGGGCTGCAGACATGGTACAGGAGATGTCATGGGCTTCAGACATGGTACAGGAGATGCAGGGGCTGCGCACATGGTACAGGAGATGCAGGGGCTGTGCAAATGGTACAGGAAATGCAGGGGCTGCGCACATGGTACAGGAGATTGTAAGATTCTGGTACCTTTGGTACCCTTATTGCCCATTTTTTATTGCATATTGCGTCCCACCTTTTCAGTTAGGTGGAACGCATATACCTTTAAGCCACATGACATCATCACTGAGCGCCGCTCTGAGCGGCTATTTCAATCGCCGGCTTTCTCTCACAGGTTGTTCGTTCAAACCGCATGCTTAACAGCCTTGTCTTATGCTGCCGGAGCCTCCAGCTATTCTCTTTACCTGGAACAGACCGGAACCTCGCTACTGATCCCGTATCTTGCTACCGGATCACTCCCTTACTACCGGACCCTTCTACTTACTAACCTCACAAGTGATAAGTACCCCACAGGGGATTCCTTCATAACAAACTTACACTATCTACTTCTGCACATTAAGGACTGTTACTATCTATGCATTACTAATCCTATCATCTACACTGTTACATAGATTGCTAGCTCTTGAGTCTACTACCATCTATCCTTGCACTGGGTTAGTCTCTCCTGTATATGTCATCTGCTGTCCTTACCACCTGTTACTATACATGATTACTAACCTATCTGCATTCTACCTATTACCATCTACCATTCTCCTGAACATTACTATCAAGTGCTTATCATTGCTATCACTGCTCATGCCTGTCCCTTCAGCACATCACCTCTATACTGTCATATACATCTTATCGCTCCAGGAACATCTTATAGAGTGTATGTGTATTTGTATGCTGAAGCAGGCGGGTCCACAGTGATGAGTCTGGAGAGTTGGATCTGGTAATTCAACACATCTCTACATGACTACTGAGTGGAGATTCTACAGCTACAAATCCAGCTCACTATAACAAAAACGCAGGAGCGTTACAGAGATGCAGGGTCTGCACACATGGTACAGGAGATGCAGGGGCTGCGCACATGGTACAGGAGATGCAGGGGCTGCGCACATGGAACAGGAGAGGTCATCGGCTGTGGACATGGTACAGGAGAGGTCATCGGCTGTGGACATGGTACAGGAGATGTCATGGGCTGCGCACATGATACAGGAGATGTCATGGGCTTCAGACATGGTACAGGAGATGCAGGGGCTGCACACATGGTACAGGAGAGGTCATCGGCTATGGACATGGTACAGGAGATGTCATGGGCTGCAGACATGGTACAGGAGATGCAGGGGCTGTGCACATGGTACAGGAGAGGTCATCGGCTGTGGACATGGTACAGGAGATGTCATGGGCTGCAGACATGGTACAGGAGATGTCATGGGCTGCGGACAGGGTACAGGAGATGTCATGGGCTGCGGAGATGGTACAGGAGATGATCAGAGGTTGCGGACATGCTCCAGGAGATGATCAGAGGTTGCTGACATGCTACAGGAGATGATCAGAGGTTGCGGACATGTTACAGGAGATGATCAGAGGTTGCGGACATTGTACAGGCGCCTGAGAAGTAGAGGGGGCAACTAGAACATGTTACACCCTGAATATTGGTGTAACATGTTCTAAAATGTGAACTTATCATTTAAGCTGATACACATGCACAGTTTTTTTTGTTCAGATTGCTGGCTGGTTCTTACATCCACACAAGTGATGTGGATACAGGAATATTCAGGGGCATTGTGTTCTGACAATGGGGACCCCCCACTGTCAGAATACACAGATTAGTGCTGCAGCCAATTGGCTGCAACCGGCTAATTGAAAAAGGTTTTCTGAAATGTTTTCCTTTTTATTTTAAAAAGAGAGACGTGATTGACATACCTATGTGTAAGGTTCTGGCACTCTCAGATCACATCATTTCCGGGTGCTTTCCATCTACCTAGATAGATGAAGCACATATAGGTGTGTTTCCCTTTAAGAGTGCTGACATCATCACTGAGCGCCGGACTGAACAGCTATTTAAATCACCAGCTCTCACTCACATGTGTTCGTTCAACCTGCTTTGTGCCTTGATGCTAACCTGTCTTGAAGCTCTCATGCTTGCAAGCATACCTCGCTGTCGGAACCACTCTGCGCTGATCCCTGTATCCCGCTACCGGATCATCCACTCTTGCCGAACCTCTCCTCTGCTACATTGCTACTAGTGATAAGTACCCCACAGGGGAAACCTCTATAACCTTTATACTAAAGCTTACACTATCTAGCTCTGCATACTAAGGACTATTATTACATCTGCATTATCTAAGATTGCTAGCTCTTGAGCCTACTACCATCTGCTCTTGCACTGGGTTGGTCTCTCCTGTATGTTCACCTGCTATCCTATCATCTACTACCATACATGAGTGCTAACCTATCTGCATCCCACCTGTTACTATCTCATTCTCAAGAACATTCCTCTAAAGTGTCTGTCACCTATCGTCTCTACTCAACCTGTCTCTTCAGCCTATCACCTCTATACTACTATATACATAGATCACTCCAGGAACTTCTTATTGTGTGTGTGTATTTACTTGCTGAATTGAGATCATCCACACATGATGAGTCTTTGGGAGTTGGGATTGGTGTCTCAGCGTTTCTCTACATGACTACTGAAGTGGAATATTTCTGCAGCTGTAAATCCACATCATACATAAAACGCAGGAGCGTTACAGATTGAACGAACCAGATAAAATGGATTCAGCAGAAATGACCACTCAGGTGACACAGTTAACACAACAAGTAACTGCGTTAATACACGCACTTACTGAATTAAAAGAAGACAATCAGGCTCTGACGCAGCAGGTGGCCAGACTGACACAGCCTACTGCTGCTCAACCCCCAGAGCCTCTTGTCCTTCTACCAGACAGGTTTGATGGTTCCCGTTCCTCTTTTCTTTTTTTTCGTATGGATTGTGAGCTTCTATTTATCCTTAAGCCTAGGACCTATCATAATGACTTTATTAAAGTGCATGCTGCCATTAATTTGCTTTCTGGCAAAATGAAAACGTGGGCATACCAGAAACTGCAAGAAAAAAGTCCGATCCTAGACAATTGGGAATCATTTGCAATTGCGATGCACTCCCAGTGTCTCCCCTCCCAAAAATCTACTCCTAAACCTGCTCCAGGTAACCGCAGACCCCGGGTACCTAGGGAAAAAAGAAAACCAAATGAATATGGTGATCCTGCCTGGTCATGGTACAAGCCTGCCTTAAACAGTCAGCCTTGTCACTCTGACACATCTCATTTGAACCCTGATCCTACAGAGATGGATGAGGAGCCTATGGAGATTGGTGCCGTACATACTAAGTTGTCCTTACAAAAAAAAAAAGATCACAGGAGAATCTGTGGCCTTTGTTTTTATTGTGGAGAAGGGGGACATTTCATTACATCCTGCCCAACCAGACCCCGTAGGCCTAAGGCTCTCCCAATGGAGGCCAGGCGAATCCGAACTGTCTTCCCTGAAAAACAGCCTGGAAATTACCAAGGCTGTTGCCAGCCCTGTCCCCGTTCTATATCAGAAAAGGACACCCAGAAATTGGCAGATGTTGGTATAGATACTCCTATTTTTGCAAGTACATTTCTAGCTTCCAATGAAAACATTGAGATTCTTGCACCTGACTGCGTACGCGCTTCTAATGGCACGGTGGTATGTAGGAAGGATCTGAGGATGTTTGAAGAAGCATTGGTTGCTAGGGCTACTAGGACTACTTCGGATGGTTATGCGTCCGATTCTAGTGAGGGGTTCATGTAGCAGACACCCTAACAACAAGTCATCCGATTCTCATATCGGTTACCAACCTGATCCGATTCTCATATCGGCAACAAGTGATCCGATTCTCACATCGGTTACCAACCTGATCCGATTCTCATATCGGCAACAAGTGATCCGATTCTCACATCGGTTACCAACCTGATCCGATTCTCGTATCGGCAACAAGTGATCCGATTCTCACATCGGTTACCAACCTGATCCGATTCTCATATCGGCAATAAGTGATCCGATTCTCACATCGGTTACCAACCTGATCCGATTCTCGTATCGGCAACAAGTGATCCGATTCTCATATCGGTTACCAACCTGATCCGATTCTCATATCGGCAACAAGTGATCCGATTCTCACATCGGTTACCAACCTGATCCGATTCTCATATCGGCAACAAGTGATCCGATCCTCACATTGGTTACCAACCTGATCCGATTCTCAGATCGGTTACCAACCTGATCCGATTCTCGCATCAGCAACCAGTCTCATCCAATTCTCGCTTCAGCAACCAGTCTTATCCGATTCTCGTATCGGCAACCAGTCTTATCCGATTCTCGTATCGGCAACCAGTATTATCCGATTCTCGTATCGGCAACTAGTCTTATCCGATTCTCGTATCGGCAACCAGTCTTATCCGATTCTCGTATCGGCAACCAGTCTTATCCGATTCTCGTATCGGCAACCAGTCTTATCCGATTCTCGTATCGGCAACCAGTATTATCCGATTCTCGTATCGGCAACCAGTGTTATCCGATTCTCATATCGGCAACCAGTCTTTTCCGATTCTCGTATCGGCAACCAGTCTTATCCGATTCTCGTATTGGCAACCAGTCTTATCCGATTCTCGTATCGGCAACCAGTCTTATCCGATTCTCGTATCGGCAACCAGTATTTTCCGATTCTTATATCGACAACCAGCCTTAGAGGCCTTCCGGAGCCGGCCTTACGGGGGGGGGGGGGTACTGTAAGGTTCTGGCACTCTCAGTGCCTCCTATCACATCATTTCCGGGTGCTTTCCATCTACCTAGATAGATGAAGCACATATAGGTGTGTTTCCCTTTAAGAGTGCTGACATCATCACTGAGCGCCGGACTGAACAGCTATTTAAATCACCAGCTCTCACTCACATGTGTTCGTTCAACCTGCTTTGTGCCTTGATGCTAACCTGTCTTGAAGCTCTCATGCTTGCAAGCATACCTCGCTGTCGGAACCACTCTGCGCTGATCCCTGTATCCTGCTACCGGATCATCCGCTCTTGCCGAACCTCTCCTCTGCTACATTGCTACTAGTGATAAGTACCCCACAGGGGAAACCTCTATAACCTTTATACTAAAGCTTACACTATCTAGCTCTGCATACTAAGGACTATTATTACATCTGCATTATCTAAGATTGCTAGCTCTTGAGCCTACTACCATCTGCTCTTGCACTGGGTTGGTCTCTCCTGTATGTTCACCTGCTATCCTATCATCTACTACCATACATGAGTGCTAACCTATCTGCATCCCACCTGTTACTATCTCATTCTCAAGAACATTCCTCTAAAGTGTCTGTCACCTATCGTCTCTACTCAACCTGTCTCTTCAGCCTATCACCTCTATACTACTATATACATAGATCACTCCAGGAACTTCTTATTAAGTGTGTGTATTTACTTGCTGAATTGAGATCATCCACACATGATGAGTCTTTGGGAGTTGGGATTGGTGTCTCAGCGTTTCTCTACATGACTACTGAAGTGGAATATTTCTGCAGCTGTAAATCCACATCATACATAAAACGCAGGAGCGTTACACTATGTCCCCTTAAGGCTCTGTTCCTATGTTCTGGGTATTGTAATCTGCTGACAGCAAAGTGATTGCACTTATCCAAGTTCTTCTGTGGAAGAATTCTGCCATCTAATTCTGTGTGGTAACTTGTGTGCTTCAAAATCCACTCACCTATCCCCTACCTTTCAATTAGGTATTCCATTGACCTTCCAAAAAATACTATTATGAGAGGCAGGTCTAAAATGAAAGGCATAGATGCTGTCAATGGCAGTAGTAGAAGGCAATCAGGTACTGCAAGACATGACTGTAGGTAGGTTAGCACAAACTGGAGGTAGGGCACATGTGCCTTTTTTTTCCAAAGTTGGTAATAAATACAGTCACTGTGACCCACCTCACTTGCGATCATGCTGCTCTGCTGGCACGTCTTGTTGTGTTGGAGGGATGATGGATCTGCGCCGTGACAGTCTTGTGGAGTCAGAGTTGATCCACCGCCGCGCAGCCTTTCCCGCCGGATGTGACGTCCTGCCGCTCACAGCGGCTGACGTAGAAGTATAGATGGGGCAGTACAAGCAGGCAGTTGAGTTGAAGTTTTACCAACCGCAACCACCCTTCCAGAAAAAGGTGATGCAGCCACTCAGTGCTGTTCAATGGCAAAAATTAAATGGTATGTCACCATGAATGGGGTGCACCAAAACTAAACTGCAAGTGCCTGCAATGAACATGGCTGGGGGTCTGCATTTTCACAGTAAAAACAGGCGGTGAGTAAATTACATTTTGACCCCTCACTGCTTGTCAATCACCACAATAGCCACCCATCCAAATTAGCCCTTAATTTAGCTCCCCTTTCTCTCTCTGAGTTCCCCTAGAGCCCCTTAGTTTCATGCAATCCAACAGAGCCAAGTTCCCCTCTTCATCCCACTGACATACAGTAGATGCCAAATGAGTCCTCCTCAGATTGACAAATTACACAGTCTGATGATGATCACTGAAGGACAGTGAAATGCTTGCTTAGGCCCCTATCACACAAGGGGGGCTCCACTTAGCTCAGTGGGAGATCTGTCCATTGATTCCCCACTGATCAGAGCAGACAGATGACAGGTCCGTGTCCACTCAGTTTATTCAGAGTGGCCACGGATCGAACCAACTCTGCTCTATGGGCAGTCGGGCGTAAATGGACTCCGCTGTCTGTTTACACCCAACTACCCTCTGATCCACCAGAGGTGGAGCTCTAAGAGGAAAAGGTGGAGCCTAAAGAAGAAGGAGTGTGGTTTACAGATGAGAGGGCGGATCTGAAACAGGAAGGGGTGTGGCCTTGACAGCAAGGGGTGGGTTGTAGTTAAATTAGGGGGTGCACGAGTTTAGTCAGGCCTAGGGCAGCACAAAACCTAAATACACCACTGCTGTAGAGGCATGCACTTTGACACCAACTGTTTGCTGCAGATTCTGTAATAACATTTTGAGGTTTTCTGAGACTTCCTTTAATATCAAAAGAGTAACGTCTGGGCTGAATTTCCTATGTTGGTCAGTCTTGGGCAAATTATCATTTTTTTTTACATCTGTACCACCTAAGGTTTTTTTTCTCCTTACAATGGGATGATGGATTCTAAATAACTTGATGACCTTTTTAAATTATTTGCCAGACCCAAAACATAGACATCTTTCTTTCTGTGGGTTTTAGAGAGCTCTTAGCATAATGAAACCAAACATGTCAATAATCAAAAGAACACCAGATATATGAGGTTTGAAAATGATAGATTTCACCTGCATATCGTTTAAGGTGGTTCTGTTCGAATCATGGGTACCTAATCTAAAACACTTGGTTCTAATGGTTTTGAATTGATCGTAAATAAAGGGGCGTGCTTTAGCATTGTGACAAATCTGCACTTCCATTCATTTAGATTGCAAGAAGAAATACACCTAGTCAGTTTTATGTGTCATTTGTTCAGGTATATCACCTTTATCTGTAGGCCCTTCTGGAATAATGATTGAGGGCTAATTCACACAGGATGGGCAGCTCCTGAAGAAGAAAACCACAGTGGTTTCCTCTCTCCAGCAGCTGTCCATACTGGCTGCAGTAGGGGGCAGTGTGGTATGGGATTCAGTGCATCACACAGTTTCATTTTTTTTCCACTTAACTTTTTTTTTTTAAGTGTGCACAAGTACACTTCATTCTAGTCACTGTACAACAGTGTGATGTGCTGAGCTGCTGTAGAGTGACATGCGATCATGTATGTTGTGCTGCGATAAAATGAAGCTTGTCTGCTTTTTATCTCAGCTCGCTGCACAGCAGCTCCGGGCTCTGCAGCGTGAATAGGACACTCAGAAAACAATTGGTTTCTGTGTGTCCTTGCAGTGACCAGTTTTTTACAATGCAGTAAAGAATTTAGCGTTAATGTTTGACTGTTCAAATGTGTTTAAAAAGTTAACAGTTCCCCTCTGCTGGATAAGTTGTGGACAAGTTGGCACCCTGTACTACATCCTTTGGGCCTGTAAAAACCTCACATTGTTGGAGGAAGATCTTATTATTATCTCTGAAATCTCCAGTATTTTAACAAATCTCTGCACTGGCAATCTTGCACCTTGGCATTGATGGCTTTCCCCAGCCTTAGGAGATAGTGGTAGCTCATGTTCTAATGGAGGCCAAATTCAACATAAGTAGACACTGGATGGACAATCAACAGCCTCTGAGGTTGTTGCATTAATTAAAGTGATTCTAAACCTTAGTTTTGTTTTTTTTTTTGGTTTTGAAACCAAAATAACAAACATGTTATGCTTACTTGCTCTGTGCAATTGTTTTGCACAGAGCAGCCCCGATCCTACTTTTCTAGGGTCCCCCGCCAGTGATTCAGGCCCCCCTCTTTGGCGAGTGCCCCCAGGGAAAGCCACTTTCCCTATGGGCACCCGTAGTCACCCAGTCTGCATCTATTGACACTGACTGGGCGACCCGGCTCTGCCCCTCTGCTCCTTCGTCACAGCATTTGATTGACCGCAGTTGGAGGAAATGCTCCCATGCACATCGCTAAATTGGATCTGGCTCAGGTAAGAATAAGAGGGGGGGGGGGGGCTGGGTGCTCATGCAGCACAGAAGGTTTTTACCTTAATGCTTAGAATGCATTAGGGAAAAAAATGTTGAGGCTTTAGAACCACTTTAAGCTCAATTTCCAATTCAAAAAGTTACTATCCTATAGGTCTGCATCATTTGCTTTCTTTGACAAAGCTTAGGAAGCATGGGTTGACTGGTGCCCATATGATGTTAGAAATATTGTACCCAATGGCTGGTAATACTGTTGTTCCAAAACTGTTACTCCTTTTAAAATTTAATTGCAGCTCTATGCCCTGCGAGGCATCATACTTCAATTCAGAAAGTCCTTTTTCATGAATGCTTTGTTCTTTGTATTTTTCTGTATTGTTCAAATGTGATAAAAAGATAAAAAAAAGAAAAAAAAAAGAAACCGATCCAGAGGATGTACTTACTTTTTTTTCAAGGCTTTATGAACATTTTGTCTGTTCAACCTAAGACTGTCGAAACACAAGCAGAAATTTTAGTAAATTACGATTGTTCAAAACTTTCCCTATACATAATATGAAATAATTCATATTTGTAGCAGAAGATCAGGGATATTACTACAAGTCAATTTTTTTTAAGACTCCATTCACACTTGTACGACTTGTCAGGCGACTTGGGCAGCCTGACAAGTCGTGCACCGTCGCTCCTACTGTGTAGTACAGGAGCCGTTCTAATAGGAGCGACACAAGTCGCTCCGACTTAGAAAAAGGGTCCTGTACTACTTCGGGGCCACCTGGAGGCGACTTGCATTGACTTCCATTATGTGAAATCCGTGCAAGTCGAGCCGAAGTTGCGCTGCACGCGACTTCACATTAGGTCGGAGCGACCTAATGTGAACGGGGTGTAATTGTTCTATTTAATCTCTGACCTTAAAGTACTTGTAAATAACTGTAAAGGACCTTAAATAACTGTAAAGGACCCTAATTATACTGTACAACGAGGAGCTAATATGCATGATAAATAAGGGGAAGGACTACCAAAAGTTGTATCAGATCACTCAATTTATGGCTGTCCTAAGTTGCCTACTTTTTCTGAAAATTATGATTACGAGTTAAATGTAAAACCAAGTTTTTTTTTTTTTTCGACAAAATTCAAACTCCGAGTTCTAACAAATACTGCTGCTTATGGAACTCTAAATGCACCATGTAGCTCTCAGTGTGCAACAAGTTAACTTGCCAACTTTTTTTTTTTGTCCTGACTAAAGTGGGATTCCCTGACCTCCCTGACTTTGTTGTAGCACCTGTTGAGTCGCCAGGTGGCAGTCTGCAATCACTGGAACTTGAGGAAAGTGAGAAGGAAAGGAGAGAGGGGGGGAAGAGACGAAGGAGAGGGAGTCAAGTACTTTCATCAGCTCTAAACTCTTTCCCATTTGTTGCAGCTAGGAGCAAACTTTAAACAGACACCCACACTAAGCTCTCAGACTCCCAGCTAAGGAAATTGTTTCCTTTTCACTTGTGAGTTTTTCAGAGGCACAGGAATCCCACCAGGAAAGCAAGCAAACCCCTGAGTGACCTGCAGCCTCTATTAAGCACTGGAGGATCACCCTGCTGACTAGAACCTGCTGCCAGGCGGAGGACTCACTGGCTCCATTACTTTCAGGCTGCTGGGTCACTGCGCTGATCAGGAAAACAGTGTGAGGAAGTTTGGTGCTAAGCCAAAAAAGTAAGGTAAATAATCAGCACAGCCGTGCAGCACAGACTTTGATACTGCCTAAAAAAGGAACTGCCGGTGCGAAAAAAAAAGAAGGGAGGTGTATAGAGGCACATTTTTTTTTTTCCTCTTTCTTCTACAATGTCCTAAGGGGACACATTTGCTGACTATCAGATTGTTTTCCCACAGGGTGTCAGGCTACACATTCACAGTTTTACAGCCCAGGATTAAGGCTACTGGTTATAATGCTAATTTCAGCACTACTTACTGAATTCTCTGGGTTATTGCAACATTCATTTTTTTCCCTTTCAGCAGAAGTTCTTGCGCACGTGCTTTAAACTTTTCTGTTTACATCAGAAATTGACAGGTGCTTCTAAACTATTTTTTTTTCACCGTCTCTTTTTTTTTTTTAAATATATATATATTTGGTCTATTTTTAACTAGCTCACCGGTTGGATTTTTAACTATCGCGGTCCATGAAGGATTTGATCGCTTTATTCTATTTTTCTTTCCAAACTGGAGACAGCAAAGAAAAACAGAATTGGAACAGAGATACCTTGGCATGGGATTATGAAGGATCTAGTCATTGATTATCTGCTCCCAATGTTACCTATACAGGCTCGGTGCTTTCTCGTGAAGGGTGCAGTGATCAGGCTCTGCTGAAACTGACTGTGAACTTGGAAATTTCAAGTGCTGTTAGTGTCTGTGCTCTCCCCCTGTTCATCCAAATGATCCTCTTGTTACTTCTCAGAGTCCTAGCGTGCACCCTGGACTTTCAGCTACATGGAGTGCAAGCTGAATCCAATCTAAGCAGCAAATTTCAGCTTGGAAATGCCAAGGAGCTGAATGGTAAGGCAATATTTGTTTTTTTTCCACACTCATAATTTACAGTCTTGCAAGGTCATTTGCCTCTTCTCAAGGCACATTAGCTCTGGATAACTGATGTGGGGTAGGCAAAGCAGCACACGTTTTTAGGGTTTAGAAGGTACCACAAAAAAGGAACTGAAAACATGGCATTGGGGGTTAAGAAGCCGGAAAAATAAACCTCGGTTCTCCTTTTAATATATATTTATGTTTGTGCCTGTAGACCCAGATCCGTTTGTGGTTTTGAACTGGTGAATGACTCTTATTTCTTTCTGGGCTGGAAACAAGCTAATCCCACAAAGGAAATGAGAATTACTTTCAACTTTCAAGTGTACCTGAAATGTTTAGAAAACCCTTAAATGAAAGATCCCAAGGGCTGGAACTTGGTGAGCCTAGAGAAAGACTTCTTTCATCCAGAAGGGCAGCTTCAGGGTGTGTAATTTGCTTAGCCTGTGAACTCCATAGGACTGACATTATTCAGGTTTTTTCTTTTAAATGCTTGTGTTGATTTTAGGAGAAAAAGTAATTTTTGTTCAGTGGGATATTTTGCAAGAATAAAGTAGAGGCTGCCTAGAATGGGTGATATAAAAATGTGAAATTGGTTGTCTGGATTGAACATTAAAGAGCGCGTGTGCAAATAATTCTCTGTCTTTCTCTAAAACTCGCGGTGCCTGCGGTAATACTTTGGCACTAAAACACTGGCCATGTGAATTTCCTTACGTTTATGTCAGCTGAAAATTGTAAATCAAGCTGACATAAAACATTGGTTTTATGAGCAGCAATGAATGGGCTTTTATGTCGGGCTGCTATGTATGTGAGCGCGTTTTTAACTGTTATTGAAGGATCTGATGTCTATATGTGCTACTTTATGCATTGGTTGATGAGGGATGTGCAGAAAGGGTTAATAGGAAGCCAAGATAAAAAGCAGGACACATCCCTTTATCACATGTACTAGAGTAGTGTGTGAGAGCAGATATTGTTCTTGCATGCTGCTTGCTAATGTGTTGACATATGGCACCTGCAGACTGCCAGAGAGCATGATCAAAGAGAAGAACAGAGATCAGTCTCTAATCAGACTCCACTGTGAAGGACTAAAGAAAACTGATCAAACGGCTGGGGAACCCTGCTATGTTGTGACGGCAATTGATCAAGATGACCTTTGTCTATCCTTTTCAGTGTTGAAAAATAATGTCTTTCTGGCTCTTTCAAAAGAAGCAAACAATACTGAACTAGCCCCTGACTTTGTTGGCATCTCTAGTTGAACTGCAAGTCTCAGCATACCTTGTGATCTTCCCATAGATTGGTAAAAGTAATGATATTTTTCCCATGGTCACTATAAAAGGGACACCAAGTCACTTTTGACAAAAGTTAGTTCTTTTAATTATATCACTTTTATATACTTTAATGCTGAGATAAATGTAGGGATTATGACAAAATACAGCATTCCACACCAACTAATCATAGATCATCTTGGACTGGCTTGACCAAACTACCTAAATATGCTTGGTGCAAGTGCATTTTATAAAAGTTGAGCTACAGCAAAAGAAAAAGTAAAAATGTTTGCAATTGTCTTTAGTCTATTATTTTTTTTTTTTATTGTCATCATAGCCATGAGGGTGGCACACCATTTCTCTACCTCAACTCTGCTTCTCTACAGTGGTAGGGTCCTCTTTGTATAATTACCTCTTGTAAGCTACCTAAGCACCTTCCCCCTCCTGCCTTAGTAATCTGACAAACAGTTTATTGGCAGAGCTGTGCATTGCAGTAGAGTCTGATCAGCGCATAGTATATTGCCCAACACTCTCAACTTTTATATGTTGTGCAATTGATCCTATCATTGTAATATAAAGACTATTTTAAACCAATGAATTAGCACATCTTTCCCTGTCTCTACGGCCTAGCTTTCAGTACGATTTACTAGTGCAGTAACCTTACCTAATTTAACTTGGTATGGACCAATTTCATGATATAGCTGAATAAAGGAAAGAACCATTGAAAAATCTACTTTACTTGGTATGGACCAATTTCATGATATAGGTGAATAGAGAATAAAGGAAGGAACCATTGAAAAATCCCATAAAGCCCTTTTTTTTTTTTTATCCCAATCTGACTTAAGGATTTGTTGCACTTATAATCCATAAAAAAATTATATTTCTAGAACAATATAAAATGACTAATAAATGCAACTTTTGTCTCTGAAGACTGGGAGTTAAATGGCTTACTAAAGCTGGATACACACTTTCCAACTTTTGTGGTTAGATTTCCTTCAGATTTACCTTTTCTATGTAGTGCAAGGGCCTACCTGATTGCATACAAATTGAAAGTGTTTAGGTTTGACCTCATATTATATGGTTTTGATAAGTCTAAAGGAAAAAGTCTTCAGAAAATCTTATATTGTGTATGGTCCATAAATTACTGGTAGTTGGGTGACCAAGAGACGTGGTTTTATTAAATACTGTACAAGGGAACATTGTGTAAAACGGGGTGACCTGTAGGAACCAATAAACAAACATTTTGGCTTGTTCTAATGGAAGGCACAATGTGTCTTGTTGCTGCACTCAATTACTCTGCACCCGATAGAACTTTACAGCACAGGTGAGCATGCTTTGGAGAAATTCTTTAGGGCATTTTGCTTCAAGTGATTTAGATGAGTCCCTGTCCAGTTAAGAAACAAAGGTTCTACTAATCATTTAAAATGTCAATAATGGATATATTCATATTTCTGTAATTGAGTATAAAAAAACATAACCCGCTACTATTTCAGTAGATCAGAATATGCCCATTCTGAATAAAATGTTACCTTTTAAACTGCACATTACCAATGTCAATTTCTAAATTGGGTGGTATACAATGATAACTGTAATCCAATTGAACAAATTCCCATCTGTTACTATTTTACCACATGCTAGGAGAACATTTTATTAACTAACTTTGGAGAAAATTGCAGATCATATCCTATTACGTTTCTAACAAAATAGTCTATTGGGATTCTTTGATGGGGAAAAGTAGAAAAAAGCCAGTCGGTACATCCTCTTTAATAATTTAGGTTTATCATGCTTGAATACACGTGCCTTTGGAGTAGTCATGTGACATCACACAAGTAGAAGTCCAACAATAAGTAAGACCTGCCTCCAAATTTCTACTGGTAGATGATTTAATTACAGTTGCCTGTCACCACTACAGCAAGCTTTCTCCTAAAAACGTACAGTCAGGAAAGAGTGGGGATGACTATTTTTAAGTGATCTTAGATTTCCAGAACTAGCTGAAAGGCTGTGAATGTAGAATTCATATTGTAAAAGTACAGTTTAGCAAGGAATAAACCTTGGGCAGTAAGATATCTACCCACCATTACTATAGACGAGTGTTTCTCAACTCCGGTCCTCAGGGCGCACTAACAGGCCAGGTTTGCAAGAAAACTGAAATACATCACAGGTGATATCATTTGCTGCTCAGTGATTGCAGTCTAGTCTGCATCTCGCCAAGGTAATACTTGAAATCTGGCCTGTTAGTGTGCCCTGAGGACCGGAGTTGAGAAACACTGCTATAGACCACCAGGGCTTGACACAATCTTTATCCAGAACAAACCAATCAGCTGGTTGCACAGTGAAGAGTTTTCACTTTTCTTCTCTATTTAGTTATCTTATACACATACAATTAATGGTTATATCTGTTATATTGTTTGCATTATTGGGCAACATAAAGTAGAGCTATGGCCTCCCATTTAAAAACATATGCTGCAGCATTTAATTGTATGCACATCTGCACTTGCACTTACAGTTCTCATTCAGCCCCCCCTGCATACTCCCACAAAATCTTGTTGACCCTACAAGGGAAGTCCATCTAATGCAATTTCCTGTGATGGTGGCAACAATGCTGCCCTTCTCCTGAACTCAGAGCCTAGTTGTCACTCTCATGCAAACTATGCCTGCTTGCATTAAAGTGGGATGCAAAAATGTTGTAGAAGGCATGGCTATCATCAATATCACAGCTGATTCCCAAGCCTGTAGCCTGTCAATCAATAACTGATTAGGTGCTGGAAATAAAAAGAATATTGATGTAGATTATATACATTTGGCCTCCACAAATATTTTTAATGCATGCATAAATGTTCAGGCAAACAATATTTTGTCCTAGATGTTGGTATTTGCAGTGGTTAAAAGAATATTTATTTCCTAACCTCAATGTGTATCTTGTAGGAAAAACAGCAGGACCTTTCAAAGGAAGGGATACACAGAAAACAATGCAGTAAAAACAGTGACCACTGGGTGGCAGCATAACAATAAGCAGCCTAATAGAAAGCATAGAAAGTATACACAAATGCAATTACATTGCCACTGAAACTGCTGGAGGCTGCACACAGGTGTTATTTCTAACAGACCTTATAAATCAAAGTCTGTCAATAAATTTCACAAAACCAATGTAGGGTTTAATGAAAATCATACGTAAACCTTAATTTACAGAAAATAAGAAATGTTTTGGAGATATGTAAGCATAATCTTACCCTAGCACATTGCATGTAAAGCTGGTTGTACACAAAAAGATGATTTTTTTTTTAAATACAAACAAGTGGCCACTGCTCACACCTGTAACTGGTCTTTGCATCAATTCACACTGGAAGGGTGATGTATGTCAAACAACTACAAAAAGATTTCTAAGCTCAAACTTACCAACCAGCCAACGACCAACCGAATTGACCTGTCTAACAATATGCGTTTAAGAACAGGGGTTCAGTCTGTACACATTTGCAAATACATGCATAAGCTACAGGCCCCATCAAGGCACCCCATTTTTTGTAGTCCTAATTCTAACTTCTGAGAGTCTCCACAATGGAAGTACATGCATTTTAATGTATAGGCTGTGGGCAGATGAGCCTGGAAAGAGTCCACCCCGCCTAAAGATACAGGGGCACACTGAAAACCCCGCACATAGCACTATGGCAGAAAAAGTGCCAGTGCATTGCCTGACAAATATATTCAAAGTACAAACAAGTGGCCACTGCCCCCACCTATAACTGGTCTTTGCAGGAAGGAGCACCGGATGTTTTTGTATTCAGCCTGCAGTACGGCTGTAAGAATACATTGTGGATGGACAAATCTGCAGTGTTGCCGCTGTTGTAATACCTAAAGGACAATTTTCTGTCCGACTCCTTTTATTTTGTCAATGAAAGGATGTTGGACAGGAGGGCAAAGCAAATTTTGGCCAGTCAATAAGAAATTTTCTCAGCGTATGGCCAGCTTAAAAAATTATTTTCTTTGGATGTGATAGACTGCATAATTAATGGTAGAAATTTGCTGATAAAAGATGAAAGAGACCATGCCTTATAGCAATAGGAGAGAGATACCAAGAGTAAACGTAACAAGAATGTTACTTTTATGGCGCCAAGCACGTTCCAGCTAACTCCACCCGTATGTTTCAATGTATACGTTTAAAAGAAATATCAACACTCCTGTGATAAACAGGGAACAACGGGTTTATGTAGACACAATATTTATAGTTGGTTGCGTTTGACTTCCGAAATTATGTCTAATGCTGGAGAGAACCATATATGCGCATAAAGCCTCACATAAATTGTCAATATACAGTAGGAAGGTACAAATAAAATTGCTGGAAATACAGTCCACGTAGCGCATGAAGTCAAAGGGTAATGGCTATTCAGGCATGTTTTATATGACTAATCATTTATTTTTTCTTGATGAAAAAATGTATAATTCTTTAATTCACACCACAGCATTAGCCAAATTTGGTGCAAAATGTCATAGCAGTACCTATTAAGCAATCCAGAGATGGCTTTATTCCTGGCTTGCCTGATTTTTAAGGTGAAAGATTGTCTGTCTATGGAAACTCTTAGGAAACATGCGTACCAGTGCTTTTTTTCTGAATCCAATACACACATAGAAAGTAGGTTACGTGGATTTCAATGGCGTAGTTCGCATCAATGCTTGCAGTTCCAGTGCGTTCTAGAAACAAAAAAGTAGAACATGCTGTCTTTTTCCTGCACATAACTGTACTGGAACCCTGTAAAAAGCATCAGAAACCCACCTACCCTTGTAACTGCCTCCAAGATTAAAAAAGAAAGACAAGCTAGGATTGCTTCACTTACTGCTCGCATCCACTCATTAGAAGCATTACATAAACTTAACATGGCATCATCAACATTTCAAGAACTAATTCAAGCAAGATCCCTTCTCCTTGAGGAACTGAATATGATAGCAAAAAGGCAATATATCTATCACAATCTATTACGAACAAGGCAATAAATGCGGCAAACTGCTTGCAAAAGCAGTTCAAAACAAAAAGAGTAGTAGCACAGTCCAAGAGACAATTCGGTGAAAATACACTCCTGTAAAAAGGGTATAGTTAACCAGTTTGAACAATACTACCACTCACTTTACAACATTCCATCCGACCCTAATTGTCCTCATAATTCTGAAAAAAGTGTCCAACTTATTCAGAATTTTCTACAAAAATATGGTCCTTCCTATATTCCGATTGTCACAGCTTGCAAACTCGAAGCTCCTCTCTCATAATCAGAGTTTGAGAAGGCTTTTAGAGACATGAATTTTGGTAAAGCACCTGGTCCTAAAGTAGTCCCTTTAGGCCCCCTTTCTCACAGGGCGGATCCACTCGGCGGACTCCACTAGCTCAGCGGGGATTGCTTTGTTAATCCCCGTTAAGCAGGCAGATGACAGGTCCGTCTCTGCTCACTGTGTAGAGACGGACCTGTCAGAGTCCTGCTCTCCTCAATGGGAAGATTGAATGAAAATGGACAGCATGTCCATTTTCATCTGATCCCATCCGATCCAACTCGCTGGTTGGATGGTGAACGCATTGCCATCCGTCTGCTTTCAGCGGATCTTGTTGGTTCGGATGACAGACGGGTGTCAGTAGACACATCTCCACTGACATCCGCCTCTCCATAAAGGGAGAATGGGTGGCCCGATCAGGTCCACCTGAAAAACTGACAGGCGGACCTGATCGATTTGATCTTGTGAAAGGGGCCTTACAATACTACAAATCATTTACTGATGTGCTTAAACCTCGGTTTCTTAAGGCTTTCCATTCAATCTGACACTCTTCCTCCAACCCAACTTTTGGAAGCTCGGATAGCGGTGATCCCAAAAGATGGCAAAGATGATTCACTAACTATTGCCCAATCTCCCTCATCAATGTTGATGTAAAAATATAGGCTAAAATATTAGCAAACAGGCTCCTTCCACTACTCTCCTCCCTGATATCTCTGGATCAAGTCGGATTTATTCCTGACAGAGAAGGTCGGGACAATATGATCAAGGCCTTAAACCTCCATCATTGGCTCAACTCAAAAGCAAAAAGGGGTTTCTTCTTTTACCTTGACACAGGGAAGGTGTTTGGCAGAGTGACCTGGGAATACACGGAAGCAGTTCATGCCTCAATTGGCCTTTTACCCCATATGTGAGCTTATATTCAAGCATTATACTCGGCTCCGACTGCTAGGGTACGAGTCAACGGCCACCTGACAAACGGCTTCTAACTCTATATAACGGAACAAGTCAAGGCTGCCCTTAAAGCGGTAGTATACCGCTTTTTTCCACTTTTAACTACAGGTAAGCCTATAATAAGGCTTACCTGTAGGTACAATTAATATCTCCTAAACCGGCACGGTTTAGGAGATATTTGCAGTGCATGCAGCCACTCACATGAGCGGCATATGCGCTCTGAAGGTCCGGCGGACCTTCAGCTTCCCTTGTCGGGAGCTTGCTGGTAAATGACATGCGCGGGAGTGACGTCATCGCGGCTCCGGCCAATAACAGTGCCATAATAACATTATGCCTTTGTCTTGCAGGGTTTTTTTTTTTTTTTTAGGTTTACAACCGCTTTAATCCCCATTACTTTTTGTCCTAACTCTCAAAACTTTATTAAACAGAATACTCTCCAATCCAGATAGCAAAATTTCAACAGTGAGATGGTCTTAAAGGGGCATTGCTAAATACCAGGGGTGTGTTGTTGTATAGAGTGCAGGGTTCAGGAGTGTTCTATGTACCAAGTGCAAATTTCAGGAATGCATTACGTGGAGAGTGCAGACTTCAGGAGTGTGTTATGTACAGAGCCCAAAGTTCAGGTGTGCATTACGTAGAGAGTGTGGATTTTAGGAGTGTGTTATGTACAGAGTGCAGCATTGCCAACATTTAAAATTCCAGGGACACCATTTTTATTTGTTCATTCAGCAAGCCATTGTGTAATGTACTTTATGTGAAGTAGATTTATTTATGTAAGTATGGAGTGTGATGGCTTGTGCAGGAAAGGAGTGCAATGTATATGGTGGTATGTGCAGGAAAATATTTTGGTGTGTATGACAGTATGTGATGGAAATAAGTGCAGAGGGTATGACGATGGGTAATATGTGCAGGAGAGGTGTGCAGAATGTATATGATGGCAGATAGTGTGTTCAGGACAGGAGTGTGGAGTGTATGATGGCAAATATTGTTCAACAGAAGAGTGTAGAGTGTATGATGGTGGGCAGTGTGTTCAGAAAAGGAGTGTGGAGTGTATGATTGTAGATAGTGTGTTCAGCAAGGGAGTATAGAGTGTATGATGATGCATAGTGTGTTTAGAAAGGGAGTGTGGAGTGTATGATGGTTCCTAGTGTGTTCAGGAGAGGAGTGTTGAGTGTATGATGGTGGGCAGTGTGTTCAGGAAAGGAGTGTGGAGTGTATGATTGTGGATAGTGTGTTCAGCAAGGGAGTGTGAAGTGTATGATGGTGACTAGTGTATTCAAGAGAGGAGTGTTGAGTGTATGATGGTGAGTAGTATGTTTAGGAGAGGAGTGTTGAGTGTATCCTTCTGGGTCTGAAAAAAAAAAGGTCAGGGATCAGAGGTTAAAGCGTTAGAAAACCGCTGTGTGTTTTTTTTTTTTCTAACCTGAAAAGTAATGTTATAATGTGCTAGTTTGCAGTGCATACTAGCACATTATGTTGAACTTACCTGAAAAGGAAGCCTTCCAGCGCTGAACTGTCACCGCTGCAGGTGCTTCCTTCTTCGCCCAGTCTTCCTTCTGGGTCTGCAAACTCTGGCTGTGTAACTGCCAAGAGGCGCTATGACCTCACTCCCGTGCATGCATGTGGGAGCCGCCGTTTACGGCACATGAGTCTGAAGTAACGCCCCAGGTGGCCATTCCTTTAGAGTGCATGCGCCGGTGAGGTCACCGGCTGCATGTACAGTAAATATCTCCTAAGTGGTGCACGTTTGGGAGATATTTACAGTACCTGTAGGTATAATAATATATTATTGTAGGCCTACCTATAGGTCAGAGATGGGAGTTTACTCCCACTTTTAAGGGTTGTAAATGGACTCGCATTTGTTTACATCCATCTGCCCGTAGACCTAACATGGGTCCATTAAGTTTAGCATTTTCTTCCATCAAAATTGAAAAAAAAACAGAATGGACACAAAAGTGACATCTGATTCTGTAGGAAATTGGTTGTGACCAATGTGAAAGGGCCCTAAGATGTTTAGCCCCTGTCGGTAAAATTGGAAGAAAACTGATCTAGCAGCCATTTCATAGGTGACCCAAGTGCTACTTACCATATACAGTCTGCGAAAACAGCCTGGCCTTTCAGTATACTTGATAGCTTTATTCATCCTGCTGTTTACACATTCGTCTAATCTAAATCAAAGCCACAGTCTGTAAAGTCTGCCGAGGCAAAAACAAAGATTTTCTGAAGATGTTTGCTGAACTGATTTACCACAGGCAGGTTAATATTTTAACAGGCATCTCAAATGTTTTATTACGCTATGTATTATGTTTTGGTCTTACCCTCTGTAACATAAACTGTTTTACAAGTTTTCTTTGTTGTGAATGGCTTTAGAAAGGTATACATAGACATTAGTCGATTGTTGCTTGGCATATCTGATTTCAGCAGGATCAGGCAATGCTTGCAATGTATAGTCAAAGATCATAGCAGATGCCCCCAGCTGTCTAAACTCAGTGAATGCTGGCCAAATATAGTACCCCATGGCTATATTCACTGTTCAGCCATAACTTTATCACCACTGACAGGTAACGTGAATAGCACCGATAACTCGTTGCAAGGACATCTGAAAGTTGGTGAGATATATTAGGCAGCAGGTGAACATGTTGTCCATGAAGTTAGGGTGCTGGAAGCAGAAAAAATGGGTATCACAGTTTGTTGAGTATGGGGCTGCGAAGCTGTAACCCAGTAAAGGTGCCCATTCTGACCCATGTCCACCGCCAAAAGAGCCTGTAATGGTAACATAGGCATCAAAACTGGACCATGGCGCAATGGCAGAAGGTGGCCTGGTCTTGTGATTCATCATGTGGATGGCCGGGTGCGTGTGCATCACTTTCCCATGGAAGAGATGGCACGAGGATGCAGTATGGGAAGAAGGCAAGCCAGCAAAGGCAGTATGATTCTTTCGGCAATGTTCTACTAGGAAACCTTGGGTCCTATTATACATGTGGATGTTACTTTGACATGTACCATCTACCTATACATTATTGGTGACCCCTTCATGGAAACAGTATTCCCAGATGGCAGTGGCCTCTTTCAGCAGGATAATGTGTCCTGCCACACTAAAAAAAATAGCTCGTGAATGATTTGAGGAATACAATCAGTTTGAGGGGTTGACTTGGCTTCCAAATTCTCATGATCTTAATCCAATCCAGTATCTGTGGGGTGCACTGGAAAAACAAATCTGGTCCATGGAGGCCCAATCTCACAGTTTCAGGACTTAAAGAATCTGCTACTGCTGACTTGGTGACAGATACCATAGCATACCTTCAGAGGTCTAGTGGTGAACATGCCTTGATGGGTTTGGTCTGTTTTGCCAGCAAAAGGGAGGACCTACTCTGTGTTAGGTGGGTAGTCATAATGTTATGGCTGATTGGTGTATTTCAAAATGTACATGCAGAGTGTCACACCATTTGACCACACGCTACATTATCAAATACCTCTCTACTGCACGCACAGATTAAGATCACTTTTTATAGTGTCTCACATTGTTCTGTTACAGTGCCCCACACCACTCTATTGCATACAACGCCTCATGCCCGCCTATGACACTTGCCTAATGTCCCTTTTAGATCCAGTACCTTACTCTTCTGCTATTTGCTTTGCCTTGTTCCTCTCTACTTATGACACACAGGCGTACGCACAGGGTGTGCTGGGTGTGCTTGGGCACACCCTAATCCCTATGTGTGATGCAGCTTCCTCTTGCTGCCCTGGCCTCCATGTGCCCCCCCCTCCCCATTTTAGGAAGGAGAGTGGGGAAGGGGCAAGTAAATTCGACATTTACCAGATCCTTCCTTTTCTGAATGAACACAATAATTGATCGGTACCAATCAATCACTTTGTTCATACATAACTGAAGCTTAGTAAACTGTGTTCACTATGCTTCAGTTTGTGAATGAACAGGAAGCTGCTAAGCACAGAGCGCTTCCCTTCCATTCACTGTCCCGTGTAACTGAGGCTACAGAGAATGGAACTGGGGAATCTCTGTCCTCAGCCCCTTTCTCTGTCTCAAAACTGAGTTTAGGCTTTGGGGTGCACACCCTAATTCAACCGGTTGTGCACACCTATGGCCTCATACCTTCCTGTTACACACAGTACCGTATGCCCCTCTAGTACATGCATTAACTAATGCCTGGCATTTATATGCAATACTTAATGCCTGTTACATGCATTGTCTTATGCCTCTCTATTATATGTAGGTAGGTGCTAGGTTGGTAAAAGTTTAGCAGCTCGATCTGCTTATCAGGGGAGCCTGATTGTTCTGCCTGTTGCATGTGTCCAGGGTGTGATTCATCTGGGATGAGGGAGTGTCCAAATTATATCCAATGGGAGAGCCTGTTGGACAGTGGAGGAAACCCAGCCAGTGACACACAGGCTTTTGTGGCTATCCCAGTGGGTTGGCACAACAGTGGTGCATTCTGCGATAGGTCATAAAAGCCGGGGACACATGTAACAGAGCGTCTTTGGGCGGGAAGCCAGGTCCCAGGAAGAGGGTGATGGCTGTCTCTCCTCCTGTCAGCAAAGAAGGTGGTCACAGACAGTCGGCCTAGTGAACCAAGTGTGTGATGCTGAGCCAGGAGGTCCAGGGTACTGACAAGTGGAGCTGAAGGCAGAGCAACCCAGGGAAAAACAGTGTCCGTGAGTACCGGGAAGCTTGTCAGGGTCTGCCCAGGAAGGGGACCACTCCAGTGGAGAGTCAGTGGACAAGGGGCTAGCATGCACAGGAAGTGAGTAAGGGGGTGCCAGGATAGGACACTGAAGAGGAATTCATTCAGGAACATATGTTCTAATTCAGGAACATATCTTCCACTTCACTTCAGTGGCAAGGTGAAGCAGCGGCCTTGCGGCACACACTACAGTCAGTTGTCCTCAGAAATTGTGCATAGTTCAAGTTGTAGTATCCCACTCACCCCTTCTCCCATCCAAGTTCTTAAATTAAAACACAAAAAAAAAATACAAATCCCCTGGACTGTTCATTGTCTGAGCCAAGTCATAAAGTGATAAGTTTTACAGACTGTTGCTATGAGTAACCCAGGGAAATCCACACTCAGCAGCTCCCTACGGGGCAGTGCTATATATACATAATCCTTTGCCTCTCTGAGAACCGAGTGCTGGCCGGGAAGGGAGCTCACCCATGCTCCAGGCAATGGCAGAGAGTGACTAGGTGTTCGGGGAGCCCCGGTCAAGTCAAAGCCTGCTGAGTAGTAGTGAATGGTTATCTCAGCCTGGACCCCCACCAGGCCACGGCCGCCAGGCCACGCATTGCGGTGGTGTGCGGGCTCGATGCGCTAAAAAAAAAAAAAGTACTGCATGCAGTACTTTTTTTCAGCACAGAGCTGTGCAGGGCAATTTACTGCCTCAATTGAGCCTTATGGGATGTGTACTTTGCGCAGCTGCTTTAGCTAGATCTGGCACTGCCTCTTTTCCTAGACCCACAGCAAGTTAGCAACTGAGGGTAGGAAGAAAACCACATCAGATTTCTAAAAAAAAGCAGTGTTTTTGCTTTTTGCTCATAACCTCATGCCTTTACATTAGATGCACAACTTCATGAGCCTGCATGAGACACAAAGCCTCATGCCTCTGCGTTAGACACCTAGAGGTTGATTTACTAAAGGCCACTATGGTGTTCACTCTGCAAGGGCATTTACCCCAGTTCTTGGTGAACAAGGTGAAGCTCATCTGACTCCCATCATCCAATCATGTGCAAAGAAAAATACAGTTTTTTTAATTTTACTTGCATTTGATTTGGGTATTCTTTACAAAGCGAGAATTTACCACATTTACTAAGCTCTGCTGCAAGGTGAGCAGCCTTTAGGAAACCAAACCCATAGCCTCATACCCCTGCAAAACATGTATAGCCTCATGCCTCAGGTATAGGGTTATCCTTTGCTTAACCTACCTTTGCTTCCTCTTGCCTATTCTTGCCTCAGACAAGTGCAGGAAGCTGGACGCTAGCAAAGCAGCTGCCTCTTTGCTAACTGGGGGTGGGGGTGCCCTGCCTGACATTGCAGCTTGCGGTACATGGCACCTACAAAGTACTACATGCAATTGAGAACTGAATACAGTGCTGAAAAAAAAGTGCTAAATCCTATTTAAGAAACAATGCCAACTCTGTTGTATAATTTTTGTGTACCAAAATGTTTTGTAATTTTCATGAGTGAAATTGGTTTCTATTGAAGGAGACATAGGACCAAAGCCCTTTTTGCCCTAATTCCCCTGTAGGTCACAGGAGTGCACTTAGTTCTGCACTCCTGTGACCCGTTTTCAGCTGAAAGCAGGCTAAAGCCCACTGACGGCTGATGTCACAGACCCGATCCAGGCTCTGGAGAGATCCTTCCCTTAATGTCAGGATCCACCCAGATGTCTGGAGTGGCAGCTAGCTGGGCCTCTAAGCAAGCTGCTGAGATCCTGAGCCAGCAGCTACCGCCCCTGCACAGCTTGGCACTCCAGTAAGCGCTAGAGCAGTAGTCTTCAAACTATGGCCCTCCAGTTGTTTAGGAACTGCAATTCCCATCATGCCTAGTCATGTCTGTGAATTTCAGAGTTTTACAATGCCTCATGGGATTTGTAGTTCTACAACAGCTGGAGGGCCGTAGTTTGATGATCCCTGCACTAGGGGGACATAGCAGAGAGCTGGTGACTAACAGCCACCTAGTTGGGGAAAGCTGTCCATGCCGGGAGAGCACAGTGGTTTTTGCTAACCACTATAACAGCCGCTAGAAATAATCACAAAATTGATCAATCAACTTGGGTACATTCAGCCTGTCCATAAATGATTGGAACCTTCAAATCTTCTATGGCCAAAATTAACATTTATAGCCTGGAGGAAAGAAAGAAAATAGGAGATATTTGGAGTTGGAGTGGTGGGGCCTTGGGAGACCCGGACATTCCATTGCGGAAGAATACAGTGTATCAAGAGATGCTATCTGCTGTGACTTTTGGATTTTTACACGATCAGGGACAGTATTTGCCTCCTTTTTGAAGCTTTGGATGAGTCACTGTCCAAAAATAGTGTTTATGCGTCCGTGGTCCAGGATGTGTACATCTCTTCTTTCAGTCTAACTGGAACATATCCAGTGTTAAAGTTTTCGACATTTGTGGATCACATGCGGACAACAAAAAACCCTGAAGAAGCGGGTTATAGATACCCTGAAACATGTTGGCATTTCCTGCATGATTAGATGTTTTACCACATTTGGCATTTTCTGTATGATTAGATGTCTTACTACATTTGTTGTTATTTCACTTACAATATATTATAAGTCATGGCACGTGTTTTTTCTATGTACACAATATTGGAATTAATAAATGCCTTTTATACTTTTTTAAACATACTCTATCTATGTGATATTGGTGGTTGGTCTTTGGGAGATACTATCTAAAAAGCCCATTTTCTGTCCATTTAGGACTTTCCAGGTTTACTTAGAAAATAGGAGATATGGCTAAAACATTTAAATACATCAAGAGGGTGAAGAGGTTCAGGAGAGCAGTATTTCCAATATGAAGCTAAGATCAAGAACACAGAGATATGAGCTCAAACTTGCAGGAGAAACGTTCAAACCTAGTTTTAGAAAGTAGTATTTTACTGAAAGGGTAGTTGATGCTTGGGATAGATTTCCAACAGAGGAAGTGAGTCAGTCAGCAGTAATTGTATTCAAACATGCTTGAGACAAACACACAGTGGAATTCTACTGCATACTCAGCCCAAAAAAAGTTAAAGAGAAACAAAAAATGGGACAGACTGGATGGACCACTTTGGTCCATTCTCTGCAGTCATTCTTCTATGCTTTAGGAGTTATTTAATCACTTTACCACCGGAGGATTTTCCTGCTTTATGTCCAGGCCACTTTTTGCAACTTGGCACTGCGCGAATTTAACTGACAATTGCGCGGTCATGCAACACCGTACCCAAACAAAATTTACGTCCTTTTTTTCCCAGAAACAGAGCTTCCTTTTGGTGGTATTTGATCACCTCTGCTCTTTTTTTTTTTTGCGATAATAAAAAAAGAGCGAACATTTTGGTAAAAAAATTGACATTTTCTACTTTGACAGTTAAAAAATATCCAATATATTAAATTTTTGTCATATATTTAGGCCAAAATGTATTTAGCTACATGTCTTTGACAAAAAAAAATTCTCAATGAGCGTATTTTTAACCGCTTTAAGACCGGAAGATTTTACCTTATTCCTGACCAGGCTATATTTTGCGATTCGGCACTGCGTTACTTTAACGGAAAATTGCGCGGTCGGGCAACTCTGTACCCAAATTAAATTTGTCCTTTTTTTCCCCACAAATAGAGCTTTGTTTTGGTGGTATTTGATCCCCTGTTTAATTTTTGAAAAAAAGAGCATCAATTTTGAAAAAAAAACAATATTTTTTTACATTCTGATATATAACATTCCCAAAAAAAATTAAAAAATCTAATTTTTTTAACATTTTAGGCCAATTTGTTTTCTGCTACATATTTTTGGTAAAAAAAATCACAATACAGTATATTTTTTTTTTTTACTAGTAATGGAAGCGATCTGCAATTTTGTTTGCGGGACTGCGACATTGCGGCGGACAGATCGGACCCCTAACTGACATTTTTGACACTTTTGGGAGTACCAGTGACATTACTACAGTAATCAGTGCTAAATATGCACTGTTACTGTAATAATGACACTGGCAGGGAAGGGGTTAACTTTATTGGTGATCAAGGGGTTAAATGTATGCCTCATGCTTACTGACGTGTGTGGGGGGAGGGGATTGTGTGACACAGGCACAGATCGCAGGTTCAGCTATGCTGCATCCTGTAATCTGTCACATAGGAGATCTGCCCGCTTTGTTTACACAAGCGGGTGGATTTCCTCACTCGATCTCCGACGATCGGGGAAGAGCAGCGGTGACCCTGGCCTGACTCCCGCTGTGTCTGAATACAGCGGGATCGAGCCTCCAGCAGCGCGCACGCCGCCGAGAGGGGGCGGGATCCAGCGACGTAGGTCTACGTCGCTGGATGATAACGAGCCACTTTGCCGCAATACCAGCTCAGTGAGCGGTCGGCAAGTGGTTAAGGGATATGGTAAAATCACTATAACCAGAGTTTCATTTTAAAGTGTATATTTCTGAAATAGAAAGTCACTTATTTTACCCTGTATCACTCACTAGTTATCACAGAAAGTATTTCTTTTCTTTGCTTGCAGCTTGTTCAGATTATTCACTGCTGAGTATAAAAATGTGTTGCATACCAAAACTTTAGGATGAAAAAGTCTGGAACATTTAATCCAGGCACCTGGTTCTTCAAAACACTGCCATAAATTGACAATATTTGATCAAAGTCACGCCTTGCTCGTTTTGTATCAAAATGAATTCTCCTGTCAATCAGGGATAGTTAGAAGGCGTACTTTATTTTCATATACACATGAAGAACATTGCAGTGAGGCTTACAGTAGAGTTTGCTACATATTGCAAAATGTCAGCTCTTGACAGATATCTCTCGCTTCCTTTCTGGAACAGTCATGCCATCCTTGTATGAATACACATGAATGAGGAGTAATTTGGTGCAACTGCTGTTATACAAGGATAATGTGGCCTCAGGTGTTTTGTACAATCTTGTAAATATGCCCTTCCCTATTCACATCCACACCCTTGATGTGATTTTTTTCCATTCTCAATAGGTAGTATTTCTGTATAAGCGACTTTTTCTTTGTATTTACCCAAAGGCTGTTCAGGATTACGCTTGTTGTACCTATGCTTGATACCTCCCTATGTAGAAACACAGACGGGTCAACTCTACCCCTTGTCCCATAAACTGATTAGTTTGTAAATATCCTTGAAGCTAAAATTTGGTGTCACAGCCATTTTATCTGAGCCCCCTTCAGACATGTGCAGCTCTTTGCATTACTTCATACACAATAATGTGTATTGTGATAAGGCACCCCATTCATTGGAACAAGCACCACACACCGATTTCTTTTCAAGAAACCACAACACAATGTACAGAGGATTCCCATCTATGCCTTGTGGCACTTTGAAAAAAGAGTTACACTGAATTGCACCAGTGTTGCCAACTGTCAGTATTTTTACTGGCGACCAGTAAAAAACTGGCACTTTTTTTTTTTGCCAGTAAATGCCAGTGGCAGGAAAAGGTTGCCACTAAAAATATTGGCAGGCAGCGCCAGCGGGATTTGGGTCTGCCTGAGTGTGTTGTGTGATGTCATGGTGCAAGGGAGCTGAGCAGGGAGGCCGGGGCCTTGTATACAGGTCTTTGGGACAGGAGCAAGGCAAGCCAGGAGCAGGACTGTCAGTGCTCTTTGGACTGGAGTGGACTGGAGTGGACTGGAGGGACCACCCGGCATGGAGAGAGACTGTCACTGTGACTCAGGAGTGGCTGTGTCATGTCGGTGAGGTGTCATCATCATCTGTGGTGTGGCACAGTGCCATCAGTGCTACTGTGAGAGAAAATGTTATGCGTGTGTGCCTGCTCATTCTAATTTCTTGCTCTCCTGAGACTCCTGTCCCTTAGCTGCTTACTTACTATATTGAAAATAAAATAAGAAATATGTTTTTTGACTAAATATCTACCTTAAATCACGTTGCTAATTGCATACTGTACTTGTTTGTAGCCTAAATACCTAAATTTTCACTTAAAACTATAATTTTGTAATGTTTGGAAATGACAGTGAAAACTTTGCTGTGCCAGTACATTTTGGGTGTCGTGTCAGTAAATTTCAACCTGGTAAGTTGGCAACCCTGCACTGCAACACTGTTCCTGTTTAGTCACCCTGCCTTAACCTCCTCACACCGGCGCCTCCTGGCCATTTAAGAGGTTTAGGATGCCTGGAGGCAGGTGAGGTTTAAGATCACGTGATCACCATGGCTGGCTGTCCCAACTCCCAATCGCAAGCTTTTGGTTAGGCGCCTGTAACTGTGTAGGGAGCAAGCTCTCAGCACAGCTGTATTGACCACAATTCACTCAAATATGCAGCCTCTCAACGCCAAGGACCAGGGCACGTATTTGCTTGTGGCTGGCGCTAAGGGGTTAAGCTGAGTGTCTATTTAGGTGTAAGCTCATCTTACAAAAAATGTAAGAAGTGAACTAACCCCATACATCCCCACCCCGAAACTGCTACCTATTATGGTGATTAGCTGTCACTGCCCATACAGCTGATGCAGTGGTCAGGGAATATGAAAGCCCCACTCTTCTTGCTCTTCTTAGGGCTTCTGGAATTGATCAGAGTCATTCTGATTTTTGTCCAATCGAAATTACTCTGATCAGTCCTGGAAGCCCTAAGGGACGAAGGGGAAGAAGAGCAAGGCTTTTAAATCCCCTGACTGCTACACTGGCTGCCTGGGCAGTGACAGCTGATCACCCACAGAGGGACCGGGTGTGGGAAGGTTGTACCAGGTTAGTGTACCTTTTCATTTTTTGTGAAAAGGTAAACTTACACTTTAATTTAAGTATTGCCTGGCTGTATCCACTGGCCAATCACTAGGACTTGTATTGCTAGTGGTGCATGCCGGGAAATGGTATACGTATTTACATTAATTGAATGTCTTCCCTGTGCTGGGGAGGTGTGCTGTAAGTGATGCTATCCCTCTGGCCTTCTGCCTAGGGAGGGCTACACATGTTTAAAGGTCAGGCCTTGTCAAGAACTGGAGCTGGGCAGCCTGGAATGGAGGGAGTTATGCTCAAGTCTCTGCCAGAGGAGATGTCCTGGATAGCTGTGAGCAGCTGGGGCCATGCAGAGGACTGGTAACTTGTTTGGAGAAAGGCAAGAGCCCTCATTTTGCCAGCCAAGGTGCTGCTGAATTACAGGAATGCCAGACTTGGTTTAAATGCTTTTATTCTGTAGAAAGTAGAGACCGATGTCTGTGCACAACTTTGCTCTGGGTATCTGATGCCCTAAACCAGTGGTTCTCAACTCCAGTCCTCAGGACCCCCTAACAGGCCAGATTTGAAGTATCACCTTGAGTCGATGCAGACTAGAGTACTGCAATCACTGAGCAGCAAAATATATCACCTGTGATGTATTTCAGTTATCTTGCAAACCTGGCCTGTTAGTGGGTCCCGAGGCCCGAGGTTAAGAACCAATGCCCTAAACCCTTTCCACTTTTTGATCAAATGTTGCAAACAAATACTATTTTTAAGTTAAGGTTCCTATGCCCAATGTGTTTTATCTTCCACCATCCACCATGGATGCCTCTGGGGTTCCTAACATACCTTTGAGGGTCGGGGGATTGTTACACCTGCATTGCTATCACCAGTAAAACACAGTAAATGCATGTTTTAATTCAACGCAAAGATTGAATGGACTGAAATCGTGCCAGACTGCACCAAAAGTAGTGCATGCACTACTTCAAAAAACGCACAACAACCGGATCGCATGGTACTACAGTACCATGTGATCCGGTGCAGGCATTTGGGTTGTCATTATTTAATATTGACACCCGCTACAAATTGCAACTGCAGTGCATTTTTGAATAAAATACTCACGGAATGCGGGTTTCTGGTGTGAACGGTCCCTTATCTTATCAGTAAATATTGGAGATACATGATCTGTTTACATTTGTCATAACTGCTACACTGCTTCCCCTGCCATGTTTTAACCCAGCTGAGGTTATGCTACATCTTGGTGTATTGGTAATGAAAGGTTTGGTTCCTGTAGAAAAGGGTGCGATCTCTCAACAATTTCTTCAACAGTCCAACATGTGGGAAATGTATACAAGCAATGACAAGTTCTTTGGAAACTAGGCAAGTGGTTTTGCTTAAAGTGTTCCAAAACAGAACCTGCATTCACCATATCTGGTCTCCCACAATACACAGAACGTGGAAATGAAATTATTTTAGTAAATATAAACTGCTAAATATCTTTTCTCTTTTTTTTTTTTATTCCATAAGGTTTATTGAGTATAAGAAAAGACAAAGGAGTACAGATACATCGTAGTCGTAAATACGTACGTTCCATATTAACAATTCAAAAAAAAGTACAAACGTAGTAATAACAAACATTTGTGGAGTAAATCTTTTTGCGTTTATGTAGTTTTGAATAAGTAGAATGCCAAAAACGTATCCAAAAAGCTGCAACTCAAAACTCAAGGAGATGAACGTGTATAAAGGTAGAACTCTGAAAGTGTTGAGGTGGGACATCGAAAATAGGTGGGTATAGACATGAAAGCACTTTTGATTTTATCCCATAAAAGGGGGGGACTGGAGGGGGTGCAATAATTCTAGCGATATGTTGTTGAGTAAGAATGGGGTAGTGAAGAATTGCGCATCGGTAGAGGGGAGGAGAAGATGGAGAAAAAGGATGAAACTGGGGAAATAGAGAGGGGGAGCGAGGTTAAGGAGCAAGCAGAGGGTGGAGGAGAAAAAAAAAAGAAAACCTACGAGGGGCTGGGGAAAGGGACGGGGGTTGAGCTTAATCGGTTATATGTTTTGTCTTTAAATTAGTAGTTTTATAGGAGTTCCTATCTTTTCTCATCAGCAGTATATAGCAGTCTTGTGACTTCTATCAGTTCTTAGTAAAGCTTGTAGGAGGAGTTTTCATTATCCCCTGATCCTCTGTCTGGACAGTGCTGATTGGCCCGTTGCTGATCACATGCACCCTTCCATGAAAAAAAATAAAACTCTCTAGCAATACAAACCAAACTGAGCATGTGCAGCTTGTCCCCAAGCTCTGTATTATGAAGAAATAATTAGGGGACAGTGGAAGAAGAGGAGGTTTAGAGAGACAGGATCACACAGTCTTTATACACAATGTGGAGGATTAACCCCTTAGATTCCACAGTGAGTATAACAAGCATGCTTTACTGCATATACACACTGATTTTACTGTTGTGGGTTTAGTAACACTTTATATACTCTTTTCTACATAGTCTGATTGTCAAGGGATGCTTGTATCTGCCATATGTTTGGCAAACATTCTTCCATCTATCTACTCTGTCCTCTGAGATTTAGGTTTTTAATTTAGAGTTACAAAGACAAATACAAATGTTTCAAGCATTTGCATTGCTTTAGGGCTGCAAAAATGAAGTTAAATAGAAATCTTTTTAGCAAAAGGCTTGGGAATGAACTTCGCCTGAAAACTGTAGGGAAATAAGTCCTATTTAATGTATGTAATACATCAGTAATTGATCATGACTTCAAGTGTAATAGATACATAATCCGTCTATAGTATCACTAATGATGTTAGTATATTGGCAACTGTTTTTAAAGAAGAATTACAAAAATGCTAAATGATAACAAGTCAATTAGTTAGGGATATATTAAGGTTGAATTTGGGCTAAAATATTTTGGAAATTCATTTTCCAACTTATTGTTTGAGGTCAAAAATCCCATCCTAATGTTTTGTTTGTCCTTGAAAACTAACATACTGGTCCAAGAAGGATACATCTACTAAAGTTGCAAACTCTCATGTTTCATGTAAATGAAAATTACAAATTTGAATACTAACCCAGCTGCAGCTGCAGCTGCAGCTGCAGCTGCACTTTTACACAAGTTTTTATTTTTTTAAAAAAGTCCCAATGTACATTCTTGTCAAAATAAAATGCTTGCACTAAAAATAACCACACCAGTAGTATTAATTGTATGAGTCAGTGTGTCAATGTGCTTTTCTTCCACTGATGGTAGAACCGTCCATCTCAGTCACAGGGGAGATTTAACTTTTAACTTCAACTTGTTCAATTAAGCTTTGACAAAAAGCCTGTGTAACAGATCAACCGGCACCCCGACCGGGTACCTCCGTTGACGGATGCGCCTAGTGCTTCCCGAGGGCTCCAAGCACTCCCCACCAGACACCATAACCACGTCAGACCCCACAAACCGCTGCAGCTTGGTTGTGGTCTTGGGCGTCCGCAGGTAGGGGCAAGGGGGGGCAAATTCCCCCCCCCCCCCGGAATCTCAACTTCCCCTTTGAAGTGGTTGTTAAGCCACTTTATACCATCCTGTCTGATCTGTGTAATAATCCTGTGTGTCTGTGTATGTGTTTTAAAAAAATAAGCCGTTCTTTACCAGTTTTCAGAGGGTCGGCGCCGCTCACATGACCCGCTGGCTCTCTCCTCTCCCCATCTGACAGCTGCCTGCAGCGGGCAGGACCGAGGATTCCTCACTGATTTCAGTCGGGAGGGGAGGAGGAGGGGAAGGGGAGAGGAAAGGAGTAGAGAGGCAGTGGGTTAAGTGAGCTGCGAGTGGCGCTCTGAAAACATGTAAAGAATGGCTTTTTTTATATAAAACACAGACGCAAGGGCACACAGGATTATTAAACAGACTGTAGATAGGATATTAAACTTTAAATGAAACTACAGCAGCAGGAGGGGCACTGACATAGGAGAGGACAGGCAGGGAGGGAGGCGGGAGAGAGGACAGAGGAGAACAGGAGTGCTGCGGATGACGGAGGCACATAAACTGACCACGCTGTCAGGGCTCAGCAGCCATGGTATACCATGGTCAGTTTACAGAGAGGAGGAAAAAGGCAGGATCAGTCAGGTATTTTAGGTGATAGATGGGGCCAAATTACACAGCAAAGCACTGTACTTAAGGGAACAGGATCAATTTTTTTTTAGGTTAACAAATGCTTTAAAAATAAATGCTGCTGCTTGCTTTTTAAAAATAAATACCGTATTTATCGGCGTATAACACGCACTTTTTCCTCCTAAAATGGAGGAAAAAGCAGCAGTGCGTGTTATACGCCGATATAAAAAAAAAAAGTCCAGGAAACATCGCCGAGAGCAGAAGGGGCGGGCCGGGCAGAGGAGAAGGAACGACGAGCTGTCATTAGAGCAGAAGGGGGCGGGCCCGGGCTGAGGAGAAGGAAGGACTAGCTGTCATTAGAGCAGAAGGGGGCGGGGCGGGCCGAGGAGAAGGGAGAACGAGCGAGCGCAGTCATCGGAAGTCCCGCCTATGACAGACGTCACACGTCTTGGCAGAGGAGGCGGGACTTCCGATGACTGCGCTCGCTCGTTCTCCCTTCTCCTCTGCAAGGCCCGCCCCCTTCTGCTCTTATGACAGCTCATCCTTCCTTCTCCTCGGCCCGGCCCGCCCCTTCTGCTCTGGGCGCTGCTTCCCGCCCTTTTTTAAAACATATTCGGACTGTTCCAATGGCGCTTGCGAGGCTGCATAGTTGGACACTGCGCTTGCGAGGCTGCATATATTGAGGCTGCATATATGGACACTGCTGATGGCCTGCATATATGGACACTGCTGGTGAGGCTGCATATATGGACACTGCATGTATGGACACTGCTTATGGGCTGCATATATGGACACTGCATGTATGGACACTGCTGATAGGCTGCATATATGGACACTGCATGTATGGACACTGCTGATAGGCTGCATATATGGACACTGCTTATGGGCTGCATATATGGACACTGCTGATGAAGATGCAACACTGCTGATGAGGATGCATTCATGGGCACTGGTGAGATGTCATTTGATTTAAAAAAAAAAAAAACGTTCTGAGTTCAAAGCTGTTTATTTTAAATTTAAGCTTTTTTCCCTGAAATTTCTCTCCAAATATTGAGGTGCGTGTTATACGCCGGTGAGTGTTATACGCCGGCGCGTGTTATACGCCGGCGCGTGTTATACGCCGATAAATACGGTACTCAAAATAAGTATAATGACTAAGCCCCTCCCCTTAATTACATTGTTGAAAAGGGGTGGAGCATGGGTGACCTTAAAATTATGCCCCCCCCTGAAAAAAGTTCTGCGGATGCCCATAGTTGGGGTCTCGCCGTCTCCTACCCACCCTGGACTTACAACAAGGCTCCAGGTTCCTGTGGGTGACCCTCTCTTTCCCCAGATAGTGAAGCAGGAACAAGAACAGGAACAAGCTCTTACACTACCTCTTACAAGAGCTTACTCCAAGGGAGTATGGAAATCACGAGCATAGAAATCACATTCATCCGATTTGACATGTCAAATTGGAGTCAATTGCTGGCAACTGTACCACCCAAAATTGCACTGATTCCCAAAAGTATTTTCTGTAATACTTTTGGTGACTTGGAGGGGGGCGATTTCCATATACATCCATGCAGGAACCCGCACAGATGTCAGTGAAATCGCCCCCCAAAGTCGGACTGAAATTCCGGCTTGAAATGAACTTGAACGATTTCATAACGGCCACAGTGTGAACCTGGGCTAAAATATGGAAACTGATTGGTTTCTGTGCAGAACTTAATCAGATTTTTGCACGCACCAATTTTTGTAAACCCCCCCCCCCCCCTCCATTGGTAACTTCTGCATTCACCTAGGTAAACATGATATTACTACTAGTTATTCCTAATGTGCTGCTTTACTACCATGACCTTAGATGCTTTCCTTTTCATTAACATTAGTGTTAAGTTAGTATTAGGACTTGTCAACTTTTGTTAGAATAATCTTTGAAGAAAAATGAAACAGTATATATATGCAGCCCTACAGCAATGCGGAATGGAATGTGCAACAGATAAAAAGCCTTTAAGCATTCAGTTTGTGCTCAGAATTGCTATATCAACATCAAGGTTCATGTTCAGTTTATTACTTTAGGGCTTAATAACACATTTGTCACCACTAGGAAATTCTTAGTGCTGCCAGAAAAGACAGTGGTTTGCCTTTCAGAAATTCTTCAGGGAGACAAAAGGGCTGAGCTGCATTGATAAGTGGATTGAGGCTTTTTTATGCACTAGACTGCATATATTTGTTTCAAAACCTAGGCCCTATAGAGAGCAGGCGCTAAAAAAAAGAGACAAATAAATAAAATATAGTAAAATAGTTGGATATTCTGTATAATATACTGAAAATATGGCATTGTGACCCCTAGTCATTTTGCTCAGCAATTTGTCCAGTGTCAGACGTCAAAGGTTAACGCTTTGAAGAGTAGAGGTCAGCTCAATGTAGCAGCTCCATATGCTATATGAAGTCGGTATGGAGGAGGATTTCCTGACATACTAATATCTGGATTATGAAATGATCTAAACAGAAGCTTCAGGCAAATCTGGATTTTAATACTGGAAATACTAAATTAGGCTTTTGCTTAGTCCAATCAAATTTTGTCAAATAGCTCTGTGCATCATTCTCATAATTTTCCAAGTGAAGCTGTATTTCAGACTTTTATGAGATTACTAACAACTGTAATGTCTGTTTTTAAAATGAGTTATTTAGCCAGGAGCTGAAATAGAAATAACTAGACCTTTTAGCAGGATTTACCTAGCAGTTATTTTATCTGATGTCATTTCTCTAGGTGGGCAGGGCATGTATGACCTTGATTTTGCCAGCAATTTCTAACCAAATTACATTGGTTTTGTTATAAGCATTTAGAATTTACGTGTCAATAGAATATATGCAATAAAAGCAAATAGTTCTATAAAAAAAAAGTGTTAGGCTTTTGGATCTTCAGCTATCTCTTGCCATCTTGCGCTATAAAGGAAAACAATTTTACAAATGTATAAAAAAACGTAAGAGTTATAGAGAACTTGAGCCATTTATTAGTTTTCTGGTGCACTTATGCAATATTGCTTTTTAATAAATGTATTTTTGTTTGTAAGGAAATAAAGCCTGATTGAACAGAAATATCCTAAATCAAACTTTCTCAAACTTTTCAACAAAGAGGAACTCTTGAAATAACTTTCCGGGCTCAGGGAACCCCTGCTAAAAAGTACTATATCTACAACTCATAATGCATTAGTGCAGTGATGGCGAACCTTGGCACCCCAGATGTTTTGGAACTACATTTCCCATGATGCTCAAGTACAATGCAGAGCACATGAGCATCATGGTAAATGTAGTTGTAAAACATCTGGGGTGCCAAGGTTCACCATCACTGCATTAGTGTGATGGTCATTGGGAAGAATGCTCCTTACACTCATAGTCATTGGGAAGAATTACCCCCTTATAGATAGCTAAAAGACCAATGATGTCAATGGGAACTTATCTAAGAGGCAAAAATTGGTTATTGCTCAAGGAACCCCTGGCAACCTTTTGAAGGAACCCTAAAGTTCCATGGAACCCTAGTTGAGAAAACCTGTCCTACATGGTATGGCCTTAAAAATCAAAAGATTGCCATTCTGCAAATGGTGAGAGCTGAGCAAGTGAGAACATTTACTGTGATGGTTTGGAGGTCTAATGATATATGATAGTTATATACCAGTTCTTATATAATATAATAATACAGGATTTATATAGCACCAACAGTTTGTGCAGCGCTTTACAATGTGGGGGAAGACAATACAGTTACAATACAATTCAATACAGGAGGAATCAGAGGGCCCTGCTCGTTAGAGCTTACTACAGCTAAAATTGGAAAAAAATCGCAAAATTTCGAAATTCTGCCAACCTGGGAAGTTAACCACTTGCCGACTGCCTAACGCCGATTTATGTCGGCAGTCAGCCCCTCACAGGCAAAGCGACGTAGGTCTACGTCGCTAGCCTGTGAGGCTCTAGGGAGTGAGCGTGCGCCGCCGGAGGCGCGCTCCCGCTCGCTCACGGACACCCGATGTCCGCCAGGCACTCACGATCATCCGTTAGAGCGGATGTAAATAATAATGTAAAGACAGCCGCCTGTCATTCTCCCCTGTGTAAGAATGGAGATCACACGGTTCTGCTATGTAGGACCGTTGATCTCTGTTCTTACACCAGCAGCCATATCCAATCACAGTTAGAAGCACGCCCCTAGGGACACACTTAACCCCTCCCTCTCAAATAAAGTTAACTCCTTCCCTGCCAGTTTTTACAGTAACAGTGCATATGTATAGCACTGATTACTGTAGTAATGTCACTGGTAACCCCAAAAGTGTCAAAAATGTCAGTCAAGGGTCCGATCTGTCTGCCGCAATTTCGCAGTCCTGCAAAAAAATCGCAGATTGCCGCCATTACTCGTTAAAGAAAAAAAACAACAAAAATGACAAAAATCTTTCCCTTACTTAGTAAACGCAATAACTTTTGCGCAAACCAATCAAAATATGCTTTTTGCGATTTTTATTTTACCAAACATAGGTAGCATAAAACAAATTGGCCTAAAATGTTAAAAAATTTAGATTTTTACATTTTTTTGGGGGGGAATTTCGTATAAAAAAATGTGAAAAATATTGCTATTTTTGCAAAATTGACACATTTTTTTGTTTATAGCACATGATCAAAAAATCGCACAGGTGATCAAATACCACCAAAAGAAAGCTCTGTTTGTGGGAAATAAAGGACATCAAATTCGTTTAGGTACAGCGTCGCATGACCGCGCAATTGTCCGTTAAAGTCACGCAGTGCCGAATCGCAAAATAGGCCATGGTCAGGAAGGGGGTAAAATCTTCCGGGGCTTAAGTGGTAAAGGGGAAACTTATTTTGCAAAAGAGAAATGGCTAGAAGGTTTTTACTACTGTCTCTGTCTCCGATTGGGAGATATTCTATACTTGCTATACTGATGACTAGTGATCATTAAGCTAGAAAGAGGGGGTGAATGTCTTTAACAGAGTCTTTAACAGAGACACATCAATCAATGTTGGTAGAATAGGAAAGGAATAGGATCCCTGTTAGGTTTTTATTGCTGTCGCTGTTGAGACAGTTCCCCTCCACTTCATGTGCTAGGGACGGGATCATGGGATGGCAAGCATCTATTGAATACCCTTAAATAATTTACACCAGACAGCTTTGTTGGATAATAATTTGGCCACGGCCTTTATTTATTGGTTTTTTCAATATTTTATTAACTCATTAAACCATGAATAAACCATTATTAACTTTAAACATTACCATAATTTCACACCACATAACACGACAACCCAGCTTAGCCGCTCGGGTTATTACTAACCACAGAATAAACCTCCACATAAACGTCCCCCTTTCTTCAAAGGTGACCCAACCACATAAATTTTTTAAGGCCGTGACGTTAACATCTTTTTTTTTTTTTTTTTTTTTTTTTAAAAGGGGGGAGGGGGGGCGGGAAGCTCCGCTCTTGCTGCTCTCCTGAGGCGACTGACCACGCGCTCCGGCTCCCACTCATATTTATAGCCTACCTCGGTTCCAGAAGCTTCTGTCACATGACCTTCCGCAGGCAGCTATTTTGACCAATCCGCTTCTTCTTCCCCTGCACTACCTGCCTCTCCCCCAGTCAAGGGGGGGGGGAACTAGAAACTGCCTATTCCGCAGCCCTCCCATGAGGAAAAAGGAAGAAAATGGGTTTCTTGAAACCCCTTTCCCTTTTTCCATTCATGGGATGGCAAGCATCTATTGAATACCCTTAAATAATTTACACCAGACAGCTTTGTTGGATAATAATTTGGCCACGGCCTTTATTTATTGGTTTTTTCAATATTTTATTAACTCATTAAACCATGAATAAACCATTATTAACTTTAAACATTACCATAATTTCACACCACATAACACGACAACCCAGCTTAGCCGCTCGGGTTATTACTAACCACAGAATAAACCTCCACCAAGTCAGGAGGTGCTAACCTCCTGACTACCCCACCAGCCCGCGGCCAATTCTATTGCTGTCTGGAAGCCTAGATTCATTATATCCAGACCTATATCCGAAAGATGTACCCCATCCTTCCAATATAAGCCCGAGATACCACCCTCTAAATCTACGTGCCTATAGGACAAGCCATAACCCATATTCATGAACTTTTCTAATTTATGATTTACTCTTCTTCTCATTTTCTCAAAAACCTTCCCCGACTTATCCTTTAACCAAATGAGACGAGGGATGATCTCAGAAAAAATGATGACTGTACCTGGTGAATATGACTTCCACTTCTGTATGATAAAGCATATTTTAAAGATTAACCTGACTGTTTGCAATTTTCCGATGTCATTGCCGCCCAGGTGGATTAACAAAATATCCGGCAATGGCCAACCATAACTCAGCCTACCCAATTCAGTCATCAGATTATCCCAGATCAACCCACCCTTACCAAACCAATATAGTTCAAATAAACATGGATCCAGATCCAGATTAGTGCCGTAAATTCTGCTTTCGGCTCTTTTGTGCGCCCATCGGACATAAGAGTGCCCGACGATCCAAACTATCAACTTCTTACCTGGAAGCAAAAGATACATTGTTAGACTTCACATATTTCAAATAGACATTTGACTTCCATCTACCCACTTTCTTTATTGCATCTTCTCCCATCCCCGATCTAGCTGCCGTTGTGGCTGCCCCAATTCTGAACGAGTGACATGAAATACCCAAATTGCGCATGCCCAAAACAGATAGTATTTTTGCCAAAATTCTCCGAAACTGAAACCCAGTAAGAGGAGACCGGTTCTCATGAACAAAAAGACGAGTCTCTCCCCTCGGCCTCAATTCCAAATAAGAACTCAACGCTTCTATAGGACATATGGACCGCAACGAACTCCTTCTTAATACAATCCACGTCCCCTTTCCGGACTGATCTGTCTTGGATTTGCGCAAAAATAATTTTAACTGGTCCTTTTCAATTATGGCATCTTCCAATAACAGCCCACCCTCATCCTTTTTTGCTCTCGGGACTAATTCCGAAATTCTTAAGGCTGCAAAAAAACAAACCGAAAATGCAGCCTTAAACAGCCTTGTTTCATAGGTCGAAAAACAAACCTTTCGCGTTGCCTTACAAAGATCCACTAAATTAGTGACCGAGATTGGACCTCTATAATCCACTCTAGCCTGTTTTTTCTTATAACCTTTAAGGACTTGCTGAACTGAAAAGAAAGATAACATAGACTCTAAACCTTTTAGTTTCAGAAAATAAGAGATCCCGTACAATATTTTGCTAATATGTGACCAGGACAATTTCTTCATTAATAATTTCTCCAGAAAACCCAATACCAACCTTTCTGAAATTGCCCCCTGGTCATTATTGGTCTCATTTAAGAAAGACAACCACAATGACCAGGAGCTACAATAGCTCTTCCACGTTGAATTTGCCAGGGAGTTACGAATGTTCTCTTGTACTAAACTATATCCCATAGATGCTTTGGACAATCCATACCCACTTTGTTTGCTCCCGGTACCAGCTCGAAGAACTTGCCCATCTGTAATCGGGAGAGAGCATCAGCAATAACATTTAGTTTACCCGGAACATATTGAGCCTTTATCCAAATGTTATGAAGCAAGCATCTGGAGACTAAATGGCGAATCAAAGAAATAACCGGTGGAGATCTAGACGTTAAGCAATTTATCGCAAATAGTACTCCTTTGTTGTCTGTACTCAACAGGATGCGCCTGTTTTTGAATTTCAGACCCCATATTTCTACTGCTACTATGACAGGAAAAAGTTCCAATAAAACAATGTTTTTTAACAGACCTTTTTCCTTCCATTTTACCGGCCAATTCCCTGCACACCACTCATGCTTCCATATGGCTGAAAAACCGACTGATCCAGCAGCATCCGTGAATAAACAAAAATCCGAATCAGTAATGAAATCTTCTTGAATTATCGCTCTACCATTAAATGACTGCAAAAATTTTGACCATAGCAGCATATCTTCCCTCATGTCCTGAGTCACTCTTATATGGGAATATGGACTCTTTAAGCCTGACATCTTCAAATACATTCTTCTGGAATAAATTCTCCCAACTGGAAGAACTCTAGTAGCAAATGCTAAATTACCTAATAATTTTTGCAGTTCTTTCAACAGAACTTTCTTTTTTCTTATCAGAATGATAATTAAATTGAAAATCCTGTCTAATTTCTCTTTCGGTAGTTTGAATTCCATTTTATTGGAGTCAATAATGATTCCCAAAAATTCCAGCTCTTGAGAAGGATACACCGTTTTTTCTTCCGCTAGAGGAATATTAAACCTAGAGCACAGGTTTTGAAACGACTGTAACAAACTCAAACATCTGCCGGAATTCCTGGGACCCAAAAAAAGAAAATCGTCTAAATAATGAAGTGTAAATTTTGACTCCGCCTCCGATTGTAACACCCATTCGAGAAAGGTGGCAAAGGCTTCAAAATAAGCGCACGACAAAGAACAACCCATTGGTAGAAACATGTCGAAATAAAATTTCTTGTCGAACATGAAACCAAGTGAGTTAAAACAACTCGGATGCATTGGCAGCAATCTAAATGCTGACAAAACATCCGCCTTGCTCATCAATGCTCCAGTACCCAACTCCTTCAACAATATTATCGCCTTTTCAAATGAAGCATATTCCACCGAACAATCCCCTGGATCTATTTGGTCATTAAGGGAACTCCCGAATGGGAATGACAAGTGATGTATGAGTCTAAATTTATTTGGTTCTTTTTTTGGTATGATACCCAAAGGAGAAATCCTAAAATTAGCGAATGGTGGCTTCAGAAATGGACCCGCAATTCTACCTGCCTTAATTTCTTTATCAATTTTTTCCTCAACAATATGCGGCAACTCATTAACTGATTTTAGATTTCTCACTAATACACAACCTTCTCCATCAAAGACAGGTAGCCTGAAACCTTCTGCAAACCCTTTAAAGAGCATGCTGGCCATCCGCTGGTCTGGATATTTGCGTAGCCAAATTTGCATTTCTTGTAGGTTCACCAGCAGCTTGCCCCTTAAGAAATGGCTCTTTTCCTACAGTTTGAGAGCTAGCTGCCATTTTTTTGAAACATTTTGACACACTATGAGCTCCAGAACAGAAGGCACATTCATGTCTAAAACGACAATTATGCAACCACTTACAACTGGACTCATTGAATGCAAAACATATGCCTTTCCTGTAACTTGTGGCCTGAGCGGCCACAGCCACTGGTCTAGAAATCTGTGGCCTTTGTGGGATTAGCAGGTTAAGCCATAAACCCACATCCTTACATCCCCATTGAAGATCTTTATGGACGGATAATTTTTGTCTAAAGGATTCATCATATGAAAACCATCCAAAGCCTCCAAAGTTCTTATATGCCTCTAATATGATTTCAACATGATGAAAAAGGCCCACTGCTTTGTAAGGGTGTCTCTCGCATAATACACCCGCATATATACAGAAGGCCTGCAGCCAATTATTAAAAGATTTGGCCACCGGTCTTCTCCTGTCTTCTTCATTTTTATCTGATTTCAGAAATTCTTTACTAGATGGCAGTAATGACAGTAAGTCCATAAATTCTCCATTCCAAATTTTCTCCTTGATACTCATACCCAGATGGAAACCCAAAGGAGATGGGGAACAAGGCATGCTTTCCTTAAGACTAATTTCTGGCACACCCACTTCCTGAAAGCCCGTTACCCTATCTGTCACTACCTTCCCCTCATCCGGGTCCAACCATACCGACGATACATTTCTTGTCTGAACCCTATTATGTAGCATCTGTAGGGAATTAGCAATTTGATTCAAGGACTGGTTCAGATTACCTAAGATATTTAAATTACACTCACCCGGCCCAGCAGCTTGATCCTCTAAAGGGATTTGTTCCTCTGCTGGCCAATATAGCGGGCTTACTTCTCTGTCATCCTGCAGGCAGCTGTCCTTAGGGCCTAAACCGGACCTTCCTTCAACAGCCCCTGCTTCCGAATGCCACCTTGCTGTGCTGGCTTCCTCTATTCTCGGTGCCTTATGTCTTCTTGTCTTCTGACACGCTGGGCGCTCTTCAACCGGCGGGCTGAATCTCCTTCGCGGTGTCCTTCTCCTCTTCTGCAGCTCTTCCTTTGCTGCACCGCTGCTAGACTCCGCCCCCATGGACTCCGACCCGTTGTGCTCCCGTGCCGTTCCGCTTCCACCCGACTCTGTTTTGCCGCGTTGTCTTCCCGCCGGTCTGCCTCTCTTCCCGCCTCTCTTCTCCTCACCGCTGACGCTTCCCGCTGCTGACTTCTTCAAATCTTCCGCCGGACTACTTTCTTCTTGTCCCGCCTCTTCTCTTCTTTCTTCAGAGGATGTCTCTAAGCAGCGTCTCAGCCACTTCTCCCCGCCTTCTGCTTCGGCTCTCTCCAGTAGCTGTCGCAGTAGAGTCTTCATTTCTTCTGGAAGCTCCGCTCTTGCTGCTCTCCTGAGGCGACTGACCACGCGCTCCGGCTCCCACTCATATTTATAGCCTACCTCGGTTCCAGAAGCTTCTGTCACATGACCTTCCGCAGGCAGCTATTTTGACCAATCCGCTTCTTCTTCCCCTGCACTACCTGCCTCTCCCCCAGTCAAGGGGGGGGGGAACTAGAAACTGCCTATTCCGCAGCCCTCCCATGAGGAAAAAGGAAGAAAATGGGTTTCTTGAAACCCCTTTCCCTTTTTCCATTCATTCCTCTGTCTTTTTTGACATTAAGATAAAATTGAGCTTGGGTTCCATAAAGATAATTAAAGTTATATATATTATTATATTATTATTAGATAGAAATATATTCTAAGCTTTTGAATGTCACAGAAAACTGTGCACCGTTTTAAAACTCCAGGTAAAAATAGTTTATTTATTACTTCTACTGTAATTAAAGGCAGTAAAATCAGCGTGTAAGAATAAAACCAAGATCATTTTAAATTAGTATTAAAAATGATTATAATAAGTATGCTCATGCAGAATATAAATATGCACGTAGGCATTTTGAATTCATTGTTCAGACCTGTTTTTGTCAGTCTGTCAATAACTGTGCCAAGTAGCTTAAACCTAAAAAAATCTGCTTGTCAGCTGTGCTACAAATGCAATAACAATACCTATTTCATACGGGCAGCTTTCTAATCTGTTACCTATTTACAGCGCACATTTCACAACTATAGGATGTTGTAATGTTCTCATCTCAATACATTTAATGTTACAGACCATTCCCATACAAGGTAACAGTGATACATTTAGGAGTATTGTATATTTTAATACATTCATTTGTATAGTGCTTATATTGTGAGGACCTATTCACACGTTCCATTGCAGTAAAATGCAAGTGCTTTGCAAGAGCAATTAATGTTAATTGGAACTCTAAGTTTCCAACAGATAACAAATCAGTGATGTGATGCAGTACAGCGCAGAGCAATGCACTTCCTGTATATTGTGTTGTACTGTGTTGCAAAAAAAATGTGACATGAACAATTTTTTTGGTTTGGTGCATTAGAATTGAATTGCTTTGAATGGGCTGCCTTAACACAATGCATGTTAATGCAATGCACCAAGATGCCAAAGTGTAAATGGGCCCTAAAAATATTTCCACTTTTTATACCCAACAGATGAACATCTTAGTGGACCTAATCTCATGTACTAATTATTATTATTATTGTTATTATTATTTTTATTATACAAGTATTTAAATAGTGTCAACAGTCTGAGCTGCGCTTTACAATATAAGGGGTACAGTACAGTAACAATACAATTTAATACAAGATGGTTAGGAGGGCTCTGCTCATGTTCCATAGTCCTCTCGCTCCCCGAAAGTCATGGAAGCTAACAGAAGTCCTGAAATGTTTAAAGTGAATCTAAACTCACATTTGGAAATGCAAATTGTGCCTAAGTAGTCTCATAGATAAAAATGTTCCTTTTGTCTCAGGCTCTCCCTTAAAAAAATAGCAGTGCTGTTCCTGTGCCTCTGCATACCTATACCTTGAGCCTTAGAGCTGTGTATCTGCAGTGTGAGATCTAAGCACTGCAAGTCTCAGGAGACCTGATATGAGATTTTGTGATGTCACTACTGTTTTTGTTGGAGAGGAAGCTGTACTGGGGATCTGCAGTGCAAACATCTCCCTGCTTCTGTTTTATTCATGTTGTGGATCTGTGCTTTTTTTTTTGTACCTCTCCTACTGCTGCTTGATTATTCCTCTATAAGTCATTAGAGGGCCAGCTATGACATGAAGAAGCAAAGTCCTGCCTCTACCAAGATGGTTGCCTTCATAGCTAGGCAATTGTGCAGTACCAGGCATCAGTAATGGGGAATGATCAAAAGCAGTGAGACTACAGACATTTATGATGACTAGTTTTTTGTCCTTTCTTTGCCTATTTGGGAACATCTTCCATAGTTCAGCTGCTCTTTAAAGGCCATTTCCAGAAAAGAAAAAAAACACAGTGTCAGGGTATTCACATTTAGGCCTAAGGGGGCTTCAAAAAGCAGTTTTTACTTATCTTATCCTCTGTTCTGCCTGGCATCTGGCGCTCTCTTCTGCTCTGCTACACTTAGGCAGTGGGCTGTCCCTCTCCATCCTCAAATGATTTGGACTTGATGACAAAAGACCCGCCATCACTGGAGCATAGAGCAGCAGAAACGTATAACCAGGAGTGAGTCAATGGGAGTAGCGGATTGGATAAGTAAAACTGCTTTATGCACCCTACCCCCTGAACCTAAACAAGGATTTAACCCTTACAGTGCAGGGGCAGCCCCACTGCAAAAGAGGATTTTTGTTTTCCCATTAAAGGATAAACTTATCTTTTGCAGCATTATACACCCATATTCAGGGTGTAACATGTAACCTGTTATGAACAGATCAGACCCTGCCCTTTCCCAATCCCAGCTGTGACAGCTAGCAGAGTTCTTCTCCCTCCCCGCTAGCTATCACAGTTTTTTAAGGAAATGCGGGTGAGTGGGGCTCTGCCCGCCAACGCCCCTGATTGCGGCTGTTGGCTTGTAGTTTTCAATTAACCACCATGGCTCTGTGGAGCGCCGTGGTAGTTTATTCATGCTTTCTGTCAGATTGTATCTGCTTACCCATATGGGATGTACAGAGAAGCAGATAGACTGGCAGATCTGGGGGAGACTTGCATGGCACCAGCGATCTGCTGATCACTGGTGCAATGCTTTACAGGCTCCAAAAACAAAAATAATAAATGCACATTTTTTTTACCTGCAAAAAAAAAGTGCATTTTTCATTTTTTTTCCCTAAAAGTGAACTTCTCCTTTCAGCTTAATGTTTCTCTAGAATCCACCACTGTTTGATCTTCCAACATTTGCACATTGATCAGAAGACCACATACCTGGGCATCTCTAATGAAGCAAAGTATCTGCCAGTCTAAACTATGGTCTTCTCCCCCAGCAAAGAGCAGGGCATTTGGTCATGTGACTTACTGCCTTAAGATCTAGAGAAAGATTTTCACTGGTCCATGACATTACAGAATACAATACATGTGCAGCGCTATGCAGAAAAAATGCATCCTCTGTGTATTTAGGCTGATTGCCTGGAGTTCAATTTTGAAAGTGTATTTAAACTACGGATAGACCGACAATCGGCAAGACCGATATATCGAGGGCCGGTATTGACTTTTGCCGATATATCTGTGTCGGCCTCCGGAACTGGCAGATATTGCCGATATTCCAAATATTGCTCATGTAAGGGTAAAATTATGTCACATAGCATAATTCCATTTACAAATGTTATTGAATATGCCCCTCACATATGTAGAAATTAAAGATATAAACAATGAAGTGATGTCATGACATCACTTCCGGGTTATTTCACACGTACAAACCCAGACTAGGCCCCGATTACAATTTTTTGTACCCTAAAGGCAGGATGAGGATGAGGAGTAGGAGGAGTTTGGAACAGGAGGCAAACTGAAGCACCCTGCAATCCTCGGCGGTGGAAGATGCGCCCAAAAATTTGAAAGGTGTATCTCACACGTACCGATACAGACTATACCGCAATTTAATTCTTTTTACCCCAAAAGGGTGTACATTGAATAGCGGAATAGAAAATATGATATAAAAAGGTGTATCTCACACGTACAAACCCAGACTAGGCCCCGATTACAATTTTTTGTACCCTAAAGGCAGGATGAGGATGAGGAGTAGGAGGAGTTCGGAACAGGAGGCAAACTGAAGCACCCTGCAATCCTCGGCGGTGTAAGATGCGCCCAAAAAATTGGAAAGGTGTATCTCACACGTACCGATACAGACTATGCCGCAATTTAATTTTTTTTACCCCAAAAGGGTGTAGATTGAATAGCGGAATAGAAAAAAGTATATAAAATTGGGGATTTTTCTATAGCACATGTGAACACAGCAGTGTCTTATGTTTTATGTCACGGTGAGCAGCAGGCTATGAAGGGAAAAAAAAAAAAAATTCCCCTTTAAATTCGTAATTTTTAAATAGCAGATTAGTACAGACTATGCCACAATTTAATTTTTTTTAACCCAAAAGGGTGTATATTGAATAGTGGAATAGAAAAAAGTATATAAAATTGGGGATTTTTCTATAGCACATGTGAACACAGCAGTGTCTTATGTTTTATGTCACCGTCAGCAGCAGGCTATGAAGGGAAAAAAAAAAATTCCCCTTTAACTTTGTAATTTTTAAATAGCAGATTAGAACAGCAATCTGTAGTAAAATATAGCTGAATGCTGCACACAACAGACTGATAAAAATATATTTTTTTCTCCCTCCTCCTCCTCCTCAGTGGGCTCAAGTGAGGGCAAAAAGATCTTTCACTGCACCACCCCCCACACAGCAAAATCGATGTAGATCGCTAACGGAGGATTGTTCTGTCCTGTGTCTCCTATCTGTCCCTGCCTAATCTCTCCAGCCTGTCCCTAAAATGTTCAAATATCTTTCCCTGCCTACACTCCGACCTGTCCCTGCATTCTTTTCGGGCACAATGTTGTTTTTCCCTGTCTGTCCCTAATCAGCAGCAGCCAGCACGTATGATGTGTGCTCTCTCCCTACACTACAGCAGACTGACGCACCGCGCTGTGTCTCTCGAGCTTATAAAGACATGGGTCACATGCTTCAGATGGCCAATCACAGCTACTAATACATTAGTAGGCATGGATGGTTTAACACCAGTTAAACGCTTGTTGATTGGCTGTTGAAAGCCCGCCATTAAAAGCGCGCCATTACATACAAAACAGGAAATAAAATTACCGAACACGGATTTTAAACCCGAACATACAGTAAAGTTTTCGGGTCCGGGTAGCAAAAATCCAATTATCCGGTACGGACCCGAATAATACAGTCCGTGTTCGCTCAACACTAATCTTTTGCTTTATTTTCACCTGGTAATCTTGTAAATAACACAATTCCCAACCCTGGTTGGCCACATCACTCCTCTACTGTATCTATGGGGGAGCCATGGTTGTTTCCTTAGGTTTCTCTCCTGATATGGACCAGAGAGTTTGGTTTAGAGAGAGCTAGGAAGGAAGATATTCCTCTGTGTAACTCACAGGAAGTGACAAGGACACTGCATGTTTGGCAAGAACATTAGTCATTTTCTGTAATTGCTGAAATTGTTCTTGAGGAAAAAAAAAGAAAAATAATGAAGCCAACTCACTGGAAACAAATTAGAAAACAAAATACCGCTCAGGTGTGGTATGTAATGGATTAGACACAGGTGCTGACCTTGGATCGCTACCGCAGTGACATGAAAATAAGAAGAAAGCTGTTCGCCCACCGCAGTTGTAATCCAATAAAATGTCCTTTATGCTTCAAACATGGGACAATAGCGCAGGAATGGTTATGTTTGACATGTTTCACACATCTACTACGTGTACCTGTGAAACTATGTGTATACCTCTACATGTGAAACCTGTCAACTGTAACCTATCCTGCGCTGTTGTCCCATGTTTGAAGAATAAAGGACGTTTTTTTTTGTTTACAACTGCAAGTGTGCGACCAGTTTTCTTATAATGCATTTTTCTTCTTGGATTTAGTTATCCTTCAAGTTAGCTTTATGGCATTAACATCTTTGTTTTTATATCAGTTTAGAAATAAATGTGTTTAAGTGATGTAGAAATGGTTTATCTATAATATGACCTACTACTTTTGTTTATTCCAGAGATTCAACCTTGGGTGACACTATGGTTTTCGGAATGAAGGCGCTGTTCTGACAACTATATTATACATGCAGAGCTCCATTTTTTTTATTAATCTCTCTTTTAAGTGATCCCCAAGCTCAAGGGTCAGCAGGACAGTTCATTAGTGATTCAGAAAGTAAGGTCATGTGAGCAATTAGAGGCTTTCCATTCTCTAGTGATTTCTCCTCTTCTGTGACTGCTTGTTGGCTAGAGCCCAGCTGAGGAAGATTATTTCACATTGTCTCCAATGCATGACTAACTTCTCACCTCTGGTTGGTAAGGGGCCGTCACCCTTCAGTGTTTATTGTGGGAATGGAATGATTCCCTGTTGCATGGGTGGGGTGGCTGACAATGGTTTTAGGTGGTCCAGCACTGTTCCCTCTCACATGAAGAATTCAGCTAACTGTAATCCAATAATCTATCAATTCTTGCGTAAATGTCAAAGAGCAGACTGCTTGGATACCTACTGACATGCACATGTAAACTGCAAATTTAGTAGTCAGCTTTAATTGAAGCATTTGGACATTTATGCACCAGCTGAGGAGTGCTGAAAGACAGAAAGAAGACACTGTACCTCCCAGCGGGAAGCAGGCATTGTCCCAGCTACTTAACTGCACTAATCTTTTTACAGCACCTGTAGAAATGCTGGGATAAGCATTAACCCATTCATTGGTATGCTGAGTTAAATATCAGATTGCCCTACCCTGATTTTACATGTTCGGGATTTATTTGGCATAATGCATATATAATTTTTAAAGGGTCGGCTTCACCCAGAAGGCAAAAGAGCAGTCATTCTCCATTCTTATATTATCCACAATTTATTGTATAAATCAATCCAGGCTAGGATGTACCAGGTAATAGAATTAATAAAATGTTAGACTTTAGTTTGATTTTACAGAATCTTGTCAGTTTTTTGCAGACTTTTTTCCGGTTGTTGACTTTTAAGTATTTACAACAAGCAGTAAATGGGCTTTGAAACAATCCTTTACTGACCTCTGTAGATGCAAGTACTGCAGAGCATTATGTCCTCAATTTCACAACATAGGCACTGAAGTTTTTCAAATAATTTCCCAATCTGCTCCCCTGCTCTCTCCGCTTCTTCTATGTTATGTTAGAAATGAGAAGGCTGGAAGGCTGCTGAGCCACAGATAGGAGTTGCAAGGTAAGCTGAGCTGCTGATAGATTGATTTTGGTGACATAAGTGCTTGTGCTCTATGTGAATTATTACCCCAATGTGTCTACAGCTACCGAGGTCACTAAAAGCATTTTTAAAGCGCTAGTGTGAAAGAGAGAAGCAGCACAAGGAGACAATCATTTAAATATGTGCTTGGATCAGAAAGTGAAGACAAATCTCTTCTGTAAGTAATCATAAAAATAACAATTTCCAGTACATTGAGGAAGTTAGGGAGGGGAGGGGGTATATAACATTTTTAAGAAGAGAAGAAAGTTGGCAAGTGTGTAAAATGTGTGTCCCACCCCTGCTGTCCAAATTCTATACTACAAAAAAAAAAAAAAAAAACACTCAACGAGAATCCAAAAATACTTACCTTACTAAGGACTGGTAAAAATGCAATATATTACATTGTTTTTGGGTTTTTGTATTCTTTAACAAGTTTAGCAGTTCCTCATCTTAAAAGAGAAGTTTAGCAATCTAAAATTACAAACAATTATACTCACCTAGGTAGCTGCAGCTGTCCCCTGCTACCTCTATGCCGAGAGCTGAGCGATCAAAGACTACTGATCGCTCCCTTCTCAGTCTTCACTGAGCAACGAGCCGGTGACTGTCAATCACTGGCTTACTGCTCTGCCCCTACAGCGCTCACTGGAGCATTGGACTGTGGAAGGGGTGGCTGTGGCTGGCTCAGTATCCCAGCAGCTCTCTGAGAGCCAGGCATCTGGGTGGATCCCAACATTAAAGTTGGGATCAATCCCAAGCCTGGAACAGCTGGAGTCAGCTGAAAATGGGTCACACGAGTGCAGAACAAAGTGCAGTCCTCAGCTTTGGCCCTATTTTTCCTTCAAAACTATTTTTCGTTTTCACACTGCTTTCGCAGTAATCTCTTGTTAGCAGTGTCCTTTGCAGTATTTAATGTTAAAAATAAAAGGTTTGCAGATCATTGCAATTTTGCCCAAGATTACTTATACCATTTAGCGTTACACATTTTTTCTTTGCCTCTTGATAGCCTTCAATGTTGCAGACGCAAAGTTTATTCCCCGCACCTTTCAATCAGGATAACCTATGAGAACCTAGACTGGAAAGTCTTTACTGAGAAGTGCATTTTTCCTGATCAAAGAGAAAACTGCCCAGACTTTAAAGAGCAGCATATGGAGTTGAATGCCAGATAGACGGCCCAGAAAATATTCAAGAATTGAAGTGTATATGTTGCCTCTAAACTGCTAACAGTGCTCTGATTATTGTGTTCTTATTTTACCCACCAGAAGTCGATTATATGAGGCTGGTGCCTTGTGAGGTAAGAGTCTAACTCACTTGTGGTTCTGGGCCTGGTTCAAGCTTGCCAAACAAAAATAAATGGAATGGATGTAATAACCTCTTTATGTAGAAAACCATAAAATGCTGCATGGTCGTGTAAACAAATTAAGTAATTTTCTTATTTTTTTTCGTTATGGACAGACTTTCAGGCCAAAAGTGAGGGTGTGGGCTACGGTTTATGAGCCTCCCCATCAAAATATTATACTCAATATGAAGTTCTATGTCAAAACAGCTGTGTTTGGCCCAATCTATATTATTTTGTGGCTTCTGACAGGAATTTAAAACATTTTTTTTTTACCATTTAAGAAAATGAAAAAGAAGCACTTAAAAAAAAAATACACCAATACAAAAAAAATGCAAAAATGTCAGTGTTTTATGATAAAAATTGTTATATCACCACAATAATTACATCATCGTGCTGTACTTCTAGCAAGAACTGTTCCATAGACTCAGAATCATAATTACTAAGTTTCCCTTCTAGGCTCATAACATGTCTGGACTAGTTTTGAAATAATCCTTTCACAGTTTACTTGACTGCGTGTATGGGTGACTGCCAGAACATACCATAACAGCAAAAAAGCTAACCCAAAGATTCATGTTTTACTTGACAAGGATGAGATAATCCAGGTATTCTTGTTCTATTTAATATCGTCTTGGAAGGCAATGTGAATGGTTTGCTGTTACAAATTAGGTAAAACTCAATAATTGTTCTATGGTATGGCTCTTCTAGATGGGATCAATTAACTTCTGAGTGTTAAGTATAATGATGGAAGCATACTGTGAATCTTTTAAACCTAGGCAGGCACTAACTCTGGGAATACTTTGTCTTGACATCTGATGCTATTCTCTGCATCTGTAAGATGCCGGGACTGTGCATGTGCCTTTAGTCAGTATATAGGTCTAAAAAATGCTAATAGGTAAGCAAGAGCTTTTGTGGCAGAAAGAACCTATAAATTCTATTCTACCCTACTGGCTGGCAATTTTTATTTTTGAAGGTTTACTTGAATATACAATTGGGAAGCATTTTGTTATATCTAAAAAATTATGAAAAATACCGTAATGAAAAAAAAAACAGACTGAAACTTTATAGTACTTGAATATAGTTACTGTATGTATATTTCAATGCATATTATAGTAATGCCACAAAGTTCACATAGGTGTAGAGTTTGTGCTTGGTGGTTATCTATTGTGCTTGCAAAAAAATTACAATTTTGACTTCGATGTTTCTTTTTTTTTTTTAGTTTCCACAAAGAAACAATTCCCCAAAAAGCAATAATAATATTATTAATAAATTCTACTGCATAGTGCAGGTCAGTAATTAAAGAGCAGGGGTTCTGGAATATAGTTTGATGCCGTTTTATGTTAGGCACACTGCAGTGTAACTCCCTTGTATTTTGTTTATTTTGGTGTTTGTTCTTGGTGACACACTGGTTACCTGCATAGATAACTGCTTTTACCTTCTGATGCTGTTTACCCGTTTAAACTTTATATACTGTATATATCATACTAGGTCTAAAACTCTTGCATTGATCACAGTGTGTATCAGAGATTTAAGTGTGCCCCAACATGACCTGTCGGTTTCTTGTGGTGAACATAGCTCAGTTTATTAGGTATTGGCTGGGTGCCTATTGTTTTATTGTCTTTTCTAATGGTTTGCTGTGTAGTACTGTTGGCTATGAATAACTTTTACAATTTTAATTACTCTTGAGTTTATTCATTGTCTTTGGGGCATGGCTTCATTCTGAGTTCATACTTAACACTAGAAAGTAATTATTAATAAATGTACAAAAACAATTAAAAGCCCAGCATGCATCTGCAGCATGTAGCTATCTTTGGGTTAGAGCTTTGTGATTAGTTTTACAGAAAAACTTCTTAAAAGTAATAGCTACTAGGTCATTTTGTGGGGAAAAAAATATATTTTTCAAAATTATTGTTATTGAAGGAGTCAGGATATACAAATAAAAAAAAAAAAAAAAACACCAAGTGTGCATAATAGCCGATTGGTACTTTTTTTTTAATTTTTAAATTTCTTTTTTTTTATTGTGAGCTGTATATATTGGCCTGTATATGTGTACTGAAGGCTACCAATTGGTTCCAGACAGGTGTGCAAATTGTGTAATGGCTGCTTTTGAACTAAAATTCGAAAAAAGAAAGGCTTTTTTCTAGAGGTGTTGCTAGGATTGGGAAAGACTTGGGTCACCCCTGGGTACTGAATCAATATGGATAAAGCCAATGCGCTGTAGTGAACCGTGGGTGTGGTCACACTTCCTGTCCTGACAATGGGAGGGGCTTAAAGTAGTATAATCAAAGTATTATTCCAGCTACAACCTAATTAGTCTTAAACATGTCCCCCTCCCCCTCCTAATGCCAATGCTGACTTACTTGTGTAGGAAAGATGTATATACATGGGTATTCTCAGCCTGCTCCAGTCCAGTCATGTGATACCCTATATAAGCCATTGTCTGCTCCAGGGGAGAGCAGAGAGTGCTCCACAATGGCTGGAAATGTCTAGGAGTGATGGCATCGGCCATGAGCTACCATGTCCCCATCCATTGTCGGCGCCTCCTCTCCCCTACAGCCGCTGCTGGCTGACATAGGGGAGCCAGATCACATCACTGGACTGGATCAGACTGAAAATAGGTAAGTATATACAGTATCTCACAAAAGTGAGTACACCCCTCACATTTCGGTAAATATTTTATTATATTTTTTCATGTGACAACACTGAAGAAATTACACTTTGCTACAATGTAAAGTAGTGAATGTACAGCTTGTATAACAGTGGAAATTTGCAGTCCCCTCAAAATAACTCAACACACAGCCATTAATGGCTATACCTTTTTGAGAAAGTCTGTTTAGACGAAACGCATCAAGGGGGACATACATTTCTGTCAACTGCCACTATTTTCCACGGCACTCGTATATTGCCTTTTGTCCTATGGATGTTTGTAAGTACCTACATTTTTAATAAAGTCGTTTTATTAAGCGGTATTACACTATGTGGGTGTCTCCATTTCTTACATGGAATGTGAAATGTCTGGAGGTCTGAGTCATCTATTCCCAGTGACCTGTCATCATTTGTGAGACCACCATTATCTGGACCCCCCTATAACGTGGGAGCTGTGGATCAGCATTATGCTTGTTTGACCCCCTTGCTATAAGGTGCCTGGGTCCACAGAATCCGATGAGCACACATTTATATCCCTCTCCTATGGGGGCTGGCTCCTCACTTGGTTTTTACTAGAGGTTTTGCACAACTTCTGAGGATTCAAAGTTCACTAACTGGACTCTCTATGATATTTACTTTTCTGTATTATTACCACTTCATTGCTTATTATATGGACTTTTTTGCATTTTTCATCAGTTTCGGAGATTGTATGCACAAAGTTCTTTTAATATATTGGTATCAATGTATCAACTTATTAGTTTTGCACATAGCGCTGCACTTTGTATTATAATTTATCTGTAACAATTTTAGTTGTAGTGTTAGCGGCTACTCTTTAGGTATTTTTTAGCGCAGCTGTATTCATATTTTTTTCTATTACACAGCCATTAATGTTTAAACCGCTGACAACAAAAGTGAGTACATCCCTAAGAGAAAATGTTTAAATTGGGCCCAATTAACAATTTTCCCTCCCCAGTGTCATGTGACAAGGTCTCAGGCGTGAATGGGGAGGAGCAGGTGTGTTAAATTTGGTATTCTCACTCTCACTCTCTCATACTGGTCACTGGAGGTTCAACATGGAACCTCATGGCAAAGAACTGGCTGAGTATCTGAAAGAAAGAATTGTTGTTCTACATAAAGATGGCCTAGGCTATAAAATGATTGCCAAGACCCTGAAAATGAGCATCAGCATGGTGGCCAGCGGTTTAATAGGACAGGTTCCACTCAGAACAGGCGTCACCATGGTCGACCAAAGAGGTTGAGTGCATGTGCTCGGCGTCATATCCAGAGGTTGTCTTTGGGAAATAGACGTATGAGTGCTGCCAGAATTGCTGCAGAGGATGAAGTGAGGGGGGGGGGGGGGTCAGCCTGTCAGAGTCTAATTGGAGTGGATTCATAATTATTAATCAGCTGTGCACCTGCAGGACTCTAATGAGGAAAGCTGCCTGGCCTGCATCCCTTTAGACGTGTTTTCCTATTGGAGGTATCTCATCAAAAATAAATTTTTATTGCAGGGGATGCCTGAAATCTGACTTGTATCTTAGTGCAGACTTCTGGGAAAATTGGTGGGCCAATCACACAAGCAGGAAATTATGTTTCTGGGATGTGTTCAGTACACATTCTGTGTATAGAACACCTCCAGGTAGCCATATTGCATTGCATTTTTAGAAAATGACAGAGCTTCAGATTGAAAAGGAAAGGTCATTTTTAATAACATTAAATTACAATATGACTTGTGCCTCAATTGTATACCTATATTGTTTTTTCATAATTGCTATTTTTTCCCCCATGAAAGTGGAGTTACCCTTTAAAGCAGAACTTCACTTAAAAAGGGAAGATCCACTTGTCTGCCTCCACCACCCTCCTTATTAAGTTTTGGCACTTTTATTTGGGGGGCGGTTACCTGGTTTTGACAGGTACCTGCTCCCACTTCCAGTCAGATCACCACAGCGAGTTGAGTGGAAGTTCGACTCCCCCTCCTTCCCCTACAGCCTTCTGGGACACGCAACAGATCCCAGAAAGCTGCAGGACCATTCACAAAGTGCATGCACAGTGGCAAGCTTGCTGTGAAGCCGCAGGCAGTCACAGTTGGCTTTCCAAAGTAAACATTCTGGCACCTGGACCCAAAGAAGGCCATAGAGCCAAATCGGGTAAGGACCGCACTGGGTCCCTGGACAGGTGTTCTACTATTAAAGACAACAGCTACAGTATTTTTAGCTGATGACTTTTTTCATTTTTAATTTCTAGGCTGAAGAACTGCTTTAACAGTTGTTCATTTCTCAAATTGAGCTAATAGCATAACAGTCCTTTCCCTAGGAAGACATATTATCCCACATAGTGGGGTTGACTGTCAGTATTCTGGGCCTGAGTCTTTGGAAAGTTGCTCTCATAGTCTATCACTCTAAGGTATAGTTCATGGGCCCAAGGTGGGGCCCAGAGTAGGGGAAACACGTGGTTTTCTTACCACCACAAATGTGAGTCCTTCATAGCTCCCTTTTCTCATATTTTCTAGCCAGGAAAAGGAAGTCCAGACTGGCTGGAGATAGGGCAGAGACGGCCCTATAAGTGGGAACTAACCTCCTCTTACAGGCAAGACTGTTAATATTAGCAACATGGCAGAGGCAGCCACAATTTAAAAAAAAACATTGGGTAGTGGCAGATCTTGGACATCTAGCTGGATATATGGAGCAAGAGTCTTCGGTACGCTGTGTTATTGATGCCCCTGTATATATCTAAAATGGCCAAAAAAATAATGCACGTTTAAAAGCAACACCTGATACTCAGTGTGCTGCTTTGCCATTTACTTTGGTTGGCAGCCCAATGAACCTGTATTTTAGCGCACAGATGTGATTGTGCTAAAAACTTTTTAGCGTTCTCTTCCAAATGATCTATCCTATAATTTAAAAAAAAGCACTCCACATTTAAAATCAAATTTTTAGTTTTTGCATAATTACCTTTCGAATAGCATTTTTTTTTTCTTTTTAATGCTGCCACTACACTGTTTCCCAGCCTTTGCAAGCATTCCACACTTCCACACTTCTAAGACCTGCACACCTGAGACATGCTGTAGGTTAATACGTCACTACAGCATGTATGAGTCAGTAAGAGGAGCCACAGCATGTGGTGGGGTGGGGGGGGTAGACAGATATTCAAAATAAAATATAATTTGACTAGTAAAATACTTGCAGAGGTTTGGGAGCAGTATTTCAACAAATGGGCCACCGGAAGGGTAAGTGCACTCTGCTTTTTTCATGTATGATTTTAAATACCAGTGACAGACAGGGTCACTTTAATTTACATTTTAGTTGCTTCCAGAACAGGCCGAAGCCACAGCACAGCCCCATATTTTATGTAGACTGCTAGCAACAGCTGTCTCTCTGTCTGGGCATTTTGTAGCTGTACATTTTTATTATAACATTCACATTCCTTTCTGCTTTAGGAAGCATGCAGCTAAAAGCTATAGCGGTTGTACATATTATACCATGGGAGATTGCTTCTGTAGGTCTCATGATAAAATATATACCTCGATAATATTTAAGCCTGGAAACTGAAAATGCAAGATGAATAACCTATAAAGAACTTTTTAGTATAGATATTCTTTATTGTCTTTCCCCAACAACCCCCCATGTCTTAGGCTGGCCATAGACAGAGCAAATTTCTTTCCTGCAACCCAATTGCTTGATTCACTCATCAACACAGTCAATGTGAAGCGGAGCCAGTGTGTTCTACTGGGGGGGGGGGGGGGGGGGAGCAGGCAAAGCTATCCCCGATGGGATAAAACAGTGATTTTTGCTAGAAGCTTTAGCAGCCAATAGCAATAATCACATAAATAATCCCACAGGCTGGTTGTCCCCAAGTTGATCGATTTGATCAACTTGGGTGCATTCAGCCTGCCCTTATATGGTTCGAATCTCGGCGGATTCCTGCTGAACCCGCTGAGATTTGAACTGTGTCTGGCCGGCTTTGAGCATAGGTCAAATTTTTTAGTTCAACCAGTCGAATGAAAAGAACCGACCCGATTTCCCCCATCCAGACATTTGAGGTGGAAAGAGGAATCTTCCCCACTGTGTCGTTAGAATACACAGATCAGCTCTGCAGTCTATTGCCTGCAGTGTTGATCGGGTAGAAATATACCAACAGGGTGGTTGAAGAGAAGTTGATTGGTAGATTGACTAAAAGCAAAAAACTAAAAAATAAAAACCTAAAAAACTAAGTTTTGGCTGGAGATGAGCTTTAAGGTGGGGGTCATTCCTTGAAACGACAGCATATAAGCCTTGTACTGTTTATACCTGTAGTTTTTGTATTACCTTGAAAAGCAGCATTAACTAAAGTAAAAAGCTGTTTCTATAATGGATTTTCACAAGCTAGGAAAACAAAAGGCTTTAAATCCACTTTTGACAGGCAGATATTTTATATGATGTTTTGGAATTTTTTCCACGGTCAACAAATTTGCTGAGACTTTGGGTGGTAAAAGAAGCCTTATCCTTTTTCTCCTTTGCCAAGAAATAGAAATCATTTTGAATTATTTTCCTGTGCTGTAGCTGACATGGTTCTCCTGTGTGAAAGAGCTGCACTTCCAAGCACTGGCATCTGGACAAAACAGAAGCCTATTCCACTGGGACGCAGTTAGAGACATAAGAATAAGCACATGTGTAATGTGTTAGATTCCAGTACGTATGGTGCTGCAAAGAGATTAAAACCATACTTTGTGTATTTATTTATACGCTGCCAAACCTGCTGTGCCTGCTTTTTTGACATCCACAACCTGGTATTTGTAACAAGTACTGTCTACATAATTAAAATAAAATGAGACTTTACTTTAAAGGAGATCTACAAAAAAATGATGACATTTGGTAATAAATTATTTGAATAGCAAATTACTTGTCTCCCTATTTTGTCTTTGGATACTCCTAAGCGGAAAATGTCTCTGTGATGTTTAAGGTTAGCTGAGCCCAAAAATGTTTATAAAGGTTGTGTTCAGGACAGTACTAGCTAGTATAGACAGTATGGTACAACAACTGCAAATTTAGTACTGGGTGTTTGAGGCTCTTTAATTTTTTGTGTTTTTAAGAATGAAATGCCAAGAGGATACAACACATGGTTTTGTAAATTTATGCTTGATTTTTGTTCTGACTGGAACTAATTTTTAAAGGAAACCTGTAGTGACAAAAACAAAGTTCTGAACTACTGTTAGCACCATGCCGCAAGCTCCTCCATGTCGGTTTTCCTCTTCATTGTCTCAGGAGCTTGAACCCCAGGCCTGGCCCTGTGCCTTTCAAGTTGACCAGTGAGCCCACCGTTTGAAATGATGGCCCAACGGTGAGACTTAGAAGGTGAGAGGGGAACCACACTCATGAGGAAGCTGACACAATATTTCTATTTATTTATTTGGGTATAATGGCATTTGTAATCGTAAAGTGCTTGTTGGGTGGTACCACCAACGGTTTCGGAGAGGTTTAGTTAATATAGGGATAGTCACAAAGACATTTTAGCCATGGTAGTCAGCAAAAGAAGAAAAAATGTATCGTACATAACCAGTATTCTAAAATGAATACTGTATTTGTTTAAGGCCTATACACATCTACCTTGAGTCAGATCCCACCATGTTAGCACAGGTGTATCAGATAGGCGTGTATTGCACAACTAATGCTCACCCATAATGTCCAATGCTCAAATACCTCAAAATACCCCCTTTTTTTTTTTTTTAGATTTAGAACAAAATACACAGCTACATGTTCAGTCTGTGTTGTGATACATTAACCTCTGCCAAACAGCATAGTAACCTCACTTTTTGCTACTGCATTTAAGCAATACAGCTTGGTCACCAACATGTCCCCATCATGTTATAGTGGATAGTGAAGTAAGGGTAGCACACTGGTAAGTTACTCTGCTCTTTTCTCATATAAATATGTTCAGCCTATTGACTGACAGCACTGTGGAAAGCAATAGCATTCTGAATGGCTCAGAGTGCTGAACCTCTCTCTGCCAGTGTGGGGACAGCTGTACCAGAGATTAGAGTATTGAGATATATTCAATAATTATAGCAAAGATATAATAGTTTTTTCTTCCTGAAGTTCATCTTTAGGAAATATCAAATTTGTATTTGCTTTTAATTCTTTTTATAAAGAAACAGCGAAGGTCTTTAAATATGTTTTGAAATATTGATGCATTCCTACCAAGTCTGAAGGGTTTCAGAAGTCCTCATTGTGGAACCACAATAATGGTGAAAGGGCAGAGGAATAATGTTTACTCACACTCATTCACATCACTCCTCTCCATAGAGCACACGCATTTCCTTTATCAAAAACAGATTAATACACCGCCCAACATTTTAGGTATTTTAAGATCTGAAAGAGTAAAAGAGGTGGGGTCCTTAAATTGGCATCTCCAAAAAATTAGTCACATTAGATGGGTTTGGTGAGTCAAGGCAGGCCATGATGTAGTTTTCCTTCAAACCTGAAGTAATAGCATATATGGATAGTTACAGCTTGGTAATGGGCTTAAACACTGTAGTATTTCAAAAATGCTACATGGTGATAGATATCTGGTCTACATGGTCTACATGTGATAGATATCTGCTGACCAAGGAAACCTCTCCACTAAAGCTAGTCAAACTCTAGTAGAATTTTGTTTAAAAATGTTCTTTTTCAAAATATTTGATTTTGTAATGGTAAGTTGGCTCAAATTTTTGATCATTTGTGACTAATGTGACAAGAACATTTGAAGGAGCAGATTGGAACACTTTTCTTGAACAAAACTGTGAATGAGGTTTTCACTCTGGAATATCATATTGTGCTGTGCATATTCTAAGCACAAAAGAAACCTGTTTACTATGTCTGGGAATATTCCAATACCAGGTCTGGATGACATTTTAAAGGCATTTGAAGAAAATTGATTCAATAATGGCATAATTAAATGCCCAGACTAAAGATTTTTCAGACTTTCTGGACCAACAATCAATCAAAATGTTACTGGTGGTGTATAGCCAGCTTTAGTTGCAGATGTCTCCCAGCAACAGAAAGGGGTTGATTTACTAAAACTGGAGAGTGCAAAATCTGGTGCAGCTGTGCATGGTAGCCAATCAGCTTCTAACTTCAGCTGGTAAATTAACCACTTAAGCCCCGGAAGATTTTACCCCCTTCCTGACCAGGGCCTATTTTGCGATTCGGCACTGCGTGAGTTTAATGGACAATTGCGCGGTTGTGCGACGCTGTACCTAAACGAATTTGGCGTCCTTTTTTTCCCACAAACAGAGCTTTCTTTTGGTGGTATTTGATCACCTGTGCGATTTTTTGATCATGCGCTATAAACAAAAAAAGAGCGTCATTTTTGCAAAAATAACAATATTTTTCACATTTTTTTTATATGAAATTCCCAAAAAAAAAAATGTAAAAATCTAAATTTTTTAACAATTTAGGCCATTTTTTTTTTTACCATATGTTTGGTAAAAAAAATTGCAAAAAGCGTATTTTGATTGGTTTGCGCAAAAGTTATTGCATTTACTAACAAAGGGAAAGATTTTTGTCATTTTTGTTGTTTTTTTTTTTTAACGCGTAATGGCGGCGATCTGCGATTTTGTTTGCGGTACTGCGACATTGGGGCGGACAGATCGGGCCCTTGACTGACATTTTTTACACTTTTGGTGTTACCAGTGACATTACTACAGTAATCAGTGCTATACATATGCACTGTTACTGTAAAAATTACACTGGCAGTGAAGGAGTTAACTGTATTGGAGAGGGAGGGGTTAAGTGTGTCCTAGGGGCGTGTTTCTAACTGTGATTGGCTGTGGCTTGATGTGTAAGAACAGAGATCAACGGTCCTACATAGTAGAACCGTTTGATCACCATTCTTACACAGGGGAGACTGACAGGCGGCTTTGTTTACACTAGCCGCCTGCCTTTCTCCCGCTGTCACGGACGATCGAGAGTGCCACACGCGCGGGGGGGTCCGTGACCGAGCGGGAGCGCGCATCCGGCGGCGCACGCTCGCTCCCAAAACCCTTACAGGCTAATGACGTAGCCCTACATCGCTTTGCCTGTGAGGGGCTGACTGCCGACGTAAATAGTCGTGCGGCAGTCGGGAAGTGGTTAAGCTTTGTCAAAAAAAAAAATGGAAGCTGATTGGTTTCTATGCAGAGCTGCACCAGATTTTGTACTCTCCAGTTTTAGCAAATTCTCCCCATTATGTCTTAAATAACAAATCCTCAGGTGCCAAGACCCATTATTTGTGATTGGCCGTTTAAATACTTTTTACCTGAGACAACCAATTATTTGTAACTGCAGGAAGCAGAAGATTTTATCCATTCCAGGGGGACATCTTGCATTTATGTCAAGAGACAAATTAGTTATCAAATCTCATGAGAAAATTGTCAGCTGGCAATACCTTTCATTATGTGACTGATTCAAATCTCATTCTAAAATGCCAAAAACCTTTCAAATGGAATGCATTTTCTTCCGTTTTATGTTTAATTATATTTCCTGATATTCTGAAGAAAATAAACGTTCTCCTGGATTACGAGTTAGGTAAAAGTTGCAAGGGTTTAAGAAGACCAGAGAAAATGGAGACAAAAATGTAAAGGTCAAAGAGTTAGCAGCCATCTGCAGGAAAAGTGCTCTGATGTTAATAATACTATGCAATAACAGAATATCCTTTCTGTAATAAAAGTCAAAGAGAAAATGAGCCTCGTTGAACTGATCAGATATCAAATATCATGCCTAGGACAAATGGCAAATAGCATTTATTCTTTTGTTGTAAGCTTTTGATATAGGTAATGAAGCCAAACTTTCCACCCTGCTCATTAAAAGCTATATACAATGAATATGTGCAATGAAGCGTGATCAACATTACGTAGAACCAAGATTTTGTGTCTATGCCTATTTATTGTGCTTATTACTGACTGGAGGATAGTGTTTCATATTTTTTTTTTAGAACAAAAATACATCCATTAGTAAACAAAATGGGTATGGTTCCCAGGACCTCCATGACTTCAAGGTTACTCCCTTGGGCTTCGTTAATAGAAAAAAAATCAAAAATATGCTACTTGTTTGGTCAGAGTCCTCTGATTTAGCTCCTATTCCTTTGGAAATTGATGACCAAACACACTAATCTGACTAATCAAACCCAATTAGGAGAACATACCTCGATTTCCAAATACACTTTTCAAGATGGGTGGGCTTTCGTGAAAATGACTAGGTAGTCCACTTGTAGAAAGTTTTTTACTCCATAAACATAATGAAGCTTAACATTTGTTTACAGTTGTTGTAGCAGCAGCATGGATGGGAGTATGAATGTTTGTTTTTTCACCTCCATACCTCAAAAAAAGTCCATAATGCTCCTTTTAGCCCCGGTTCACACTTATGCGAGTGCGGGATGGCTGCGAATTTGCAGCCTGTTCCTGCATCGCACACGCACCCCCGGCAGTTCACACTGCCATATGCGATACGCTGGGGGTGTCAATGTAATCTTAACGACACCCCCAGTTTGATCGCATATCGCAGTGCGATCGTGCAGTTCGCACAGGATCGGATCGCACAAGTGTGAACCGCTGTGCGATCCGATCCTGATGCGGCTTCCAAAAAGGGTCCCTGTGCGTGTTTGGTGCGGCTGCGGTGCGAATTTAGCCATACAAAGTGTATGGCTAAACTTGCACCGCACAGCCGATGGCATGTAATGAAGGAGCAGTGCGCTCCGACATTACATGCGAACCCGGCACTCGCACAAGTGTGAACCAGGGCTTAAAGTAATTAATATAGTGAATAACATTTTTTTTATTTAGATTTTTAAAATTGCCTTTCATTTCAAATTGCAGCTGCCATAATTTTCTAAAACTTTCAAAAAATTCAGTGCAGAATGACAATCTGGATGCATTCTGCAAGTAAAATCCCCTGCAATAGGATTTTTATTTTTATTTGATATACTCCCTAAGGTTTTTCTGCTAATGAGCTGCAGAGACTAGAGCTTTCTTCATTGGAACGCTGTCTTTGCTCAGGTGAGTATAATATGTGCAGACCCCCCCCCCCCCCCCCCCCGATTCAAGAATCAGTCAGAAAGGACATAGGGAAACAAATAACCATTTCTTGAGCACAAAAAAGGTGGATTCTGCTACAAATGTTTTTAAATCCTTGCAATTTTGCATATGTTGTACAACAGAAGTCAAATTACACTTAAAGCGGAGTTCCGGCCACAAAATCGACATAACCGATTTTGTGGCCATCCGCTTGCTTTTCCTCACCTGAAACAGAAATGGATAGTTATTATTTTTTTTTTTTTTTTACTTACCTTGTTATTGTAGAAAGGTATACTCACCTTTCTTCCACTTCCTTCCTCGGCGGCCGCGGCCCGCGCCGTCACTTCCGGCTTGCAATGATTCCTGGGAGCTGAACGTCATCGCTCCCAGGAATCAATGCGACGGCACCGGCCCCGCTCGTCACTTCCGGGGCGACGCCGCATTCCCTGCTAAACAGCTTCTGGGCGCCACACTGGAAGTGACGAGAGGGGCCGGTGCAGGCGCATTCTGGGAGAAGAAGACACGGAAGAGGACGCAGAAGAGGATCGCGCTGGCTTCAGCTGCCCACAAGAGAGATGGCAAAGCTGGAGAGGAAATTTAAAAGTGAGTATTTCTTCTTGCAGGTAAGTGCGAACCGGGACAGATCAGAGGCTGGCCATTGTGGAATGTACTAGCCCTGACTGTCCCAGGGGTATTTTCTTTGAAAAATTTTTTTTGTGCCCGGAACTCCACTTTAAAGTGGAACTTTAGCCTATTCTTATTCTGGTTTTGGATAGAGTGGGGAAGAATTAGAACTTTTTTTTTTTTAAGGTTTTACTATTATCCGTGTCCTCATTAGGTTTTTAGGGGGAATATTTTCCTTCTTGTCTCTGTGTAACAGCAGGGATAGGGAACTCTTCCCAAAAAGTGGGTGAAATTCACACCACATGCTCACAGGTGCCCTCATTGGGAGATTTATGCTGTTTCACTAGTCGAAAGCTGGATTCCTAATATCAAGCTTTACAGACTATCAGTTTTAATTTTTTTTAGTCAGAGCAACAACAGGACAGAGGACTCTTTCCTCTTCCCAAATAAAAGCAATGGTGTGGTTATTTAGCAAGCACCATCACTGTTGAATACAGTGAGGGAAAAAAAGTATTTCATCCCCTGCTGATTGTGTATGTTTGCCCACTGAAAAAGAAATGATCAGTCTATAATTTTAATAGTAGTTTTATTTTAACACTGAGAGACGGAATAAAAACAAAGAATGCAGAAAAACGCATTTAAAAAAAGTTATAAATTAATTTGCATTTTAATTAGTGAAATAAGTATTTTATCCCCTATCAATTGGCAAGATTTCTGGCTCCCAGGTGTCTTCTATACAGGTAACAAGCTGAGAGTAGGAGCACTTTCTTAAAGTGACTGCTCCTAATCTCAGCTTGTTACCTGTATAAAAGACACTTGTCCACAGAAGCAATCAATCAATCTGATTCCAATCACTCCACCATGGCCAAGACCAAACAGTTGTCCAAGGAAGGGACAAGATTGTAGACCTACACAAGGCTGGAATGGGCTACAAGACCATCGCCAAGTGACAATAGTTGGTGCGATTATTCACAAACATAAGAAACGCAAAATAACTGTCAATCTCCCTCGGTCTGGGACTCCATGCAAGATCTCACCTCGTGGAGTTTCAATGATCATGAGAACTGTGAGGAATCAGCCCAGAACTACACAGAAGAATCTCAAGGCAGCTGGGACCATAGCCACCAAGAAAAAAATTGGTAACACACTACCTCATGAAGGACTGAAATCCTGCAGTGCCCACAAGGTCCCCCTGCTCAAGATTCAGAGGAGAACTGGGTGAAAGTGTTGTAGTCAGAGCAAAATCAAGCTCTTTGGCATCAACTCAGTTCACCGTGTTTGGAGGAGGAGGAATACTGCATATGACCCCAAGAACACCATCCCCACCGTCAAACATGGAGGTGGAAACATCATGCTTTGGGGGATTTTTTCGGCTAAGGGGACAGGACAACTTCACCGCATCAAAGAGATGATGGACAGGGACATGTACTGTCAAATCTTGGGTGAGAACCTCCTTCCCTCAGCCAGGGCATTGAAAATGGGTCGTGGATTGGTATACCAGCTTGACAATGACCCAAAACACACGGCCAAGGCAACAAAGGAGTGGTTTAAAAAGAAGCACATTAAGTTCCTGGAGTGGCCTAGCCAATCTCCAGACCTTAATCCCTTAGAAAATATGTGGAGGGACCTGAAGGTTTGAGTCAGCCTCGAAACGGATCTGCAAAGAGGAGTGGAACAAAATCCCTCCTGAGATGCGTGCAAACCTGGTGGTCAGTTACAAGAAAAGTCTGACCTCTCTAATTGCCAACAAGGGTTTTGCGAAGGGGTCAAATACTTATTTCACTCAATAAAATCAATTTATAACTCTTGGAAAATTAGTTTTTCTGGATTTTTTTTTGTTGTTCTTCTGTCTCTCACTGGTAAATAAACCTACCATTAAAATTATAGACGGATCATTTCTTTGTCAGTGGGCAAATTAACAAAATCAGCAGGGGATCAAATACTTTTTTCTTTCACTGTAAATGTATGGGAGGGAGTCACAGACACACCAAACCTGTAAGTACCAGGTATGTCACTTCACTTCCTGGGGCAAAAAAAAAAAACAGTGGTTTACAACCACGTTAAGATGGTATTAAATAAATATCTCTGAAACCAGAATTCATCTTAGTCCAAATAAGTAAAAAGAAGACATTTGTCATGGGTGGCTTGTGTGTATCTTAGCCATAAAAGATCTTTCTTCTGCTTCTGGATAATATTAAGCATTTACATGGCTTGCAGTTGTTCATTAGTTTTACTTTGAACCTTACATTAATGCTGAGCCATCACAATCCTGAGTTATAAGTTTTCACCCGGTGTTATGCTTTGCAGAAAATGTATTTATCTTAGTGCTGTCTGCTGACAGCCTCCTAAATATCATCCCCTGTGAAGGCTGAGCATGTTGAAATGTTTTGGTATCTGAAGATCCCGACAAATGTGGCCTAACAATCAGCAGCTTTTCAAAGTCATGATGCATGTTGGACATCTTTCTCCACAGCCACTCCTATCCAAAACCTAAATATTTACTTACACCTTAATAGGTCAGTGGTTCATTAACTAGGTATTTAGTATTTGAATCAGATAAAAAATGTGCCTACACTTTGACTTTTTATTAAAGAGCACGGATCACTAAATACATACACTATATTACCAAAAGTATTGGGACGCCTGCCTTTACACGCACACAAACTTTTTTGGGGCCCCAGTCTTAGTTGGTAGGGTTAGTTATTGAGTTAGCCCACCCTTTGCAGCTATACCAGATTCAACTATTCTTAATCTGGGAAGACAAGGTTTAGGAGTGTATCTATGGGCATGTTTGAGCATTCTTCTAGAAGCACATTTGTGGGGTCAGGCACTAATGTGGACGAGAAGGCCTGGCTCACAGTCTCTGCTCTAAGGCATCCCAAAGGTGTTCTATCAGGTTGAGGTCAGGGCTCTGTGCAGGCCAGTCAATTTCCTCCACCCCAAACTGCCATCTCATGAATGTCTTTATGGCTCTTGTTTGCGCACTGGTGCGCAGTCATGTTGGAACAGGAAAGGACCAACCCCAAACTGTTCCCACAAAGTTGGGAGATATAAATTGTCCAAAATGTGTTGGTATGCTGACGCCTTAAGAGTTCTCTTCACTGGAACTAAGGGGCAAAGCCCAAACCCTGAAAGACAACCCCACATCATTATCCCCCCTCTAACAAATTATTTGGATCAGTGCACAAAGCATGGTCCATGAAGACATGGTTGAGCAAGTTTGGGGTGGAGGAACTTGAATGGCCTGCCTCAACCCGATAAATCACCTTTTGGATAATTTGGGGTGGAGATTGCAAGCCACATCAGTGCTTACCCTCACAAATGTGCTTCTGGAAGAATAGTCAAACATTCCCAAAGATATACTCCTTGTGGACAGCCTTCCCAGAGGAGTTGAAGCTGTTATAGCTGCAAAGGGAGGGCCCACTCTAAATTGAACCCTGCGGACCAAGACTGGGATTACATTAAAGTTCATGTGGGTGTAAAGGTAAAACATTTGGTAATATACTGTAGTATAGTTCCAACTGTACCTCATTTGGAGTGACAATTCCCCCTATGGAACCTCTTTTCTCCTTAGTTGTCCCTCTTTTTTGTATGATGTGTAAAGCTATTATTATTATTCAAAGTGATATTAAAACGCAAAAACAAAAACGTAACATATTGCAGATTACCAATTCTTTGATGAAGTGGCTGCATTCATTTTTCCTTTTATTTTTTTTTTTTTTAGGCTTGTTTTTGGAAAAAACCTAAACAAGGAAAATTAACATTTATTAATTGGTTGGCTGCAATAAATGGCATTTTTGTCTTTGGGATTAATTATCAAAAATATTTTTTTTCCCCAAACCTTTCATCTAATTTTAGGAAAATTGCAAAATTGTATTTTAAAAAGGCACTCTTTGGTTTAAACCAATCAATATATTTACTGTAGCTGGGATGTGTCAGAGGTGTGTCCTTTCCCTATATAGGTTGTGCAGTAACATGCCAATTGCATACTGCATCTTTATATAGAAATCGATGTACAATACTGATCTCTGGCTTCACAAGAGATTCTTCTTAAAGCGGAGCTCCAGCCCCCCCCACCAAAAAAATTAAAGGCCAGGGTGCTGCCGCCGCCATTCCTTGTGAGAGAAAGGCAGTGCAGCCTTGCAGCCTCATCACCTGGTTCACTACTGTGCATACACAAAGAATGCTGTCACTTGTGAATGGCCTGGCGACAGGGGAAGGAGGAGGGGGGGCTGACTTCCAGGGAAACTTGCTGCGGTAAGGTTACCCAGAAGTGGGGATGGGTACCAGTCAAAACCAGATGCCAAATGTGGCTGCGGAGGAGGGGGGGAGCAAAAAAGCAGAGCTTTGCTTTAAGATACTAGAGAATAAAACAAATAAGGAATGTCCTTAATACATATTGGACATGTGGCCCTCACGCAGGTATGATTCTAGTTATCTGATGGTCTTCTCCGTGGCTCACCTTAATTGATTAAAATATATGATCAAGTGACACTATCTACAACTCAACAGAACTTGCTCCTCTCTCTATCCTCCCTGGATCCCTATTCTCCACAAGAAAAAACTCCTTATTTCTAAAAGCAGCCTGGGCAGTCATACCTAGGCACCGGAACTCCTCTACTTCTCCCCCTCTGAAGGAATAGGTGGATGAGATGCAATCTTTAAGCACAAGGAAGAGCTAATGGCAACCCTACATCATCATGACACACAATTTTTGAATATATGAAGCACCTGGATATGTTTCTGCACTGTAGCACGATTCAGAACGTTGTTGGCTCAATGACCACAACTTCTGTTTTCATTTAACAATAATTCTGCTGAGTTGTTAGAGAGTGTTCTCTTGGTAACAAGGCTTGTTTGCCTACCTCTCCATTTTATCCTCAGTATCCCTTCCAATTCCCCTATCTTTCCTGACATCTTCTCTTTCTCTCTATACCCCTTTGCTTTACCTTGATTTCTTTCATGGGACTTGGCACTGTCCCCCTTTATACAGAGACTCTCATGGCAAATGAATGAAATTATGGAGACCTCTTCTAAATTCATACTGACTTTTACTATACTATAGCCTAACCTAAAGCCTCGTACACACGCACCGATTGTCGGCCGACCGATCGGCCGTCTTTTGTCCAGTGTTGTTGTGTTGGTTGAAATGTGCTCTAGACTGCACACGAATTTTGTCGGCCAACAACAACCAACTGCAGAAGTGATGTCATGTGCTGGTTAACTTTCCGTGTGTTTTTTCTTCTCTGAGCATGCCCAGTCTTGCTCAACTGATTTTTGTCTGCCAAAATCTGTACTGACTGAGGAACTGTTGACGGCCAACAAAAATTTTATAGCATGCACACCAGATTTTGTTCGGGCCGAAAAGTTACAGTCGATTGTCGGAAGCATCATACTAACAAGCCGATAATCGGCCGATCGGGCGTCAGCCAAAAATTCACGGCCAACAATCTGTGCGTGTGTACGGGGCTTAAGTAACTAATTTCTCCTTGAAATCCTTGCCTCTGTTTTATGTTTCTTGACTGTGTGTTCAAAATTTCTTAATAAACATATTCTATAAGAAATGAACAAAAGCTCAGAATGAATTGTAAGTATTTTTCCATCTCCTTATAAATCAGTTGTCTGTCCTTGGAATACCCAGTATTCCCCTGAACGTCCTCCTGCTTTCTAGAACTAGTTAAAATCAAGACTGTTTAGATTTTGCCTGAAAAAAGCTATATGTCGTTGATACTTGGTAATTTGTTCTCGTGGTTTTCTTTAATATTTTTTATTAGCTTTTTCTAGTTTCAAAATAAAATGACGTGCTCCTTCTGGGTCTTGTTAAACATTGTTGTTTATTCTTCCTTCTAGACACCACAGCACAAAACATTAATCATAGGCTGTCAGCACAAATGTAATTCTCCACCAAATGGACCTCAGCCTATCTTAGCCTTCAATTCAACACTGACATCTGGATTAACATCTACCATGCAGTGATTTTGAAAACAAAAAAGAAGCAATATTGCTTTGGCAAAAAAAATAAATAAAATAATTAGGACTTGAAGGGAAACTAAAATGGTTTTGGGTGTATTTAATTAGAAAAATGTATATATATTTTTTTAAAGGAGCTGTATGAGGGGCTGTCAGTCATTTTTCTTTGTCAATTACTTCTGTGTGTAAATTTCATCTTGAGCTATTGCACTCTGTAAATAACAGGCTGCCATTCAACATAAAACACAAGTTTTTAAAAATGTAAAAAGAAACAAGGAGCTCAGCCTGCTCTCTGAATATGGAAATGCAAAGCAGTTAAAGCAGAACTCCAGCCAGAAATAATAAAATAAAATAACAAAACCTTCAAAAAACAAAAGCTTCAGATGTTGAATAATTCGCATTGAATCTGATCGATCCACAACCTTTTCCACATTTAATCCAGTAGATGCCTTCAGTCAATTAGCCAGCATCATTAAATCCATTTTCACAGGTGCTCCCATTGGCACATTTTCCTCACCTTTTTGCCCTGATGACAACTCAAAATGCTTGAAATTCACACTTTCTTTCTTAAAGTGGTTCTACGGGCAGAAGGTTTTTTTTTTTTATCATAATGCACTCTATGCATTAAGATAAACAGCCTTCTGTGTTCAGCAGCCCCTCTCAGCTAATACTTACCTGAGCCCATCTCAATCCAGCAATGTTGCAGGAGTGTCTTGGCTACCCAGGACTCTCCCTCCTCATTGGCTGAGATGGCAGCGCAGTGCCACTGGCTTCCGCTGTTGTCTAAGGATTACCCTAACATGTCCCTATACCCCCTTTGCAGAATGAAAAATCATCTTCATCATCAGTCCAAATATGCTTTTTTTTATGACTTCAAAAGATGTTAATAGCTTGGGTTTTACTTTCTATATGGACATCTTGGAAAAGCACAGCTGAAATAAAATGTGGTAAAAGGATTTTACCACATTCATTTATACCAAATCACAAATATGCAACCTAGCCTTAAAGTGGTTGTAAAGTCAGAAGGTTTTTTTTTAATCTGAATGCATTCTATGCATTCAGATAAAAACCCTTCTGTGTGCATCAGCCCCTCCAGCCCCCCCTAATACTTACCTGAGCCCCCTCTCGATCCAGTGAGTCTGGGACTCTCCCTCCTGATTGGCTGAGACACAGCAGCAGAGCCATTGGCTCTCGCTGCTGTCAATCAAAGTCAGCCAATAAAAAGAGAGGGGGCGGGGCTGTGTGTCTGAATGAACACATGGAGCTGTGGCTCAGCTCAGGTACCCCCGTAGCAAGCTGCTTGCTGTGGGGGCACTCAACAGGAGGGAGGGGCCAGGAGAGCTGAAGATGCACCCGAAAAGAGGAGGATCTTGGCTGCTCTGTGAAAAACCACTTCATAGAGCAGGTAAGTATAACATGTTTGTTATTTGTAGCTCGACTTTTGTATTACTTTAAAGCAATAATGGCCAGTTACATAAATCCTATATAATAAAAATGGATGGGGAATTGTGTATATGTAAGCTCGATTTAATGTTTGGGTCTCTTTGTCCCTAGAGGGCTCCCATGTTTTTATTATTCATAAAACCAGTAGTACAGCCACTATATCCACCATTATTATTATAATCACACATTGCTGGCAGCAGATTGTAATGCTGGGTGGGAGATGAGAACCAACATTTAGTTCGTGTGTGCGTGGGGGGCAAGAGCAAATTGGGCAATCGTCCAGTGCCCCAATGTTTTTAAGTTTATATCATATATGTATGATCAGGTGGCTTACTGTCTGTTAACAACTGTCTGGTTACTTGGATTCACTAATGTATTGTAATATGTCTCTAGCAACATTTTCATGCTTTATCTATCTGGTAGTGTATTCTAGTCTTCCAGTATTCTAGGTAATGTGGCATAGCACCTCTCTGCATCTGATAACAGATCTGGTAACTTTTGTCTGGCTCTTGCAATGTAGCATGGCGGAATTGTTGTTCTGTATTTGAGCCTGATAACTGGCCTGCTATTGGCCTGTTTTCTTGTTCTGCTTGTAAAATTGGTAGCTCAGTTACTCTTGACATAGGTAATCCCCCAGAACTACATCTCCCAAAAGCCCTCTCCCTAAACAAAGTCAATGCAGCAGCATTGTTTTGCTGGATAACAAATCAATGTATGTACATAGAGTGGGACAGAGAAATGAGCATAGGCTGAGTTTTGTAGTCTAAAGCCCCGTACACACGTACCGAATGTCGGCCGAACGATCGGCCGTCTTTTGTCTGGTGCTGTTTTGTAGGTTGAAAAGTGCTAAAGACTGCACACGAATTTTGACGGCCAACAACAACCGACTGCAGAAGTGATATCATGTATGGTTTACTTTCCGTGTGTTTTTTCTTTTCTGAGCAAGACTGGGCATGCTTTTTGTCGGCCGAAATCTGTACTGACTGACGAACAATTGGCCGTTCTTTGTTGGCCTACAAAAATTTTAAAGCCTGCACAGCAGATTCTGTTCGGCCGAAAAGTCGCAGTCGGTTGTCGGAAGCATCATACTAACAAGCCGACAATCGGCCGATCGGACGTTGGCCGAATATTTACAGCCGACAATCGGTACGTGTGTACGGGCCTTAACTTGCATGTAGGTCTGACAACATTGGTCAGGATTTCGGTGCAGCAAAAGCCCAGTCAGGTAATTAGAAGCACACTGGATTTCTGACAGATTAACAGGCATATTTCTGTATGTGTAGTGTTCTTAAAAGGATAATGTGCAAGAATCCCAGAGATGTACTGAATTTTTTTTTTCCTCTTTAGAACCTAGTACTGAAAGGTGAAAAAAACACATGTTGTGTTGTTTTTAGTACCAGATCTATTCAGTGTTTTAAAGTATTTACAGACAAGTTGCTTTGTTACCTTTTCACCTCTCATTAATAATTTCCTGAGCCTAGTTATAAAATACACAGCTGTCTATGGAAGGTATTGGTATGCTGCCCAATTACCTGTAATGGGTAATGTATATGCAATGCCTAATTCACATTCTTAATTAAGAGCTTCATTAATGTTTTAGGTAACACAATGCATATCTATTCAAACCCCATTATGGAGAAAGGTAAACCAAATTCCTGCATTTTATCTTATAGGTAAAACCTAAAGATTTCCACTGGTCAAGGTCCTATATAATCAGGGATACAATATTTTTTATTGATCTTTTCCACTATTTTTTTTTTTTTTTTTTTAGTTTTACTCTATTTACAGTTTCTGGGCTAAATGAGACAATAAAGAATACAACTGTAATAGCCAGCTGGACTATTTTAGACATGTCTGGCTGCAAACATTTAGTATTTTTTTAACAAAATCTTTGCTATTGCAAGGGACCCAGTCATACATCCACTTCAGAAGCAATCCACAAGGGTGCCTTTTCCAGAGACAAATAAGTTAATAAAACATGGGTCCAATTGTTTTCTTTTAGGTTTGTTATGCAAATTGAAAGCACAGTGCAGTCGAACATCAAAATGAGATGCTTTCTCATCTTGATTAGGTATTAGTGAACTGGGAAACGTTTGGTTCACAGGAGGCTCTGCAAACCCAGCAGGATGTCTGTGGACAGGTGCCAACAAGAGGGTTACCATGTCATGCCCTCATATTAATTGAGCGAGCCAGGTGCAAAATGTCTAAGGCCCCTTTCACATGGGGCAGATCCATTTAACGGACTCCGGATCGCTCCGCTGATCCCCGCTGAGCAGGAGGATGACAGGTCTGTCCCCGCTCACTTTGCAGAGACAGACCTGTCAGAGTCCTGCTCTCCTCTGGGGAGATCAGATGAAAAATGGACAGGCATCTGATCTGACCTGCTGGACCGATGGCAAAGGTATCACCATAAGCCTATTTTTGCAGATTTTGCAGACAGGCAGACCCGATCGATCCGATCATGTAAAAGGGGCCTAAATATTGCATTCAGGTTCACCTGTGAGCTGGAGGTAACCAAGCTGTAAGGGTTAACCTTTTTCCCTCCATTTTTAGCAAGGTTTCTGCCCCCTACAGGTCAACGAACATAACAGCGGCTGACTCCACGCCCCTCGGAGAAGCTGCCTGTGAATACTGCCAAAATGTAGCCTTTTACTGGAGTAATCATAAAAAAAAGGAAAGAAATGTGTGGGGTTGCCATTATGCATCAAATCAGACCGTTATCTAGGCATGCAGCCTAGGTTGTCAGAAAAGTGAAAGCAGCAAGTGTGCAGCCCCCCTCCCTGAAACAAATCAGGTCACATGTCTGTCAACTTTAGAAGGGTACCTTATGAAGGGAGGTGGCCAAGTCCCCCCCCCCTCCTTCTTTGCTGGGCATCCTGTCCCTATGCTTAGAGACAAGGACTTCATGTCCACATTCAGTCCCTCAAAAAGGATGTGGGGGTCTATGGGGGTAGATTAAAATAATCTGGAAGCCTATTTTAAACTAAAGGGGCATCCAGATATCCTGCCACTTTGAAGGAAATTAGTTTGGGTTACGTTAATACCCCTTATTACTCATTCATAAAAAAAAATGTCAAAAGTATATAAGCACACACTGGTACAAAATTCATACTAACCCCTTCTCACCCAGCTCTGGCCTCCCTTTAACAGGGTTTGTATGCCCAGGGGGTGGAAAGGATCGGCGATCATGTAATCACTGGGAATGACTGACTAATGATGGTTAGTGGGGACATATGTGTTACGCAGGCAGCAACAGGTAAAAAATACCCCCAAAAATGTGCCCGCCAATGTCAATCCAGAGTCGATAATGGCATCCAGCAATGTAAATCCATTGTCAATCATGATGCCAGGCCATTCAATAATGTTTCCCCAATGCCACCTTGACCACACATCTATGTAGCCCCGCTGCACTACCACCGGTAAATGACAGAATCCCTGGCGCTGCTGGCATGTAAACAACAGGTCATTTGGTCAATGATATTGCCTGGAATCCCCGGCTACTTTGATAAAATTCTAGCAGCCAGGATTTCAGGCTGACAAACTGGGTAAATACGATCAGTTTGTTCGGTGGCTTGCCTTACCAGGAACAGGCTGGGTTCAGGTAGAGCTCACATTTAAGATGAAGTCAATTTTTTCACAAAATACATTAACCATGCTGCTGTCTCTTTGTATCGTGAGTCTGTGATGTCCTTTTTTTGTGGATTTTAATTAATAAAGCTAGTTTTTTTCTAAAGTTTTGGAGTGCAACCTTCCTTCTACTAACTAACATTAGACCCCAACCTGAAGGTCAGCCCTAATCTTAAAGTCTGTTTGTGTTGTGCTTAGAATTTTTGATGTCAGTACGATAAACCAGAGGTTTATGATTACAGACCCCCAAAGGATTACCTAATATGTCCCTATACCCCCTTTGCCGGAATGGAAAATCATCTTAATCACCAGTCCTCCTAATATGTTTTTGTACGACTTCAAAAGATGTCAATAGCGTGGTTTTACTTTCCATATGGATATCTTGGAAAAGCACAGCTGAAAGAAAATCTTAAGGATTTTACCACTTTAATTTATACTAAACTGTAAATCTCAAATACACAACCTATCCTTAAAATGGTTGTAAAGTCAGAAGATTTTTTTTTATCTTGGTGCATTCTATGCATTAGGATAAAAAGTCTTCTGTGTGCAGCAGTCCCTCCAGCCCCCCTGATACTTACCTGAGCCCCCTCTTGATACAGGGATGTCCATGAGTGCCTCGGCCTTCCGGGACTCTCCTTCCTGATTGGCTGAGACACAGCAGTGGTGCCATTGGCTCCCATTGCTGTCAATCAAAGTCAGTGAGCCAATGAGTAGAGAGGGGGCGGGGCCAAACCATGGCTCCGTGTCTGAATGGATACACGGAGCTGCGGCTCGGCTTGGGTGCCCCCATAGCAAGCTGCTGGCTGTGGGGGCACTCAACAGGAGGGAGGGGCCAGGAGCATCGAGGAGGGACCCAAAAAGAGGAGGATCTGGGCTGCTCTCTGCAAAACCACTTCACAGAGCAGGTAAGTATACCATGTTTGTTATTTTTATAGAAAAACAAATAGACTTTACAATCACTTTAATTAGTGGGATAGTTTATGATTTTTCTTTTGTGCAAATAAAATAATTTTTTTTTTTAAATAAATTCAGAAATCCATTTGCATACCCCCATCATTTGGCTGTGTATATGCAGTAAAGCATGCTTGTTATACTCACTGTGAAACCCAGTGGCGGTACAAAGTCATCAAGTGCCCCGGGCAACGATGCCAATGCAGGCACATTCAGTACAGCATACTAATTCTGCTATACTATGGGAAAGCCCTAACTGAAGGTGCACTGGGCTAACAAAGTTGTTCTTGTGCATTGAGACATGCTGTGTTTTTCCAGCACCATACACTTTACAATCTGATTGTACACTTCCCTTTGGATCTACACACACATATGTAGTGCAAGGGCTTGCTAGATTGGAAACAAATTGAGTGGATATATTAGGTAGGTACTCATATTATGTAGTTTTGGCAAACCTAGAGTTGATTGTATAGAGACTGTGTAGTCAGATTGTATTGTGCAAAGTGAGCCTTATTTTGAAAAAGTTGCTAGTGCACCTCAACCCATGAAAAATGTACCTGCACCATTTGTTACAATGCAGCACACAACAATGGTTCGCGTATGTTGCTTGTAGTGCACTACAACACATGTGTATCATGGTGCGCTGCATTACTATCAGCCCATCCCCGCATGCCAAGGTCTTAGGTGTTGTCCTGGACTCTGAACTCTCCTTCAAACCCCACATCCAATCGCTGTCCAAATCTTGCCGCCTCAGCCTCCGCAACATCTCCAAAATATGCCCCTTTCTAACCAAAGACACAACAAAGCTCCTAGTTCACTCCCTGGTCATCTCGCGCCTTGACTCCTGCAATTCCCTTCTCATTGGCTTACCTCTACACAGGCAATCTCCCCTTCAATCCATCATGAATGCTGCCGCCAGACTCATCCACCTTACCAATCGCTCAGTGTCCGCTGCTCCTCTCTGTCAAGCCCTCCACTGGCTTCCATTCACCCAACTAATTAAATTCAAAATACTAACAACATCTTACAAAACCATCCACAACTTAGCCCCCAGCTACATCACTAGTCTAGTCTCAAAATACCAACCTAATCTCTCTCTTTGTTCCTCTCAAAACCTCCTGCTCTCTAGCTCCCTCGTCACCTCCTCCCATGCTCTCCTCCAGGACTTTTCCAGAGCCTCTCCAATCCTATGGAACTCCTTACCCTTATCTGTCCGATTATCTCCTACTCTATTAGCTTTTAGGTGATCTCTGAAAACCTTCCTCTTCAGAGAAGCCTATCCTACCCACACCTAACAAATGTACCTCCATTTTCTCCATCAGCCCATCCCCCATGGTTATTGCCTTTTGTTTCACTTGACCCTCCCTTCTAGATTGTAAGCTCTAACGAGCAGGGCCCTCTAGTTCCTCCTGTTTTGAATTGTATTGTAACTGTATTGTCTACCCCACATTGTAAAGCGCTGCACAAACTGTTGGCACTATATAAATCCTGTATAATAATAAATAATAATAATAATTATATGCTGGTTAGGTATGTTGTGGTGCCATTCAAAATGGATGGCACCCCTAATGCACTGCGCTTAGTTGCGTGTGTTAATAATCTTTACAGTAAGGTGCGGTAAAATGCACGTGTGCATCAGTAAGGCCTTATGCACACTGCTGCTGTTAAACACATAGTTATGTAAGTTTGGGTGTTTTATTTCTGCCCTTAAACTCCCTATGTGTCCATGCACACATAAACATTTTTAGCAGTTTATCAGCAGGGGAGTTTATGGGCTGTTGTCTGAACGCCCTAAAATCGTATTCAAGAGCAATTCTGGCCACATAAAATGCTGAACGCTGAATAATGCATATAAATGCGCATAAACTCTAAACACATTTAGCACTTCAGCCTTTATTTATTGCAATCGACAGAACAAATTAAAATTCTGGCCAATCAAATAAATAAACTCCCAAACTCTGTTAAACTGTTTTGAAAAAATGAAGCTTAGGAGATAATCCGCATTATAAACTCACCTGTTAGGATAAAAACAGCGTTTACAAAAAATCAGTGTGCATGAGGCCTAAGCGAGTGTCAGTTTTGGACATTATTTATCATCATCCGTATACATGATTTACCTTTCACAGGTTTGTTTTTATTTACATAATTTAATGTTTCTTTAAGATAATGTAGGAAGTTTTGTGTTTAGGTAATACCCCTTATATCCCCTGTGAGGTTCTTTTTTTGCCATCTGTGGCTCACTGGAGGGATTTCTGTTCACTTCCTGTCCCATAGCCAAAACAGGAAATGAGAGGAAATCCCTTCAGAGTGAGGGAATCCCTGGCTGTCACCAGAGGGGAAAAAAGAATGCAGCCACCACATCTAAGTTCTGGTAAACTGCAATATATTCAATTTTTAGACTTAACCTCTGAACTACCTGTAACTACTTAGCTTATTAGTCTTCTTCTGTACTAAACGTTTTCATGCAAAAAAGGTCCCAGCCTGTTGAATACTGAATGTAGAAATGTTTCATGTGAATCTGACTGCTGTTGGTGATATTTATAGAGAGGAATTAAAGTAAAAAAGTAGAAAATTATGAGCAGCTTTACTCTTGATTGTTGAAGAGATATAGCATGTCCCTTCTGCAATAATGCAAAGTGACTTACCTTCCGCTCTCAATCTCCTTGAGAATGTGTGCCAAGCGGTGCATAGGGTTGCTTTGCTGCTTGAAGGTTTGGGCAGCTTGCAGTCTTCGAGTCGATGATACATTCTACACCATATCAAAGTGTACTTGATGAGAATGTGAGACCAGCTATCCAGAATCAGATCTTTCAACAGGATATTGATCCCAGGCACACTAAAAATAAACAGATGAATGGCTCAAAATTAATAAATAGTTAGGGGACTGGCCTACTGAAAGCCTTGACTTGAGTCCAACTTATATTTTGTAAGGGGGGGGGGGGAGTAAAATGGAGATTTTATGCAATAAATATTTTAGTTTTTTTTTTTGGTTAAATAAAATATATGTTGCTTTTTCTTTTTTTCTCTTTTTTTTTTTTTTTTTTTTTTTAGTAGATCCCATAATCTGTAGACATTGCTTTAACCTTCCTAGCGGTACCCCGAGTGTGGCTCGGGGTTCAATTTTAGTGCCAAAAGCGGTAACCCCGAGCCACACTCGAGGTACCGGTAGAAAGATCGCTGGATCCTGGTAGAGGGGTCACTTACCTTGTCACCGGGACACAGCGATGTATCCCGGTGGTGTGTGGCGGGGGATCTTCCTCCCGATGCTCTGTGTGCCCCGGTTTCCGTCTCCTGCGATGTGACGTTCACAGGGGGGTGCAACCGGCGGCAAATTCAAATGTAAAACACACCAAACACACATACCATTCAAAATAAAATAAATTCACATTAGTTTGCCCCCCAGTGCCCTTTCCTGCAGTTTTACTGTACTTTTTATGTATATGTGTGTATATATATATATATATATATATATATATACATATAAGTCCAGGATTGTTAGTTAGGAGTCCTCAGGCTCCCAGTCCCCCAGGGAGCCCAACTCGCCTTCCACAAATCGGACACCATCTGGCAGCATAAAGGCCTACATCTTGACAGTATTTCAAGCAGCTCTCCCTTGGGGTACAGAAGAGCCTCTTTTTATATGGATCTGCAGAAAATCTAGCCAATGAACAGATCCCCCACACATCAGCATTGTAACAATTTCAAAGCAAAGGCAGCAGACTTGACCCAGATAACTTCAGACTGAGTCAGCAGAAAAAACATGAACTCCTCTAGAGGCGCCTGCCTACATACATCCACAGAAGATCTGTGGTTCGCTCTCCAAGATGTTTGAAACAATCTACCTGCCACGTTCCTTCAAAAACTGTGTGCAGGTGTACTTAGAAGAAGTCATGCTGCTTTGAAGGCAAAGGGTCATCACACCAAATATTGATTTGATTTGAATTTCTAATTTCTTCATTTACTTTCCATTTTGGTATTTGATAAAAATGTAACTATTAACACTTCTATTTCTAAAAGCATTTTTAATTTACATCATTTTTTCACGCCTGCCTAAAACTACAGTAATGTATAAAAATATACAGTATATATATATTTAAAGTGTGGTTGCTCATTTTGATATTCCAAAGTTAAGCCAATTTTTTAAATCTTTTAATAACCATTTTGAAACCTCCTTCCAACATTGTTATAAAAGAATGTGTTCTTTCACAGACCTCAGGTGTTTTCCAAGGTCTGCGTCTTCCCACATATTCACTTATGGCAGTTATTCAGTTCCAAGAATCGTACAAATGTACGGTTTGTAATGCTTTGTAATACAAACTCTTCTTTTTGTTGCTTGTATTGTGTCTTTTCCAGAATCCACTATGTTTCTGTTAACACTGCCCAGTTCATTTCTGCACAAACCAGGCATGGGCTCCTCTGTTGGGAAAATGTAAGCTACCTGCCAAGAGGGAGAACTATGAATGTTTTGGGCCCCCAAGAAAAATCTTTACAGCACCTTCTGATTACCTAGGCAGTGATACAAGGAAACCCACTCAACAGCCTGGAACTCACAGGGACCCTGCAGAATAGTAATGCAGGGCCAAGCATATTCTCACTGACTGTTTCAGATCATGCAAGGTCCTCAGCTAAGCTACAAATAAGGAATTGTGTGGTCTGTCTGTTAAGTTTTACGCATGTGCAGCAAGGTTTAGACCAATGAGTTGGTGTGC